>NC_068350.1:13096494-13411494 GCF_014633365.1 Diospyros lotus
GATTTATTTGATGCAGGATTCAAGCTTAATGCAAGCAGTTTACAAGGACATCAAGTTAGCTGACATGGAGAAAATTGAGACCTGGACACCAGAAGAAAGAAGAGATATGGAGATTAATGCTAAAGCCATGAATACTCTTATCTGTGCATTGAGCTCGGAGGAATTCAACAGAGTGTCAACGTGCAAAATAGCTAAGGAAATTTGGGACAAATTAAAGGTAACACATGAAGGAACAAATCAGGTAAAAGAAACGAAAATCAATCTTCTTGTCCATGATTATGAATTATTTTCTATGAAAGATGACGAATCTATAAAAGATATGTACACTAGATTCAATGACATTGTTACTACTTTAGAGCCTTAGGTAAGACATTTACAAATGAAGAAAGAGTTAGAAAAATTCTAAGAAGTTTACCTAAATCATGGAATCTAAAGTCACTGCCATAACAGAAGCGAAAAGACTTAGATACACTTCCATTTGACAACTTGCTAGGTTCTTTAATGACACATGAAATAATGATGAAAAGAAATGAAGTTGATGATTCCAAGAAAAACAAAAATGTAGCATTTAAAATTGAGGATGAAGATAAAAACTCTCAAAGTGAAGATGATGATTTTGCACTATTAGCTAGGAAATTTAGGAAATTTATGAAGAAAGGTAGGTTTAATCAAAGGAGAACATTTCGGAAAGAAAAAGATCAAAAAGAGTCTAATCCAACTAATGAGCTTCGATGCTTTGAATGTAAAGAAGCCAGGTCACATTAGAAGTGACTGCCCTCAACTGAAAAAGATGGATCGCAAGGAAAGAAAAATGAAGAAGAAGGCTCTAGCTGCGTGGGGTGAAGAAGAGCTCTCATCAAGTGATGAATCTCAAGATGAAGAAGTTGCCAACATTTGTTTTATGGCCAACACCGAAGACGAGGTAAGCTCTCAACATCTAAATTCAATTTCTGAATTTACATTTGAAGAACTTCATGATGCATTCAATGATTTGCTAGGTGAATGTGAGCATATGAATGAGAAAAATAGTGTTTTAAGAAGAGAATTAAATTCCTTAGAAAATAAGGTAAATGATTTGAAAATCAAAATAGGAATGTTGGAAAATGAAAGAGACAGTCTATGTACTGAAAAGGAAAACCTCTTGAAAGAAAACAAAGACATGAAGGAATCTTTAGAAAAATTAGTTGAAGGTAAAAATAAACTAGAGATGATACTTGGAGCTCAAAGAAATTTTGGAAATAAACAAGGAATTGGGTTTGATCCATTTCAAGCAAGCTCCAGTAAAACAGTGTTTGTTAAAGCATCAAACCAAAATTTTTTTCAAAGAAAATGATCTTTCAAACCAACATTTTCAAAAAGAGGTATTAACTGTCACTATTGTGGAAAAGATGGTCACTCAGTCAACAAATGCTTCATACGAAATTTTCCTCAAAAATTCAAACAAGTTTGGGTTCCTAAAGATGTAGTATCTTCTAACAAGTATGGACCCAAGATGATATGGGTACCAAAGGGAACAACATGAATGATTTCTTGTGTAGGCTGCATTGGTTTCAAATGATTCAAGGAGCAAGTGGTTCCTTGACAGTGGGTGCTCTAGGCACATGACAGGAGATCAAGATCTTCTCAGCAACATCATTTTCAAGGAAGGAGGTAAGGTTTTCTATGGTGACAACTCTCAAGGTAAGATCATAGGTATGGGCTCTATCTCTTTTGAAAAAATTACATTAGAAAATGTATTTCTTGTTGATGGTCTTAAACATAATCTGATTAGTATCAGTCAACTGTGTGATTTAAGTTATGAAGTTTGTTTTGATGCTAATTCTTGTAAAGTTGTATGCTCCAAGACAAAAGAAACAAAATTAAAAGGAAATAGAATAGGAAATATCTATCTCACATTTCTAGAATCACCAAAAATGGAGAACTGTTTAGTTGCAAATTCAACTCAAAATTCCTGGTTGTGGCATAGTAGGTTAGGGCATGCAAGTATGAACCTAATAAACAAGTTAGTAAAACATGATCTTGTTATTGGATTGCCTAAGCTTAAATTTGAAAAAGATCACATTTGTGGCACTTGCATGAAAGGCAAGCAAATTAGTATTTCATTCAAACCAATAAAAGAAGTATCAACATCTAGACCTCTAACACTACTTCACTTAGACTTGTTTGGTCCAATGAGAACTCTAAGCTTAGGAGGTAAACAATATGTTTTGGTAATAGTAGATGATTATTCTAGATTCTCATGGGTTATCTTTCTTGCATCCAAAAATGAAACCTTTAAGTCATTTGAAATATTTAGTAAAAGAATTCAAAGAGAAAAAGGTTTTTGTATTTCAAAAATAAGAAGTGATCATGGAGGAGAATTTGAAAATGAATCTTTCAAACTGTTTTGTGAAGAAAATGGAATAGATCATAATTTCTCTTGTGCTAGGACTCCTCAACAAAATGGTGTAGTAGAAAGAAAGAATAGATCCTTACAAGAAATGGCTAGAACAATGCTTTGTGATAAAAATCTTCCTAAATACTTTTGGGCAGAAGCTGTGCATACTGCCTGCCATATCCTTAATAGAGTTTCAATGAGACCATTATTGAAAAAGACTCCATATGAATTATTTAAAGGAAGAAAGCCTAACATAAGTCATTTTCATGTCTTTGGTAGTACTTGCTATATTCTTAATAATGGAAAAGAATCACTAGGTAAGTTTGATGCTAAAAGTGATGAAGGTATATTTTTAGGATATTCATCTCAAAGTAAAGGTTATAGGGTATTCAACAAAAGAACCTTAGTAGTCGAAGAAACAATTCAAGTAATAGTTGATGACATAAGCATTGGGGTTCCAAAACCTAGAGAAGATGGTGAAAATGATGTAACTCAAAATTTTGAAAGGATTTCAATAAGACAAAATGAATCTAATTCTCAAGAAAATGATCCATTTGAAGAAGAACAAGAGCAACAAGTTGAAAAAGAACCAACATTTCCAAGAGAAAGGAAATATGTCAAAAAGAATGAAATCATAGGAGATCCATCCAAAGGCATTAGAACTAGATCTTCCATTAGGAATGAATGTCAATTTGCTGCCTTCCTATCTCAAGTTGAACCCAAAAACATCAAAGAAGCTCTTGAAGATGAAAATTGGATTATAGCCATGCAAGAAGAATTAAATCAATTTGAAAGAAATGGAGTTTGGAAATTAGTGCCAAGACCAAAAGATTATCCTATTATAGGCACAAAATGGGTATTTAGAAATAAGATGGATGAAAATGGAGTTGTAACAAGAAACAAAGCAAGGCTAGTGGCTCAAGGTTATAGCCAGGAAGAAGGTATTGACTTTGATGAAACCTATGCCCTTGTTGCTAGATTAGAAGCCATAAGAATGTTGTTAGCATTCGCTTGTTACAAAAATTTCAAGCTATATCAAATGGATGTTAAGAGTGCTTTCTTAAATGGATATATTAATGAAGAAGTCTATGTAGAACAACCCCCTGGTTTTGAAAATCACAAGTATGAAGATCATGTGTTCAAATTGTCTAAAGCTTTATATGGTCTAAAACAAGCCCCTAGAGCATGGTATGAGAGACTTAGTAAGTTTCTCTTAGAAAAAGGATTTAAAAGAGGCCAAATAGATACAACCTTATTTATAAGAAGTCATGATAAGGACATCTTATTTGTTCAAATATATGTAGATGACATCATCTTTGTATCTACAAATAAATCTCTATGTGATCAATTTGCAAATCTTATGCAAGGAGAATTTGAGATGAGTATGATGGGTGAACTTAAGTACTTTCTAGGATTGCAAATAAAACAAGAAAAAGAAGGTATATATATTTCTCAACAAAAATACATAAGAGATCTTCTCAAAAGGTTTGATGTTCAAGATTGTAAACCTATGGCTACACCCATGAGTAGTTCTCAAAGCCTAGATAAAGATGAATTAGGGAAAGCTGTAGATAACAAGCTGTATAGAAGTATGATTGGCTCTTTGCTCTATTTAACAGCTAGTAGACCTGATATTATGTTTAGTGTGTGCTTATGTGCTAGGTTCCAATCTAATCCCAAAGAATCTCACTTGAAAGCAGTTAAAAGAATTTTGAGATACCTAAAAGGATCTACAAATCTAGAACTATTTTATGCAAAATCAAATATTTTTAAACTAGTAGCATACACTGATGCAGATTATGATGGATGTAAAATAGATAGAAAAAGTACAAGTGGTTCATGTCAATTCTTAGGAAATTGTTTGGTATCTTGGTCAAGTAGAAAACAAAATACAGTGGCTCTATCATTTACTGAGGCTGAGTATGTAGCAGTTGGAAATTGTTGTGCTCAAATATTATGGATAAATTACCAAGTAGAAGACTATGGCATAAGGCTTCAAAACATCCCAATAAAATGTGACAATACTAGTGCTATAGCTTTAACAAAAAATCCAGTGTTTCATGCAAGAACTAAACATATAGAAGTAAAACATCATTTTATTAGAGACCATGTTCAAAAAGGAGACATAAGTCTTGAATTCATAGATACAAATCATCAAGTAGCAGATATCTTTACAAAACCTCTTGATAGAGAAAAGTTTGAATATTTTAGAAGTGAACTAGGATTAATTATAACATGAGTAAGTGTGTTGTGCCCCTTTCTAATGTTTGTTTTATACATATATATTTTTGAGAAGGCAAAGATTCAATTCTGTCAAATCAATTTATATAATTGACATAATGTTATCGAGCCAAAATTCATTTGTGATGTTTGGGGCATCTCTGTAAGCTTATCAATATTATTCTCAAATATAGTCGACAGCAGTTTCAGCCTAGTCGACTATTAGCCTTGTGTTAGCCAAATTAGTCGACAACAGTTTCAACCTAGTCGACTATTCGCATAGTGTAAGCCAAATTAGTCGACAGCTATATTGCATCTGTCGACTATTTCCTTGTTCTTTTTAATAAAATAGTCGACAACCCTTATCATCTGTCGACTATCCCATCGCGCCTATTTAAAGACCAGGCGACTATCGGCCCCCTTTTATTTTTAAAAACCCTAACCGTCCGTATTTTCGTTTCCCTCCTCTCGAAGTATCGATTTTTCCTTAACCTAGTGCATTCGGTTATTTTGGTTTCTCGTGCTCCATCAAAGTGCCAAATCATTTCATTTCGTCTGCTATCCCTCGGCTCTATCTGTCGCCCGATCTCTCGGCCATTTCGCACGGTTACTCTTGCTCTGTCTATCCCTCTTGCTCTGCTTCGTGTTTCAATCACTCCATATGGCAAGGACTAAGAACACAGACAAAGTCAAAGGCAAAGGAAAAGGGAAAGAAAAAGAATCGGGTTCTTCAAGCCATCCTCCATCCCATCCGAGACCTTAACTCCAACTTTTCATTTCTGAAGAACAACAAGAAAGGTATTCCATGTACTTTGAGTCTCGTGAAGTCCTTGAAGGTTGTTATTTGGACTTATCATTTCTAGAATCCATTGGTTTTCCCTACATTCAGACATTTAAGGATTTAGGTTGGTGGGATTTCTTAACAATTCATCGATGCATATATGAAGATGTGGTTAGGGCTTTTTATTCCAATGCCAACAATATCTTTCATAAGAGAAAATCGGATAAAAAGTTCAAGACTAACATTGGGGATGTTCATATGGAAATCACCATGATGCTAATCCACGAACAATTTAAAATTCCTTTAGATGGAGAGGACTATGCTTCCTGGACTCAAGATTTTCTTCAAGCCAGTAAAGAAGTCATAGGAGATGACTCACTTACATCTAAGATTTCTGACACATCAAAAATGGACTTGAACACTAGGATTCTACATCTAATTTGTTGTCAAATGATTCACCCTAGAAATGGAAGTTTCTCTCTTGTTACAAGACTTGACTTGTGGCTACTCCAATGTATTAAGGCCAGGAGAAGGCCAAATCTGTGTCATCTAATGATTAACTTGATGGTAGGTGCTCTTTCCACAAAAACTAGGTCCCTTCCTTATGGTATGGCAATCAGTCTTTTACTAGATCGTCTGGTTGGAGACATGGATAGTGCTAGAAAAGTATATCTAAGCCAATCTCAACACATTAATGACAAGACACCTATTAGAACTGGTTATGCACACAGGGATGGGGAATGGGTTAAAGCAGACCAAATTGAAAGGCCTAGCAAGAAAAGAAGATCAGAAGGACCATCATCATCTCATGAAGACTTAGTGGTTCAAGGAATGGCAGATCTTAAATTAGATATATCAAGAGTTGAAGCCAGCCTACAAGAATTTCGAGAAGAAGTCAGGCTAGATCTACAGAGTCTTCATCAGCAGCAAGAAGACCTATCTTCTCAGATGGGGTACCTTATTCAGTTGTTCTCTTCTCAGTTTCCTCCACCTGCTGCATCTCCATCTATTCCACCAGTTGACTCTCCTTCATCCGCTCAGTCTTCTCCTTCATCCATCTCTCCAGATGTTTAGATGATGCCCTCATCATACATTTCACTTTATTTTTACCTTATGTATGCTTGTTTTGGCAGATTTACTAGTAGCTTTTGTTATATGTTTTTGTTGCACTCAACTATTACTCTATGAATGAATGTTTTAGTATTGACATTTCACTCTTGCTAATGTATGTTTAAATAGGGCTGAATGATGTGGTTGAATTATTTATGTGCACCTTGGTTTAAGGGGGAGCCTCAGTGTGTTTCAAAAGGGGGAGTATTCTTATTATTTGATATTGACAAAAAAGGGGAGATAAAATGAGTAAATTGATTTTCACATTTTCATATTTGTTTTGTCATCATCAAAAAGGGGGAGATTGATATTTCACTCTTAGTAATAAAATAGTTTTGATAATAACTATATGAAAATCAATTTCTACTATGTGGATTATATGAATGAGAAAATGAATTTTTAGTATATAAGCTTTGAAGCAAGATATGAAAACTTATAGAAGAAATATTGAGTATGGTTGAGAGTGATTTGAAAAACTTGCTTGTTGAGAGTGATTTGTTTCAAAATATACTTTTGATAATCTCAACTTGCTTTAAAGATAATCAAAAAGAGTTTCTAACAGAATCAATTAAGGATGTATTAAAAATTCAAGATTTTCTATAGAATAGTCGACTATCAGGATCATTCTGTCGACTATGCTTCAAAATAGTCGACTATTTTTAATGTTCTGTCGACTATTTAAGCATCTGTCGACTATTTTAGCAACTGTCGACTATCGAGTAAAAATAGTCGACTATGCATTCTGATCTGTCGACTATTTTTGTTCATAAAATTCAAAAATTTCTTCTCATTTCAGCAACTGTCGACTATTCAAGTATGTCTGTCGACTATTGGATTTTTGTATTAAAAATAGTCGACTATCAGTATATGTCTGTCGACTATTCTTAGTTTTACTTGTAAAAATAGTTGACTAATCTTTTCTTCTGTCGACTATTATGTTTCACAGATTTTATAACGGCTAGTTTTTGATGCATTAAATGCTCGCCAACCACCCACAACGGTCCAAATTTCAAACTTACCCACCATCAACTATAAATAGGTGGTTGAAGATGCATTAAAGGCTGCTGAAAACATATTGGATATCTTGAACGATCGTGCCTTCACTGTTACATCGAGCTTTAACTTTTCTCTCTATATTTTCATTTAAGAGGCTTTGATATTTTACTGTTATATTACTTTTAAGCCTCGATCTTACATTTAAAAGAGAGAGCTTGTAACTAAGAGTTGTACTCTTAGAATCTCCATTTCATTCTCTGTAATTTTTTCCTAGCGGTAGCTAGAGGGCCCATTAAGTTGGGAGGTTGTAAGTTCCCTAGTCAAAGACTAGAGGACCTGCTCATATTGAGTAGGGGGTTTGAGAGTAAAGATTGGTTTTAAAATCCTTAGTTGATAGCTAAGGTAGTGGACTAAGCTTGGAAAGCTGAACCACTATAAATACGTGTCCTCACTGCTTTCCATTTTTTTTACTTCCTTTGCATTTCTGTTTCTACTAACTTTGAATGCTCATTGATAAAATTCTATATTTACTCTTCACTATTTGAAAGTATCTTTGCTTCTCAAAAGAATTTTTTTAATTATACCAATTCACCCCCCCTCTTGGTGTGTGTCACATAAGTTCAATTCTATCATCTTTTAGTACATATTCCATATACTTTAACTTGTACCTAGGATCAAGCACCACAGCAATGTAAATTAGGTGATTTGTTTTGTGCGGATCCCCCCAATATTTATCGAATTTTTCTTTCATTTTTACAACCATTTCAACCATTTCAAAATCGTCACTCTCCAGCCACCTTTGTAAGAGACAATGTATTTTACTAAGCTCATGGAAAAATGTGTTGGAGGTGACATATTTGTTACCCGATACTCACAAACTTAGCTCATAAAAATGTTTCAACACTTTAACAAACATTTTGACCTTTGTCCAATCTTCTGCCTTGGGTCTCCCATCTATAGTAATAACTTGATGCAAATCATTATTCCAATTACTTGTACTAAGATAAATAAAGATCTTCCTCATCAAATCTCTCAAAAGCCCTCTCAAACTTTTGAGCAGTCTCTAACATCAAGTAGGTGGAATTCCATCTAGTTGTAACATCCAATGATAACAAGCCCTTATATTCAATTTTTTCTAGTTCAACACATTATTTGAATTTTCTCAATCTTGCTGGGGATTGTCTAACATATCTCACTGCATCCCTAACTCTTGTTATTGAATCATTTAGATCTTTCAACCCATGTTGTATAACTAGATTTATTATGTGAGCCACACACCTCATATGAAAATATTGTCTATTCATAATGCTAGCATCCCATTTTGCCATTTTTTTCTTGAAATTAACTACAATAACATCATTTGAACTAGCATCATTATCCATTGTCAAAGTAAAAAATCTATCGAGTTTCCATCCTATCAGACATCTCTCAATTGCCATAGCAATGGCATCACCCTTATGACTACATATTGGACAAAAGTTCATGATTTTTTTCTTTAACGTCTAAGTATTGTCAATATAGTATGCTGTCAAGCACATATAATTCATCCTTTGAATGGAGGTCTACGTGTCAGTGGTTAAGCAAACTCTTTGACAAGAATTTTTTTAACTCATTCATCATGTTCAACCTCTCTTCATTGAATAACTCAAAACAATCACAAGCCATAGTCCAACGTGAAGGAAACCAAAATTTTGGACAAATAACATTCATAAAGTGTCCAAACCCCTCACGTTCAACAAACTTGAAAGGTAGTTCATCTACTATCACCATATGACCTAAAGCCTTTCTTGTGAGCACTTGATCAAATTTCCAATTCACCATTGCACCAATACTGTCACCACCCTCTCTCTCACCCCCCGTTGTTGATGATTGCAAATGTAATTCTATTTGACGAGATTCTATAGCATGAGGGTATTTCTTACAAGTTCTCATATGATTCCTTAAAGCTTTTGTCCCATTTTTTGGGGGGATCACAGTTGAACTCCCTAGAACAATAGTTGTATTTTCCTTTAATCTGACCCTCATCATTTACAAATTTGGTAAAGTGATCCCATACATCTGACCTAAATCTTATTACTTTTCTCTTAGACTTTCCTAGTGATGTTGCACCTCTATCATCTTCAGGTTGGCTTGATGATACTATTAGTGTAGGCCTTTAACTATCATCATCATTCATAGGGATGTTTGTGGTGGGACCGGTGTCTTCTTCTCTAGCCATCTAAATTTAATACAATTGTAAGTAATTAATTTGTATTTAAAGAGTGATGACACATAGTTGGTTAGGGCATCTAAGTCGTCATTAAACCTAACAAATTCATCTTCAATCCAAATCTAATTTAAACACATCCAAACAATAAACACAACACAATCATAAATGAAACATATATGATAATCTAAGTAAGATCTTAACAATTAAGTAACATTCTCTTTCAGCCTTTAATTTTATTTTAAAAAACTTCAGTTTGCCAATCAAACTTGTAGAAAATAAAATCATATAGGAATCCTATATGATTTGATTTACTTACATTGCAAGCTGAGGACATTGAGGCCATTTTGAATAAAGTCATAGTGTCATGTTACATTACAATCAATAATATTAGAAAAACAAAACGTAGCGTTGCGTCGTAGTCACAACCGAAGAACAATGCTTAAAAATAGCAATACCTGGTCATGTTTTCCCTTTTTTGGATTTTTCTGTTCTAATTACAAAAAATAGAAGAAAACCAATAGGTACATTACATAGAATGTATCTATAGGTTAAACAAACAGCAAATCACAAAACAGAACCAAATCTAAAATGATGAAATCAAAACATAAAAAACAAAACAGAAACAACAAACCAAATCACAAAAGAGAAACAACGAATTCGCAAAGAAAGTCAAAGCATCAAAAGAGTAAACAAACAACAAGGGAAACCAACAAGATTGGACATTAGAATCAAAACCACATGACGATTAAGTTACCAAAATCGTATTACCTTCTCAAATCGATGATGGGACGGCGATATCCGCAAGATTGTTCACTCCTAAGTTACCGAAACCAACTAGATTGTTAACGCCTTGATGGTGAGGAGGTGAGGATTGAAGAGGGTGAAATGGGCTTAGGGTTTGCTGTCGTGTTCGACAGGGGGGTGGGATGGGTCTCGGACTATCAAGTAAAGGTGTTGGGTGGGGAAGATTGAAGAAGCCGATGGTGAAGGGCTACAAGTCTTGAAGGCGTTTGGGTCTGAAGACGATGGCGAGCTGAGGGTTAGCCGTTAATGACCTAGGGCTAGGGTTGATGCTTCAACGACGAGTGAGAGGGGGCTGGCTGGGTGTTGGGTGGGGGAGAAACCGACGACGAAGGTGTTCGGCAGCTCCGACTGGGAGAGTGAGGTGGTTGATGACGGGTGAGGTGGTCTCTCTTGGCTCAGGCAGGCTATCGATATTCGGTGTGAGTGATGCACAAGAATGCCAAGAAGGAAGAAGAAAGGAATGGACAGAAATGGATGGGGTAGCAGCGCGAACGGGTAGGTTTTCTTGGAGCCTAAAATGTTGCTCGGGTCGGTTCGATTTTTTGGATATTTTTGCCCAAATAACCGAAACGAACCGATTGCCCGACTTATTTTCCAAACACTAACGAACCCGAACCGTCCACCACTAATAACCGAAACCGAACCGACCGATTCGATTCGGTTTAATCCGTTAAACTGATGTTTTGCTCAGCCCTAATAATTGCAAGTAATATAAATGTTTTGGCCAATGCCAATTAGTAGGTTCAAATATTATGACATGCATTCATAAAATAGAATCTAAAATCAAAAAACAAAAGGAAAAAGTCCACATTCTCCTAAACTGACACATGCGAAGAGAATAGGAGGATTTTACAGTTCCACTCCAATCTATCCTCAGTCTGAAGGATGAGAGAGTCAAATTATTAATTTAATCCGATTATCCTTAATCATCAATTCTAGATCAAACGTTGAATGAATTGGTATTCCCCGTAGCACTTTATCATATTTTAACAGTTTTCTATTTTTTTAAGCTTTTTGAATTTAATTAATGGTGTTAGTCATTGATCATGACCCTAAACGTAGAGGGAGAGCCAGCTGAGAAGAAATATACATATGGGTATGGATCAAGGCCCCGTTATGACTCATAGATGGACATTTTGATTGCTTTTTCATTATTTCCATTTGCACTCTCCAATACCAAATCAATCAATATATATAATGAGGCAAACAGCATCCTATGTTACTCTTCCTTATTAACAATGTACATTAATGTCACGTTTCAAAAATCATTATTTTTGGACTAATACTTCATAACAAGCATAAAGTTATAAATTTAAATTTTTCACATTTTTAGGGTACGTACACATTTATAATTATTTTTCATAAAATAAAAAATTTCATGTTCTTTAATTACAAATAAAATTTACCCTCAAACTCCAAATATTGTTTAATATGATAGATCATGTTCTAATTGTCTTTTTGTTTTTTTGTAAAAAGTTATAATATATTAAAAAAGACACTAAGACATAAAAAACGAGTCCAAGCCTCGCGCTAAAATATATCCCGAGCAAAGACAATAAACAAAAGAAAGGAACAATAATGCCTGAAGCAAGAGTTTTGAAGTCTCCATTATTACATTGACGCTCTACCCTGTATAGAATTTTTAAACACCATGAACATATTCAATTATCATAACATTACAATTATGTTAAATATTTTCTGGATAATTAGAACTTCTTCTCAATATATAATTCTAAGAGAAAATGATTGTAATAGAGGATTTTTGTGAAAATCATGTGCAGTAGACTCGGCTTGGCCCATGGGTTCAATGGATAAAATATATACTTTTTACAAATTTTTAAATATAAATAAATATATTGAGCTATAATTTAGCATATATATTGTTTTCTTGTATTATTTTTTCGACTTTCGTACATTATATTGTGTAAATAATTATAAGTTGGCCGACACAACCTATTTATAGCTTTAATTAGGACGGCTTCATGTAGCATAACCAACAAAATATTCAGTAAATTTCATATATCCCTTCATTTAAATTGTCGTTGTGAATTTTTATTTTTAAAAATTATACTAATTTTAGGGAGGTCGTAAAAGAAGAGCGGTAGTGAGTAGTAACCCTTCTCCACCCCAATCGTCATGCTGACGTTAACCTCTGGGAAAGATGCGTACATATACGTTTTTAAAATGAAAAATGCTACTTTGTCCAAACAAGGATAACTGAATACGTCAAATGATAAAAATGCCCTCATATAATTTGCAGATTCCCCACGTTTGCCATTGGTCATCTTCTCTTTTCTCTACCATAGTCGCCTCTAATAAGTTTCACGTCCCCTTTGCCTTGTTGCCTTGCGTAACCGTCGTTACATCCTGTTGTCATCTTGTTGCAACACCTCGAGCTGACCACCACTGCACCATCTCGTTGTTGTTGTTTCTGGATGAAGTCTCAAGCTTCATGAAGCCCAAGTTTTTCTCGTCCACGGCCGCTTGATGATCGATGATGAAATTCGATTCGATCATCGGATGAAATCCGATTTGATCATCAGATCTACCATCCTCGTTGGGTCATTCACATTGGCATCGCTGACTCCACTTAGCACTACTACGATGTATCCATGCTATCCAGCTTAAACTTCTCTTTCCATCTCCAAACATAATTTAAAAATATTCCCCAAACTAACACTCTTTTTACCACCTCAGGGGTTGGCCAGCCCCTGCCAGGCTCAACATATATATGTAATGTAACTAGTAGTGATTCTCTCCTAACATTTGAAGTTTCTACTGTACTCAACAAAGGACCAGCTGTTCAGCCAGGGTTATTTGCCTGCTAGGCGCTAAAATTTCTTCCAACTGTTCAACACCCAAAACACATTCAGAACTTTAAGTAATTAGCATGAAAAATTTTTAAAGCTTTGGGTTCAACAATTTATGCATGATCACTGACTACATATACAAACTAAAAAGAATTTTATTGTCAGACCAAACGGTAAGGTGCCGAACTGAATTACTTCGTGGGTAATTGAGTGGATAATTGAGTTCACTGGCACAAATTAAAAGCATTAAATAGAAACACAAAAATTTATGATTCGAATATTGTTGGGATTACCGCCCTTGCACGATCCCCCACGCTCATATTCTTGATTTCGATAAAGGAAATAAATTGCAGATAGAGATTTTGTCTCACTACGTAGAACAAGAAATCGAATCGATGACTTACTGATACGAATTTCAGTTTATCGTGGTCCAATCACTTGATCTATGCTCTAAAGACGTGATTCAAATACTCTTAGTCCTTAAGAATAGGGCATTCTATGCAGGTGTCTCGCAAAAGTAAATGTTGTGAAATGATAAAAAATAAAATAAAAGTTGTGTAAAAGCAAGAAAATTAAAGTGTCATGTAATACAAAATATACGATAAATTACACTTAATATCTTTGGGATTTAATAAAAATATAGAGATCCTATTGATATTTTAGATACGATAAGATATATCTTGACTTTACAACTCTAGTTAAATTTTCTCTTTTATTGTTATTTTATGAATGTTAAATATTTTAATATAACAAAATAACTTCACATTTTTTTTCTTCCTCTCTCTTCTCCTAGTATAGAAAATTAGTTGAAATTCAATTATTAGTAAATTTCTCTCTCTCTAGTTATAAGGAATAGTTTACGCATCGTAAAACTAAAAAAAGAAAAAGATCAAAAAATTATTAAATTTTAGCTGAATCACCAAACAGGGAGGCTAAAAGGAGGGAAAAATGCGATAGTATTTCTATTATATTAATAATTTAACAATGATAAAAGAAAAAAGTATAATTAGAATTATAAACTTAAGAGCGACTAATGGTATTTGTTATATATCCAGAGTACACGAGATTTCATCAAATTTTAGAGATGATGAGTATACTGTAGGCGAGGAATTGGTGCATTTTGAAGGGGAAGAGGACTAGAAACCCTATAAATTTAGAAAAAAATACAATGCCATATTTAGAAAACTTACCATGCATGGTTAAAAGAAGGAAATGGCAATGGCTTGAAAGGAAGCCATTAAGAGCTAAGCATGTAGTGTAACGTCAGTTTCATGGAGGATGCACGTATCAGCGGCTCCTGTTCTTCTTCTCTTATCCTCGATTCCCTTTCTTCTCTTTCTCTGTCTCATCATCTATCACCAATTATTGGCGCCCCACCTTATTTCTCTTTTTGTTTTTTCTTTTAATTCTTCGGGTTCTTATTTAAAATAATATCAATCTTAACAAATATTAATGTTAAGATTTGTTCTAATAACATAATAAATATATCTCTTTTTTACTGTTTAAACATTCTCCTTAGTTAATGATAATTGGTATATTTTATCTTTCAGAAATATCACTAACTAATAAAAATAAAGTGCTAAATACATTTTCTCTTAAACATTACCCTTTTAACAAATATATTTACTTTGTTTATGGGTCTTCAAATTCTTTTTAAGGTTCAAAAGTATATGGAAAATGAGAGTAATAATATAATTACGTCTTGTTTGTAATTAATTTACGATAATGGTAGTTAATTGCTGAGCTTGACTGGCTTTCATCAGCAGGTCAATAGGAGAACATGTATATTGATTGATTGAGGAATCCTATCTATTCATTAATTGAAAACGACGCATCTTATTATTCTTTTGGTTAACCATCTATTCGACTATTAATTAATATTGCATGGCATCTTCAATAATGCAATGGCATGTACATACAGTCTGATTCATTTGGAATCTCACATGCATGATAGGTTGTTTAATTTATAACGCTCCTAAACTCAATCCAGCCATCACGATCCAATCTCTATTAACTGAGTTTTCAAGCTTATCTGAAATTTTAATCCATTTCCAGCTAACCCAAGTTTGTTAAATTTAATACAAATAAATTGTTGATTGTATACATAAACCATTTGAACAAACACTCACCGTGGCAATGGAAGAGAAAATCCTCGGTAGGATGTAATTTCATACTCCCATCTCCCATGATAAATTTAGTTTCGTCTTCAAAGATCTTCATTTAATGGTGTTAAAAATATGTCAGAGTAAATTGATCTAATGCATCCTGAATTTTTAAAATTTGTTCAGTTAGTCATTAAATTTCTTAAAATTAGCTAAGACACTTCTTAAAAATCAAAGGTTCAATGGGTGTTGTGACAAATTCAGGAAGTATCTTGATTAATTTTGAAAAATTATCCTATATTTTAGATAATTTATCCTATATTAAATGATTCCAATCTCTCCTAATTGGTGAAAAACTAGCATTTGTAAGATCAAGAGTTTAAAGATTTACAAGAATAAAATATTTGTCACAGATTACTTTTCTTCATCAAGCAATTTTCAATTCCCATATTGACCACTTAAAATGAAGTTGATGACACTGATTTTTGTAAATGGTGAATCTTTAAGGCCTTGACAACGGTCAAGCCCATCATGTCGCTTGGCAGGGCTATTAGTAGCAAAATTGTAACGCCCCTAAATTTCTCTCAATTTTTCCTCTAGACAAGTTCAGAAAATTATAATGCCCTTTTCATCAGAGACCTTGCATTCGAGGAATTCGAGAGGGGTCCATCAAAAGGATGGCACATACACAAAATCCAATTAGAAGCGTCATGCATATATATTCCTGACTATTAACTATGGAAGCCATACTCATACATTATTTCTCATAGACGTTTACATATTAGAGTCAACATACCCACCATATCCCCTCAGGGGTACAACGTGGAACATAAACAAAGCGTAACTTAGTATTACACATCTCAAAACACCCCCAAGGACCTTTCGGTTGAAACAACTCTGTACATACTTTTACCCCACAGCTCCAACTTCACTTCACTCGCCCACCTCTTTAGCCTTACCCTTATCTAGAATGATGCAAACAAATATGAGCCATAAGGCCCAGTAAGTACAGCTAAAAAGAAGTGAGCATGAGAATCAAAGGTATCGAGAAAAAATAAGGACCATGCATAACATTTAAAGCACTCACGCCACACTTCATTTCATCACTCTACATGATAACATGATGAAACATGCATTCGTGCTTTTATGCAATCTTTTAAAAATCGTAATCATAGGACCGAAGTCCAAAACTATGGAACCGAAGTCCATATCATAACCATAGGACCAAATTCCTTCTCTGAGTCGAAGCTTTCTCTACAGATATATCCTGTGGAACCTGACCCCCGCACGCATCATGAGACCTTTACACATTTTAAAACCCTTTTCATGTACGTTCTCCATGTATCATCATAACTATGCATATTTATAATGTCTTATCATATATAATTGTCACACGATTACCCGAAGTAACATACACACGAGAGCAAAACAACATCAAACCCTTACATACCATCAATAAAGCATCATTCCCAAAGGAAGATAGGGTGATACAAAACCCTATTTGAGATTCAATAGCTAGAAATGAGAACTATGAAAAAGTTACCAGAATAACCACTTAGGCCACATGCAATCCAATCCTTCCACTATCAAGGGTTTACATAATCCAAACTCAAGAAACCAAGGCATCAAAGAAGTAAGGGCAAGGGAGTGTTTAAGAGCTTGCAAGATAGAGGAAACGTGAAGGAACGTAGGAGAATAACTAGCAAAATAGAAAGTTAAGAAGCAAGAACTTGTAAGAAAAGGAAAGAACTTGCCTTAGATATTTGTCCTTAACCCTTGCAACGTACCAAGGTCGTTGACATCACAACTTAAGTCCCTTCTTCACAAAATCTGGTCTACCTACACCACCAAAATCTTCCCAATCTTTCCAAAATTCTTCATTTTTCTCAAATATCCACCACATATATATAAGCCAAGAGGAAGGAATGTTGTAAAAGCATCATGGAAGCAAGGGTAACCAATTTCTAGTGTCAACAAGGGCTGAGGACACATGGTAGGGTAATTGCACCAAGTGGCAATGGGAGCAGCACCAAATGGCAACGACTGGCAGCTGTATGGAGTGTGACAGGGCCACAGAGGGCCTGCGTAGAGTAGCAAGGTCGCGAGGCTACACGCATGGCCCCCCGCCCCAAAACAATATCATTTTGGGGTTTTTCTTGATGAATAAAATGCTAATTTTTCCTCTCAGCCATGCGCTTACCAAGCCTCGAACTTGCGACCACCCCTAGCCTCTTCTAGCGTGCATGCCATCTAGTCTACCACATCCCTCAATTAAGGTAATTCAACCACCAGTTTTCAAAATTACACTTAAACCCCAATATTTTTGAAGAATTGCTAAAACTCCCTCGACCAAAAAAAACATAAATTTTAATTTCTTCTACTTAATTCCTTACACACAAATTTACATTAATTCATAAATAAACTGGTCATTACAAGAATAATGAAGCTCTTTTACAAAATAATAAGGTTAGGATGATAATATTTTTGAAAAGATTCTTTAATATTTAAGTCAATAAAGTACAGGATAGTTTAAAGACAATACATGATGACCGTTGTATTCTTGTGGATCACATATCTCATATCCATGATGATCGTCACGGAGTTAAGGCTGATCAGATTTTGGGGATTGCAAGTATACAATGGTTGAAGGAGTGCTCCTAGGATTGGCACCTTGTAAACGATTTTTCATCTTTGTGAGTGCTTATTATAGATTGTTGGTTTCATCCAAGGCTAGATTTCCTTTGGAGCATGATGGCCAATGGCCCATAAGCTAAATCAAATATCTCATTTGCTACTTACACGGCCTTTTGTTCATATGGCACCTGTTATGCCCAAGTGTATTACTAAGGTGTAATTTGGGATCATTAGGAGTCCTCAATTTCCTTAGTTCAATGTTTTCATCTACTTTTGTTGAGGTATGTCCTTAGCTAGGGAACAATGCCCCTTTAAATGAGGTTAAGGTGTGAGCCTTTTCATGATCAGCGTTGCAAAGATTAACTTGAAGCAACAATTAAGTTTAAGCAATGCCCCCTCAAAAGTTGTTCAAAGTCGCATTTATTTTGACCATTGCTTATTCCTATAAAAGAAGGATTAGGGTTTTTCTCATTACCTCACACTAGCTTTCTACCTTAAGATCGGGAGTTTTCTCCTAGTCATGGCATCTAATTGAGGTGATGAAGTTTCAAAAACATCCTTGGCAACGATGGTTACAAAAGAGGTTTGTTTGGAAAAGGTTGATCCTCTATTGAGGATATTTCTTACAAAAGAGGGTTGGAATATTGATTTGCATATTAGTCTCCAAAGTTTAGGATTTGAGGATTAGCTAGGGAGCTTTCGATTATGTTTATCCTACTAAAGATGTCCCAAACTTTCATATACGTGCTATCATTGGGGATGAACATGCAATAAAACAAAAGGAGGAGGGCAGAGAGAGAGAGAGAGAGAGCTTACCGATAGCAACGAGTCAGTGGGGTTATGCAAGTAGCGATAGCAACAATGGTGAAGATGTAGCCTTGTGTTACAAGGGTCACTACAAGCTAGGCTAATTGTGAATCTCAATAAGAATCCTAAATTACAACACATTGCGCTCAGGCTTTAGGTGTTGTTGTCTTATTCACAACCTTTTGGCTTTATGGTGTAGGGTTTCTCCAACTTTTAGCAGCAATTGAAACTATGGGTTGTCCTTTAGCTCGTTATCAGTTTCTTGTAAGACAAAGAGTTAGATAATAGTTTCAAGTCATTTCTCATTATTAGTTATTTGCCTCCTTCTCCAATTACCTTTGATTGAGGTTGTATTTGACCTCTTTACTTCTGAATGACTTCGTAGTGTTGTAGAATGCCTTATCATAATGTTGGTTGTTGCATCTTCCCTTTCATTTTTCTTTCTCATTATGCATTATTCCCCTTCTACTTAGCCTAGGGTTGGTTTTTTCTGTGGTTCATGTGATTCCCTTGAGGATTTTAATTCTCATTGCTATTTTTTTTTCTAATCCATATGTTGTTAGCAAAGGAGGTCGTGACTTGTGAGGGTTTATTTTCTTGTATTGCAACTATCATTCCAATGCCTCAACCTTGTCCATATTTTGGAGTTGGAAGTTTGGGTGAGATCCAGTACTAAAAGAGGCATGCTCAATGTTGATGTTTAGTCATCATCATCTCACTATGTTTTTATAGGAGTTGGTGTTGTGACCTAGTTTATACCACCATAAGCTTGGGTTTTCCTTCATTCTCATAAACAACACCACTTGATGATGCAAGCAATTGTTCCCTCAAGAAAAAAAATGCTCTAAGCTTAATAAAGGTTGATCTCAGGTCATGAAAGAACTACCTTGATAGGTTTAGGGATTCTCTTATGATGGTTAAGTTAGAATCAAGATGGCATGAAGTCATTTGCAAAAAGAGAAAATGAAACAGATGGAAAGAAATGAAAAGTCACATTTAGTTACATTTTTCTACAAAGATGGCTACATTTTATGTCCCAACTCTTCCAACTTCTTATCGTTGAGAAGATTGCATCTAATCAGCCTTAGTGTTGATTTTTTTTATATGTGGAGAGATAAATTACATTGTCTTGGACTAGTCCTTTGTGAGAATCATGCTTGTGAGGATTGCTCATGCCAAAAATTAGTTATAATACCCACTTTTAAGGGGACATGTCTTCTTTAGAATCAATTGGCTAATCAAGGTTTGGAACTCTTGGTAGAAGAAGTAAAGGTATGGAGCATTCTCACTAAAAAGAAGAGCTCTTGTTCTTAGGGTGATTTAATGTGATTGTGATATGATGATGTGGTATAACATTCAATAATATGTCACATGTAATCATGTAGTGAATACATAGTAGTTAGTTAGTTTTACTAAACTTAAAATTTAAATGTTAAGATAACTTCTCAAATTCTAATTTGATTAAAATTGCTATCTCATCTGATAAGATTAATCTGATGTCAGAATTTGGTTAAGGTCTCTCAAATAATCTTTATTAAGTGATGATTTCAATTAGGGGATTATAATAGATTTAGGAAACCTAATTTTTCTACAATTGTGATTTGGTACCTATAAATAGGCAACTCTAATTTAGTGATTGATGGATCATTCCTAATAATATGTAAGAGATATATCTAGATTATTGTGATTGTGTGTCTCATGTCTTCGACAACTTGATAACTAGAGTCTCAGTATGTAATGCAACTAGTTATCTAAAGTTGTGAGCTTAGTTTACTTTTGCTCATGAGTTATCCCTTTGTGCTGGAATCATGAACATAAATTGTTGATCTGATCTATGATAATTTTTTAAGTCTTATTATTTTTGTTAATTGATTTTTCCTTGTCGTTCTTGGTTTATACATTTTGATCCTAACAAATGGTATCAAAGCCTTTGTGGGGTTAGTTATGAGATTCTATTTTAATAGAAATTGTTTGTGGAAGAAAATTGTAGAAAAAAAAAAAAAAAGAATTGTTTGGTACTTTACAGAACATGAGACTAATGTTGTCCTTCATTGCCTGAAAGGGAAGAAGAGGAAGGAAAACAATCACTAGATCTAGAGTGGGGGGAGGAGCACCACCTCTCATTACTGTTATTTGAACAAACCCAGGGTGTTGGAGTTGTAGAGAAATCTAAGAAAGAATGAGATCATTAAGCCTTACCATTATTGCCAACTACCATGAATTGGGTTGTTGCTACTAGACAAGCTCACCATTGATTATCCTTACATGGAACAAAGATGTTAATGTAAATAGCAAGTTATTACTGAAAATATTCCTTAGAGAGCTTGATGAGTTGATACACTAGTTGGGGATTGATAGTTAGCTTGTTTGGGAATGTGGGTCTCAATTTGCTTGAGCTTGCATTGTTTTTATCCCATGATTTGTATTTCAGGTGAGTAGTAGGTATGTTTGGAAATTTGATTAGAATGAGGAATTGCTAAGATAACTTGTTAGATTTTAGTTTAATTAAAATTATTATTTTATTTGATAAAATTAGTTTGATGTGAGAATTTGATTAAGATCTCTCAAATAATCTTTTATCAATTAATCTGATTAAGGATTAATTTGATGAGGTGTAATTTGGGATCATTAGGAGCCCTCAATTTCCTTAGTTCAATGGTTATTGAAGTGAGGATATAAGAGACTTTTCATCTACTCCCATTAAAGTATGTCCTTAGTTAGGGAACAATTCCCTTTAAATGAGGTCAGGGTGTAAGCCTTTTCATGATTTTCCTTGTAATGATTAATTTGAAGCGACAATTAAGTTGAGGCAATGCCCCTCGAGAGTTGTTCATAATCGCATTTATTTTGACCATTGCTTATTCCTATAAAAGAAGGATTAGGGTTATTCTCATTACCTCACACTAGCATTCTACTTTAAGATAGAGTTCTTTTCCTAGTCATGGCATCTAACTGTAGTGATGAAGTTGCAAAAACACCTCGGCAATGATGACTACAAAGGAGGTTTGTTTGAAAAAGGTTGATACTATATTTAGGAGGTTTCTCACTAACGAGGGTTGGAATGTTGATTTGCATATTGTTCTCCAAAGTTCAGGATTTGAGAATTAGCTAGGGAGCTTTTGGTTGTGTTTTGTCCTACCAAAGATGTCCCAAACTTTCATAGATGTGCTACCAATAGGGATGAATATGCAATAAAACAAAAGGATAGGGCGGAGAGAAAGAGAAAGAGCTTACATGCAGCAACAAGTTGGTGGAGTTATGCGCGTAGCAATATCAACAATGGTGAAGATGAAACTATAGGGGAAAAACAACAGTGAAGGATGGTGTTCAATGAGTAAGAATAAGAAGAAGAAGAAGAAGAAGAAAAAACTATGGTGTTTAGCAATGAGAAAGTTTGTTCAAGAAGGAGAAGACGAACGATAAGGGAACTTGTGTAATATAATCCCCCCAATACATGCGTGCACATTTAGACACAAAAAAATTATTTTATTGTAGGTTTACACATCAATTATGATTAATATGCATGTAACACTTAATTTGATACAAATTGAGCTATTATCTTGCAAATGAAGTTTCATTGAGCATATGGTATCTAGTTTCCATAAAGATTGCTATTTCCTTGCGATTTATTCATTTTGAAAATTGTGGATAAGATTTATGATTATTGCATTAAAACCTAATTTAATGATATTAAATAATGCACATATGGATATATCTTTTCACCTTATGATTGCATGTTGTTGAGCTAGTATATCATTATCAATGGATAATTTGTGTTTCGCACTCAAAGTATTTGTGGCGGGTTCAAATTGCAAAATGAAAATGTCATTTACAACCTCATGAGTATTAAAGATGTGGGTAATTTTTATTTCATATGCTTAACCATGCACATGAATGAAAATGATTATGGGAATGTCTCTAAGTGGTCTCTTTGCATACTTTGACATATTCAACATGTTAGGTTAATCAAGTAACCTTAAGCGAAAGAAGATGTACAAGTAATTACCAATTGATTATGTATTTTAGAATTTAACTCACATGTTTAAGACAAGTATTGAACTTGAATGTTGCTTTGTAATTTGTGATATTTAGCCTTCGTTTGGGTTGCTCAAGTCTGAAGGAAAAGTTGAACACCTAGGATTCACTTATTAAGATGTACGTAGTTTCCATTATTACATTTTGTATAGATTCAATGTAGATCACATGTTGTGCTAGATTTTGAATAATCACCTTAATCTAGTTTATTGGTGAAAATGTTAATTAAGGGTAAAAAGGGAATTTTTGAAATAGTAGGACTCAAGTCTAATTTTTAAAAGAAGAAAAAAACCCCTTATTTTGGAAGTAATAACACTCTCAAAAGTTCACGATGTTACAAGGGCTACTACAAGCTAGGCTTATTGCAAATCTCAACAAGAATCCTGAGTTATAACACATTACGCTAGACTTTAGGGACTGTTGTCTTATTTGCAACCTTTTGGCTTTATGGTGTAGGTAATTTTAAGTTAGTGTAGGGCTTCTCCAACTTTCATCAGCAATTGAAACTATAGGTCATCCTCTGGCTTGTTAACATTTTCTTCCAAAACAAAGAGTTAGACAGTAGCTTGGAGTCCTTTCTCCATTGTCAGCTATTTGCCTACTTCTCCAATGACCTTCAATTGAGGTTCTATTTGACTCTTTACTTCTGAATGACTTTGTAGTGTCATAGAATGTCCTATCACAATGTTGGTTATGGCATTTTCCCTCTTATTTTTCCTTCTTATTATGCACTATTACCATTCTCCACTTAAGCTAGGGTTAGTTTTTTCCATTTTTCATGTGATTCCCGTAAGGATTTAATTCTCATTCTTGTCTTTTTGCTCATCCATATGTGGTTCGTGAAGAAAGTCGTGAGGGTTATTTTCATGTATTGTAACTATCATTCTAATGCCTCAACCTTGTCCATATTTTGGCATTGGAAGTTTGGATGAGATCAAGTACTAAAAGAGGAATGCTCAACTTTGATGTGTAGGCGTCATCATTGTAGAGTTATGTTAACTTAAAGAGGAGGGTGAATTAACCTTTTTCACCCTTTCAAAAATAAGAGTTTAAAGAAGTAAGTAACAATTAAAGAAATGCGGCACATAAAGATATATAATGGTTCTGTTATGCTTACTCCACTACCTTAGCTCCTCACTAAAGATTTAGTCAAACCAACTTTGGTAGATTTTTAAACAAGGCTTAGCTATAAACCTTTACAGACAATGGCTTTTAAATAGGATCAACCACAACCAATGTCTTTTACAAGGGTAAGGCTTAACCTTTATAAATTCACAAATAGAAATGTGAAAAGGAATTCAAGAGAAGGTATAAGGTCAACAAGATTATACACTCTTAAATTGGGTATACAAAGAGATAGAAAAATATGCTAAGGTAAACTCAATCTCTCCTCTTTGAATGAATGAGAAAAATAAGACTTTTGATTGTAACCTCTTAGAATTTGAAGGTCTTTCCTTTCTTTTTGAGTTCACAGTGTTGTCTTCTTCATCAGTCATCTAGCTCCTTTTATGGTCTTCTGCTATTCAATGCATCTGCTGAGCTATCTTTCAAGAAAGAGAATGTTCTTTTGGTTTTATGTCTTAACTGCCATATTTTATCTCTGCAATACTTCAAAGATCAGTTAGAATATCATATTTTGTATACAATTTGTTTGAAAAGTAGAAACAGATCGCATTTAATGAGTTCTAATGGCTATAAATTTCAAATTCAGACATATATTACTCGAGTATAATACTATGCTTACTCCACTAAGTTTGATCTTTACTCGACTATATAAATTTTGTAATTGATTATTTTTAAAACTTACTCGAGTACAAACTACCATTTACTATATTACAAACTTTCATACTCGATTACAAAAGGTTATTTACTCGAGTACATAAAGATCTTTATTCGAATACAAATTTTCATACTTGATTAATCTTATGATCCAAAGACTTGGCCTATTTTAGACACTTATTTACTCGATTACAAAAATAATCTACTTGGGTGCATAAGATACATTACTTGATTAATACTTCAAGTACTCAGAATACAAATTCAATCTAGAAACTAACAAATTTTTCAAGGATATATATTTGATTACAAAAATTTGTTTACTCAAATACAAATAAATCATTACTCAATTACAAAAATCAATTACTAGACTAATTTTGATAAGATAGAAACTCGCATTACTTACTCAAATACAAACTCCTATTTAGTCGAGTACATTGAATCTTTACTCGAATAAACCTATATTTGTAATCAATTACCTATAGACTTGGTTGATGCTTACTCGATTAAAAACATCTTACACTCGATTATATGAACATACTTACCTTGAATTTGGCCTAGGCTTTTCTAACAAAAGAATTACTCGATTATTCAAAGAAATTTACTTAAGTGTGTGAACTAAATCAGACTTTTTACTCGATTAGAAAGAGCTTATTACTCGATTAAAAAAACATATAACTTGACTTGATTTTATTGATTTAGAAATCACTCATGATTATATGAACACTATTTTATTCATCATCTTTTAACAAAATTTAACATATTTCTCAACAATCATCTTACTATGTTGTTATGGGAGTTGGTGTTGTGACCTAGTTTATACCACCATAAGCTTGGGTTTTCCTTCATTCTCATAAACAACATGATGATGCAAGCAATTGTTCCCTCAAAAAAAGGTGCTTTAAGCTCAAAACAGGTTGTTGAGAAATTTGTGTTTTGATTTATTGAGAAAACATATTTTAGGAAATTTGGTTCATTGATGATATCCAAAACATTTTGACATACTCTTAATATTGATGATTTTATACTCAAGTATGTTTCCATAATAGTCAAGTATATGTTCATATTAATCGAGTATATGCTAAATATAATCAAGTATTTCATAAAGCATGTGAGAGCCAATCAAGTAAACTCTTTGTGCTAATCGAGTAAAGCTTTTGAAAATATTTTTTGAAAATCCAATTGAGTATGTTTTGAATATAATCAAGTAAAAATGTTTTATAATCCAATTGATTGCAATCTTCTATCATTTCAAAATTAATCAAGTAAGGAGTTTCTTAAAATCAAGTATCAATCATATGTACTCGAGTAAATCTTTTTGATAATCGAGTATTTCTATGTTAAATCTTCTAAGTATCTTTTTACTCGAGTAAAGTTTCTTTTACAATCAACTAATGTCTTTGTATACTCAAGTGAATATTTTTTGTTAATCGAGTAAAAATAGGTTGGAATCTGGCTAAGTCTCTAGATCTAAATATAATCGAGTATCAACTATTTATACTCAAGTAAAAATCTAAAATAGCCGAGTAAACTTAGTCTTGTAATCGAGTGGATAATGCAAGGTTTTAAGACTTCTATATTAGTTGAGTAATGACTTAGTCATACTCAAGTAAGCCTTTCATATAATCGATTACATGGTATATCTAATCGAGTAAGGATCTATATTAGTCGAGTAAGGATCTATATTAGTCAAGTAAGTCTAAAACTTAGTGGAGTATCTTCTATCAGATTTTCAAAAATACAGTCGTTGGACGCATTGAATGCTGACAGTTTCATTCTTTCAGTTCATTAAATATATTTTAGACAACATGAGTGTATTTTTGTGAATTTATATCTATTGTTTAATGCTCATAGAGACAAATGGTGGCAGTTGTGACTCAATTGAAACATTCTAATTGTCATTTTCCATGTCAACTAACATTCAATGTAGAAAATCTATAAATAAGATAAGAACTTGACTGAAGAAAGTTAGAGAAAATAGACCATAACTAATCACACACTCAAAACTGATTGCAAAAGCTTGAGCAAGCATTTAAAAAGTTTTCAAAAGCTTTCTTCATCTCGTGTTCCTATTTAAATTATCTTTCTATTATTCTTGCTATCAATCCAGGCAACCAAAACCATGGTAGTTCCAAGAACTAAAAGAATACCCAAACAGAATCAAAAGAAACAAAAATACGAACACAATGCACACAGAAACAATGAACACAGCGTTTACGTGTTCGGATCTGAAATAGATCCTACTCACGGTAGGGATTTCACCCCTGGTCAATCCACTAAAAAAATAACAACGGATTTATAGAGATTTACAGTGATTACAATGAAATCAGAACTAACAGTCGAACCAAGAAGATGATAAGAACAGATAATACAACGCTTAAATCAACCAACGATTCCTGCACTCTCAAATACAATCATCTATACATCTTACACTCTCAATCCCATGGAAAAAGCATGAAATAACAATACTTGATTGTTAATTTAGGGTTTTGTTTGCTTCCGCTCTCTCTCACGCATATTTGGGTTTCTTTTTTGTAAGAAAATGTCGATTGGGATGCCAAGGGGCCTTATATACAAAAAGGCTTTTGATGGCAGCCCTTGGATTAGAGGGTTTAAGAAGATAATCAATGGTCCACAATTTAACTAGCCAATTAACATAATAATAAAGACAAATGCCACGTATAAATAGAAATAAAATTCACATGAATAAACATCAATTATTTCGAATCAATAAAATAACAAATTCCACCTTGATTTAAGAATGGTTGATAATGGATTTGACTAGAGACCTTACAAACTTTTCCAGCTATGTAGGGAGCACATTGTTTGATCTATATCCTAGACCTTTATCTATTATACCTTTTAGGTACCTTGATAACCATTTGAATGTGTTCCAATGATCCTTGGAAGGTTTTCTCATAAATCTACTAACCAAACTCACCCAATGAGCTATATCAAGTCTTGTTCCTATCATTGCATACATAAGACTCCTTACAGCATTTACCTATAAGGCTTTTCATGTATACCTTTTCTTCCTTATTCAACTCCCATTTGTGACTGGCTTACAGTCACTCATTTCAGACAACTTTATAACCTTCTTGAGGTAATCTGATTGGGACAGGGTTAATATCTCTTTTTTCCTATCTCTCATTATATCAATGCCAAGGATCCTTTTGACAACCCCTAGGTTTTTCATTTCAAATTTGGATTTGAGGGCCATGGTTTGATTACTTATCTCTCATTTATCTTTACTATGATGAGCATATCATCAACATAGATTAGGAAATATATGAACTAGTTTCCCTTAAGCTATTTAAGGTACACACGATGATCAAAATTACATCTCTTGTAATTTTCCCTTAGCATAAACTCATCAAAGTGTTTGTACCATTGCTTAGGGGATTGTTTAAGGTCATACAATGACCTTTGCAACAAGCAAACCAAAATTTCTTCCCCTCTTTCTATAAAACCTGATGGTTATTCCATGTAAATCATTTCTTCCAGATTTCCATGAAGAAACTTAGTCTTAACATCTAATTGTTCTAGCTTTAAATCATATAGAGTAACAATAGCTAAGACTAGCCTTATAGAAGTATGCTTGACAATAAGGGAAAAATCCTTATGATAGTACTCCCTCAAATTGGGAGTAACCTTTAGCAACCACCCTTGCTTTGAACCTAGCTGGTTCTACCCCTAGAATACCTGGCTTCCTTTTATAAATCCATTTACATCCTATAGCTCTTGTGTCTTTAGGATGATTGACTAAGGTCCAGGTCTTATTCTTATGAAGAGATTTTGTCTCTTCTTGCATGGTTTTAAACCAATAACCCTTGTCTTTACTATTACAGGCCTCACTAAAGGTAGCAGGTTCGTCTAACTCTATCGAGTCTCCTATGTTTAGGGCATAGGTAATGAAGTCAGCTTGGGTATATCTTACTGGGGTCTTATTTCCCTTCTAATTATGTTTCTAGACAGCACATAATCACTAAGATTTTAGTCTTCAAGGAATTCTAAATTTGGAAAATCCTCAAACAAATTTTCTGTAGACATTTGAGTATCAAGGTTTTCATCTCCTATTGAAGTGTTGGTAGACTCTTGGACATCATTAGGCTGATAATTTTGATGGTTTGGGATTTCATGGTCATCAGACAGATTTCCACCTTGATGGCTATTTATTTCCACCTCAAACTGAAAACTATCAGTTTAGATGGTTCTATCCAATTCTAGCACTTTGGGTTTGTGGTGTTCAACTTCATTGAACACCACATCCCAGCTTATTACAACCTTCTTATCCTCTATTAACCAAAGCTTGTAACCCTTAACGCCCTTTAAGTATCCTAGAAATATGGCCTTCTTAGCTCTAGGGTCTAACTTGCCCTATTTTTTATGGACATATCTGATACACCCAAATGGCTTTAGGTGATCTGACTTAGGTGGCTTTCCAGTTCATAAGTTTTTAGGAGTGTTAAAATTTATAGAGGAGGTAAGGGATCTATTTATTTGATAACAGGCAGTGGCTACTGCCTTAGCCTAAAACTTCTTAGGCAACCCTGAATCTTTTAATAGGCATCTAACCTTGTTAAGAATGGTCCTGTTCATTCTCTCAGCAATTCCATTTTGCTAAGAAGTTTCACTATAGGTTCTATGTCTTACAATGCTTACTTGATTTCAATAATTTGAGAAGTCATGGTTGCAGAACTCTAGGCCATCATTAGTTCTCGAGGTTTTAACTTTCTTTCCAGATTGGTGCTCTACTAGGGTTTTCCATTCTTTAAACCTTTCAAAAGCTTCACTTTGTTTTTTTAAGAAAATAAACCCATACTTTTCTCAAAAAATCATCCACAAAGGATATAAAGTATTGAGCACTGGAAAGAGATGAGGGAACCTGGCGGGAGCCCCATAAATCAGAGTGAATATACTCTAATTTGTTCTTGGTTTGATATGTTGTAGAGGCAAACTTCAGTCTATAAGCCTTTCTCATAACACAAGTCTCACAAACCTCTAGGTTACTAATCCTATGGTGATTTAAAATGCCTTTCTTGGCAAGCTCTTGAAATCCTTTGTTTCCAATGTGGCTTAACCCTTTATGCCACATTTCAGTCTCATCTTTTACAAAAGATAGAACTGTAGCCTTAATAGGGATAGCCTCTCCTTGGAAGATGTATAATCCTTGCTTCAGGATTCCTTTTAGGATCACCATAGATCCTTTTAACACCCTTAGTACACCATTTTTAGACTTATATGAATCCCCATTTAGGTCTAGCATTCCTAAGGAGATCAAATTTCTCTATAAATCAGGGACTAACCTCACATTCTCCAATGTTTTAAATGTGCCATCCCACATCTTAAATCTTATTGATCCTATGCCTTCTATGCAACATAATTGATCATTTCCCATTAACACTTTTGCACCTTTTATTGGTTTAAAATCTAGCAACCAATCCCTCTTAAAGGTCATGTGGAAAGTACACCTAGAATCCATAATCCATTCCTCCCTAGAACCATATTCTGAAATGGTTAGGCCTTTTCCACTCTCATATCCATCTGAGAGATTTGCATTTTCTAACCTATCAATTTTATTTTCATATCCCTTTTTCCTTGAAGGATAATTTTTCCTAAGATGGCCTTCTTTCTTACAAAACCAATAGGTCACTATTCTTGAATTTTCTCTACCCTTAGATTGAGATCTAGACATGCTCCTTCATCTAGATTGAGGTTTATGATTAGGTTTCACTTTAACATGAAGACCTACACCAAAATTTAATTTCTTATCTTTCTTGACTTCTAGATCTTAAAGCCACTAAAACATCATCTAATGTAAGGGAATTCCTACAATATTTAATTACTAGGGATAACCCGTGCCTGAAGGCACGGTGCAACTAAAAAAAATTGAACATTGAATTTGAACGCGAAATAATCAAGTACTAAATTTAGATACGTATTAAATTGAAAGCCTAAAAATTGAATATTGAATCTGAAGACAATATATATAGGTCTTAAACATGAAATATTCAAACAATTAATATAAACATGCATTAAGCTGAAAATCATTTGAAATAAAAAGGGTAAAAATGTGGATACTCTGAAAATATGATGCAACAAATATATCAACCTATCTACAAAACTCATATATTTTATAATCATAATCAAATCATGTCATATGCACACTAAAATCCAACTATGTACTAATTACCACAACACCATTTTTCCTACACAAACAACTATATCAAGACTTGTAAAAGTGAAAGACAAAATAAACCCATAAAATTTTTCAATCACAGACTACTTTAATCACAAAACAAAATGACATAAACTACTTATAAATCAATCGCTATCTCAATGAATGAACAAAAACCAAGCAAGAGGTATTGAATTATATTTTGGGTCACTAAAAAATTTGCTTAATTCAAAAACCATGTAATGAGAGAGTATCCTTTGAAAATGTAAATTGAAATCAATGTAAGAAATTTTCAATTTTTTGACAGAATATCTTTTGAAAATATGATACCACAAATTTATATATTTTATAATCATAACCAAATCATATCATATGCATGTTGATTACCACAAAACATCATAACAATAATAACCATTGTTATACGTATTTCAAACTATTTACCATTGCAAAATAAACCCATAGTTGTGACTAAACATAAATAAGATTAAAGAATAACCACAAAACATAATTATATATAGTACATTTGCAAAATGGGTCATTTATCTACACATCATTGTAAATACTCTCTCCATCACAGCTTTGAATGTCATTGTATCACTCCAAATCCGTATCTTCCAACTAGGAGAATGTACAACAATAAAATGGAAAATGATAAAATGTATACAACTTTCATATGCCTTTTAGTACAATCTCTCTCTCTATATATACACCATCATCACCATTATAACAACTAGATAGTGGAACTCTTATCCTTGAACAGATTCATCTAAGCAAATGGTACAGCATGTTAGAGTTAGAGTTAATGTATAAGAGTAGTTGTATTTGGTGTATATTGACTTATTTACTCTTGTCTAATTTTGTATATATCTTGGCTAGAATTAGAGTTAATGTATTAGAGTAGTTTCTACTTTATTTGGTATAGCATGTATGTTAATTTGTGTGTGTGTCTGAACTTTAAGTAATTTGTGCGGTGGTTTACATAATTTTCTATTTTTTTTTTATTTGAACATGGTATAGGAGTTAAGGTGAAGTTCACCATTTTTTGAATTCTTCATGAATGTCTTCCTCTGTTATGACCACAATAGAAAAACCAAGAACAATTATATGAATCAATTGCTGGTCAAGTTTAACTACCTTCCCTTCTGAAAATTACATGAGGGAACGGAGAAAATAACATCAAACAATGGACAATGCTAGACAAAAGAACATACAAAGAAAATTAAACAAATTAGTGGATACCTACAAAAAGGATATAAAACAAAACCATACATTCACTGGTGTTATTATCAAGCAATTTTTGTCTTCCCAACTCATTAAGTAATGAAATGACCTCAAATACATACCATAAAAGCAAGTCCAGTAAATTCTAAGAAAGGTTATACTAGAACTATTGGGATAGTAGAATTGAAGCTTGAAAATTGAACATACCTGGGATAGTATGGAGTGGGAAGGAGGAAAGCTTCGTCGGGGTCGGCGAGGCAAAACATGAAGGTCTCGTTGGCTGAAGTTGCACCGGCGATGAGAACCAGCTTTTTGGGATCGAAGCTCACTTTGTTGCCCCTAATTTTCGACATGAATTCCACCAATGCCTGTATATGTATTGCTCAGTACTAACTCTTAACGTGATAACAATATTAATTATTTATTATTTAAGCATACTGCTTAATGTCTTCTAACAATTCCACGCTCACCTTTTTGAAGTCAGGGAGGCCGTGATAATCCTGGAAAAGGGCCAGCTCTCTGAAAATGGTCTACCCATCTTGCTTGAACCCGACCGCGTCAGGGTTGCTGGCTAGCCATGATTCGAGAAGATCAAAGGAGAGCTGCAAGGCAAGAAGATGAGTTTATATTATATTTACATATATATTATTGGTTGAAAATGACAAGGATATATATTATACATGTTAGGTAAGAGTCACATGCATATATGGTGGTACAGAAGAGAAGGCATTGCCTTGCCGTGTAGGGAGCTAATTAGTTACCTGATTCCTTAAATAAGCATATCTAGCCCTAGATGGAAAATTAACAATTTTGCTGTTAGTTTCGCCTTTTTACTTTGAACATTAGCATCATAAGCCAACAAAAAAAATATATCCATGCAAAGATTATATATTTATCTATTAATATAAACTAAATTACTTAAAAATATTTAAACATGTGCTGAGTTTTAAATAATCTTCGTGAACATTACTTAAAAATTTGTGTATAAAAATTTATGTATACACAATTCTAATGATATTTTGTGTATAAAAATTTCAAAACTCTATTAATAGCATTTGAATTAAAATAATAAGATAAAATAGCTTCAACAAAAGTCTTCAAATAATTTGCTCAGCAGAAAAAAAAAATTAAATTAAAAAATCTTTCAAGAATTGCAGGCCTCTCATTAAGGGTTCATAGTTCATGTAAGCATTTTATCAAACATCTTTTGCTCATCCTATCAACCAACCTCTAGCTACCATCAACAGGATTGCTTGCTTAATCAAGCCATAGTCAAAAACCCAGTTCCTAAAACCAATTTTGTGCTCCAAATTTGTTCAGTTAGTTATATATATACACACAAAATTTCCCCCATAGTTCAAACACTGAGTCTGTTTGAATATCATTTCCCCCATAGTTTATGAACTTACACACAAAATTTAATTAATCTAATATACAGAGTCTACACATACAAAACAAATATACAGAATACACAATCCATCTTGGGACTATAGAATACATGAAATACATAAATATACACACACATATACATAATATAAACTCGCACACACTGCTACATAAACACACACCCACTGCCATTGCCAAGGTTATATAGATATATTCACACACAAAACACACATATACACATAATATAAACACACACTGCCACATAAACACACACACATAATATAAACACACACCCACTGCCACACTCTTTCTCTCTCTCACACCCATTTTGACCGTCACACATAACACACACATATACATAATACACACACACACACACACACTATATACACATAGAACACACACATATATACATAATATAAACACACACACTGCCACATGAACACAGACACACACACACACACACTGCCACATGAACACAGACACGCGCACACACATAATATAAACATACACCCATTGCCATTGCCCGCCAACGCACTACCAGACACACACACACACTCTCTCTCTCTGTGCCTTTAGCCACACCCATATTCACACACACACACACCCATTTTGACCGTCATATAGAACACACACATTTACATAATATATACACACACTATATACACACATACACACACTGCCACATAAACACACACCCACCGCCATTGCCAAGGTCAGCCGTCGACCCACCGCCACACACCCATTTTTACTATCACACAGAACACACACATACATATATACGTTTGAGGCAGCGGACGCGATTCAACAGCTAACCCAAAATACACAATATATATACACAATGAATCAATGTATATATATACACAGTAAGACAGATACATACACAGTGATATATATACACAGTAAAAGAGATACATACTGGAAAACTTTTTGGCGCTGGTTAGGGGACTGGAGAGGCAGAGGCAGAGGCAGCTGGAGTGGTGGTCGTCTTCCTGCAACTCACCCATCGGTCGCCACTCACTCGCTCTCGCTTCTTCTCTTGCTTGTTGTCGCTTTGCCTTCTCCATCACCAACAGCCTACTCGGCTTCCTCCTCCGTTTTTCGTTAAACGCTGTTGCCAACGACCTCATATAGCCTCCTCCTTCGCCGACTGAACGTCTTCGTCAAGCCTCCGTCAATTGCTTCTAGCGATTGTTTTCATCCTCTGCCATTGAAGTAAGCTTCACATCAAACCCATATCTCAAATTAGGAGAGGCAGTATGGCCGATGGGGGGCGACGGTTATGGGGCTGAGCGGCGACACGGTGGGGGCGATGGCGAGTGAGCGGTTGCCGGTGGGGTGCGACAGAAGGGGCAGCGATGGCGTGGGTGAGAAACTGTGAGAGAGAGAAAGAGGGAGGGAGAGAGAGGCAGTCAGTGGGTGTGTTAGCGAGTTGGGCGTGTGTGCGTGTGTTAGTGGGTTAGGCAGAGTGTGCGTGAGGTGAGGGAGGATGGGATGGTTTTGGGGGGGAAAAAAATTTGATCTCAACCATTCATTGATCTCAACCATCCAAAAAATGTCCCCCTCACATTTGTCTCTCAATTTCAAAAACCTTCATCCCTTATTATATAGATAGTCTTCATATCTTTATATGAATCTAGTGAAGAATTTAGTAGGATAATTGCTTGGTTTTCATTTGAAATTTGCTCATCTATATTTGCTAACCCTACAGTGATAACTTTAAAATCATCTAAATTTTCTTCTAGGGTTTTTGAAGGATCCATCTTAAAACCAAAAATTTGTTCTTGAAGATATATTTTATTTGAAAGCAACTTAGTCATGTAAAGAGATTCCAATTTAGACCATACCCTTGCAACAGTTTCTTCTTCATTTACCTGTTTGAGGACATTATCTGATAGGTTTAAGATCAGGAGGCTGAAGGCCAGTTCCATTATGTCCAACTTCTCTTGATCGGTCAAGGTCACGGGTTTGTCCTTCTCTTCTCCCATAGCCTTTGAGCATCGATGTTGAATGAGGATGGCCTTCATTTTCTTCTGCCACATGCTGAAATCCTCGCGATCATCAAACTTTTCAAGGTCCATCTTCATCGATGCCATCCTTCTTATTCTTGAATCTTTTCTTGGTAGATCGATTCCTTGCTCTGATACCATTTGTTATTCTTGTTGTCAATCCACACAACCAAAACCACGACAGTACCAAGAACTAAAAGAATACTCGAACAAAATCAAAAGAAACGAAAATACGAACACAAAGCACACAGAAACAATGAACACAGGGTTTATGTGTTCAGATCTGGAATAGATCATACTCACAGCAGGGGTTTAGCCCCTAGTCAATCCACTAAAAGAATAGCAATGGATTTACAGAGATTTACTACGATTACAATGAAATTAGAACCAACAGTTGAATTAAGAAGATGATACAAACAAAGAATACAATGCTTAAATCAACCAGCGATTCCCGCACTCTCAAACACAATCATCTATACATCTTACACTCTCAATCCCATGGAAAAACCATGAAAGAACAATATTTGGTTTTGATCTCTTCCTCTCTTTCTTGCGTTTATTTGGGTTTCTGTGCGTAAGAAAATGTCAATTGGGATGCCAAGGGACCTTATATACAAAAGGGATTTTGATTGCAGCCCTTGGATCAAAGGGTTTAAGAAGATGATCAATGGTCCACAATTTAACCGACCAATTAACATAATATTAAGCCAAATGTTACATGTAAATAGAAATGTTACATTGTAGAAAAATAAAAAGGAATTGTTTGGTGTTTTACAAAACACAAGACTACTATGGTCTTTCATTGTTTGAAAGGGAAGAAGTGGAAGGCAAATGGTCACTAGATCTAGAGTGGAGGGAGAAGCATCACCTCTTATCACTACTATTTGAATAAGCCCAAGGTGTTGGAGTTGTAGAGAAATCTAGTTGTCACTTGTAACACCCCAGCCTCTTCAGGGCATTTATTTTTTTTTTTTTTTTTGCATCACTAAAACCCTCAACATACCCATAATAGAATAACATTCCCAAAATGAAGCTAAGGAATGCTAAACTTAATCATAAACAGAAGCAGAATCAGAACCTAATCATCTCACAACTTAATACATAATTACATTCATACATATTACTCGTCCAACGTATCATTACAATAGTAGTTATAAACTAAATACAAAACCATCTGAATGACTTGCCCTAGCCCTGACATAGGACCCATAACTTCCACCATGTTCATGCCTCAATCACCTCTTTGCCCTTCCGACCGTTCTTATAGCCTAGAACTTGGAATATTCTAGGGACATAGTCCAACATTAGAAGATGAATCTTCTAAGAGAGGGTTAAAATAACATGAATCAATGATGCATGAACATATATAAGCAAATACCCTAGTATGACTTCCCTGGCAAACCAGCTAGATACGGAACCCTAGGCAGTAGTCTCGAATTGCACACAAGGCAACGGTGTACCCCAAACGTTGTTCCAAAAGTACCCTTGGGGAATTACAGCTACACTATCAGGGTGACATCCCAATTCCATGCACAAGTATTAATATGCCAATAACATCATGCCACGTGAAAATTATGATTGTCAATGTAATAGTACATGAACAAATATGACAAAGATGATCATAAAGCTTGTGAGTATCATGCATAATGTAAGCATCACGTATCAGCTTTTTAGAGTAAAATCGCTCACCTTCCAAACAAGATTCAGATCACTTCAAAAAGCGTGTACTACCTCGGTTTGCGTGCCAAATCTTAAAAGTGATACAAACACTCGAATCTTGAGCCACAAAGCACTCTATCTATCACATTTATTTAAATAAATATCATCCTTATTTTTTCATAATTGTTTCACATTTTTCTTTATTTTCTTCCCATTTTTCTCTTAAAATATCCAAAATAAATACCTACTCAAATATTTTTCCAAATATTTTTGTACCATAATTCCTAAACTAATTTTCTCAAAAATCTGGGGAAAAAAAAAATCAGAAATTACCTATTGGTCACACGCACGGTCGTCTTCTCCAGCTCTAGCACAGTAGCGATGCTTGCTTTTGCTTCAGGCTTGATCTATCCTCTTAGTCAATCACAATGGTACCAAGATTGGCTTGAAAGGAACACCGAAGCTAGTCCAACCAACTGTTCAAAGTCTCGGCCAAAGCTACCACCTTAATTTTTCGGCAGCCTTTGAAACCAATTCAAACCTACACCTTTGCTCACCAAACATTCTAGAAACACTCTAAAACCCTTAAGGATCAAAAGCCCTTTATCCCCTGCCTTCAATTCAACCCAAAATAAAAGCAATTTTAGTTTTATATTCTGGAAACCCTCAGCCACTTCAGCTTCTATTTATTGCCAAACTCGAGCCTCCAAACGTCAAATCCAGTCTAATCCAAGGTCATTAGTGGCCTTACCTCCCCTAGATCGACCCAAAACCTTGATTAAAGCCATGAAAATGACCCCTAAAAACCTCAATTTTTTGGCCAAGACACAGCCTGATTTCTTAAACAAATCAGCGGATGACATGGCCGATTCTTGGCCATGTACAACTCCCAATGCAACCTACCCTAGCCCTGACCCTTCTAGAGCATCCCTCAAAGCCCTTACCAGCCACAATCGGTGATGGGAAAGGCAACCGGTGGCTGGCAATGTTCACATTGCCAGTCTTTTCTAAAATTCCACTTTTACCCTTTCCAAATAGCCCCTGAACTTTCCACAAATTCTCTTGAGACCCTTAAGTTCTAAACTTTCCATTTACACCTCGAATATTTAGAAATTATGTCATTTTGACCTCCCTTGGGCAATTTTAAGAAATTACACTTTGGCCCGAATAACCGATTTGATCGTTAATCCTTTTGTTTCATCTCGAAACCACTTAAGGGTTGTTCTTTATGAAAAATTTGACTCTTTTAATGGTTCATTTGACTGTTTGGAAGTCCCTTATCACAATTCAATTTTTTAGCCTAAACCAAAGATGTAAAAAAAACTTTCTCTTACTCGATTTCTTTCAATGCTAAAAATCATGCCTCGAGATGCTTGTTAGGGACATACCTATTTTCTTAGGTATCTAAGCTCCCGAACATTCCCTTTAGTTGATTCAGTTATTTTTTCAGGTTATTCATGTACCGATTCCTATAAAATTTTGAATTTCTTTCCAAATCCTTATTTCCAAAGTAACCCAAAGCTTCTGGGTATTACATTCTTTCCCCCTTAAGAAATTTCGTCCTCAAAATTTTTTCTTTTGCCCAACCAAATTACCAATATTTGGTAGACAACTTGTAATTTCAATGGCCTTAATTCCCCAACCATACATTATCACTGATCTTTTTAGTAATCATCCAAATTTGTACCATTATACAAGCAGTGCCTTTTAGGCATGCCGTGTTTCTCACAGAATTTACCTTGCCAAGAATAGCCTAAATTATTGTAAAAGTAAATACATTATTCACAGCCATCTCTTTATTTCACAAAATTCTTGGTAACATTTTACCAAAATTTGCTATTCTATTTCCATCTCTTCCAACAATTGGGGGATATTTTTTCCTAATCGTATCCTTGAGCTCCCATGTAGCTTCTTCCTCGATGTGATTTCTCCACTAAATCTTCACCAGTGAAATAACTTTATTCCTTAAGGCTTGGTCGCAATGATCCAAGATCCATTCGGGCAATTTTGGATAAGTCAAATTGTCTCTTAGCTCGATCATTTCTACTCGAATTTTGGATAAGTCAAAGGCAAGTTGAGACACATGAAAAACATCGTGGATGTTGGACAGGCTAGAAGGAAGTTCTAGATGATAAGCCAATGGTCCAACTCGCCCTATTACCAGATAAGGTCTTATAAACTGAGGTCTCAACTTGCCTTTCTTCTTTCCTCGAGTCGCCAAATGCTAAGGTGATACTTTCAGGTACACATGATCTCCCACCTCAAATTCCAGATCCCATTTCCCCTTGTCCGCATAAGAGTTTTGTCGACTTTGTGTGGTTCGGATTCTTTCTTGAATCTGTCAGACCTTCTCTGTAGTTTGTTGTACTAACTCGACAAATAGGTGATCGACATTTCCTTCCATACAAAGCCTTATATGGTGTCATTCCTATACTGTTGTGGTAACTGTTGTTGTAAGCAAATTCTACCAATGGCAGGTGCTCTTCCTGTTAGAACAGGTAGGTGCTATAGCACACACCAAGAGGGGGGGTGAATTGGTTATTTTAAAAATTTTAATTGATATAACTTAAAATAAAAACTTTTTGATACAGATTGAGGTTTTAGAGTTTTAAAACGTAAACCATAAAAATGACAAATGAACAAAGATAAATATGAGAATCGAGTGAGGAATAAAGAAATGCTTGGAAAGATAAATATATCAAAGAACACAAGCATAAGAAAACACAAAGATTTATAGTGGTTCGGCTTAACCAAACCTAATCCACTACCTTAGCTCCTCACTAAAGATTTTTTAAACCATCCACTAAAACCCCCTACTTAAACCAAGTAGGTCCTCTAGTCCAAGACTAGGAATTACAACCTCTTGCTTATACAAGCAAGCCCTCTAGCACCTAGCTAGGAATTACAGCCACTTGCTTTAACGAGCAAGTCTTCTAGCACAAAGCTAGAAAAATAAGAGTGATACAAATGTAAACAAGATGCTAAGAGTTGGCACTCTTAGTTACAAGTTCTCTCACAATAAAAACAAGGCTTGAATGAATTAATACAAGTTAAAATCAAAACCTTGAAGAGAGAAAAAATTGAAGCACAATCACTGTAAATACAAACGAGAGTAACAGTAAGCTCAAATTAATTCATTCCCGTCCATTAGCCTTCTCTTGATCATTCATGACATGTATATATAAGTGTCCCACAAGATTGAAGAGAAATGAAGCCGTTTGTGACCATTGTAGAATGAGAAACTAGCCGTTGGAGATTAAAAAACTAGCCGTTGTAAGTTTCTGTGAAACACATAGTCAACGGATCAAATAGGTTAGTCGACTATTTTATCAAATAAAACTAGCCATAGTCGACAGACAGAAAAGCATAGTCGACTATCTTATAACACAAAAATCTCATAGTCGACAGATCCTTTTACATAGTCGACAAATCAAAAATTACAAAAAAAATATTGAAATTCATGAACAAACATAGTCGACAGATGAAATAGCATAGTCGACTATCCTTTCACAATAGTCGACAGACGCAAAAATAGTCGACAGATGCAAGATATAGTCGACAGACTGAACAAGCATAGTCGACTATCCTTATGCATAGTCGACAGCACTAAACAACATAGTTGACTATCTTCTTGGAAAATCTGGAAACTTAACAGATAACATGAGAAGCACACTTGATTAATACAAAATATCACCACATATTTACATTTCTTTAGTTTAAGTAAATGTCCTCATTTTGTTTAATTTATACTTTACCTTCCATTTACTTTAATACATAAATGTAAATAAGAAAGTACCCCCCCTTTGGATTCAATAAAAATATCTAAAAAATCAAAATCCATAAGAATAAAAAAGTAGAATTTGGATTTTAGTAGGAACTTAGGATTTTACGATTTTACCACCTCTAAGATATACACTTTCTATTTCTTGAAAAATTCGTTAAAAATCATTTTATCACTAATGAATGTTAACTATTGAATTACAGGGAGTTAGTTTTCTAAAACTAAAATATTTTTATATATGTCTCCTTATAAGGTGCTCTAACCTTCCAGACTTAGAAAAATATGACTTTGAATTCTCGATACTTGAAATTCATTTGGTTTCATTCTCACAAAATAATACTTGATATTGAAATTGATTTATGTTGAAAACCATAGACTTGACTCATGACTTAGGGATAAAACAAGGTATTGTTTTCCATCATCAAAACTAAACACAAGGGTAGAACATCACTTCCCAGTTACCCTTAAAGTCTAAGGCGCAGGACCTTGTCATATCTTCCAGAGTTTGAATGGTCCTTTCAGATTGCCCATCATTCTGTGAGTGATAAGCCATACTAAGATTCACCTACGTTCCCATGCACTTTTGTAAGCTTCCCCAAAATCTCAAGTGAACCTCGGGTCTTGATCCGAGACTATGCTCGCTAGTGTGCCATGAAGTCTGATTATCTCTCCAATGTACTATTCTGCAAACTTTTGAACTAACCTATCCATCCACATAGGCAAAAAGTGTGTTAATTTTGTTAGCCTATCTACGATGACCCAAATTGCATCATTGCCTTTTTGACTCCTATGAAATCCTGTCACAAAATCCATCGTGACATGCTCCCATTTCCATTCTGGAATGTCTAAGGGTTTCATCAGCCCTACAAGTTTCTGGTGCTCGACTTTTACTCTTTGGCATGTGTCGCACTGAGCTACCTTTCTTGCCACACTTGTCTTCATCCCCGGCCACCAGTAGACTTCCCGAAGGTCCTTATACATTTTTGTGGCTCCCGAGTGTACTATATATCAAGCTCTGTGGGCTTCATTCAAGATTTTTTATCTCAAGTCTCTTTGGTTTAGCACGTATATTCTTCCCCGAAATCTGATTACACCACCATGCATCTCAAAATCAGATTTCTTAGGCTGGTCGTGCTCATCTACCCACAAATGTATTCGTTTATCATCCATGTACGCCTTTTGTATTTTGTTCACCAAATCCAGCTGAACTACCATGCCAACAATAAGGACGGACGATTCCTTCGGCACTACACTCACCATTAGTTAGCTAAAAGCCTCCAACATATGCCACTCATGGTCTATCAACCTGGCTATAGGAATAGGCACATTCCTACTCAAGGTGTCAGCCACCACATTGGCACGCCCTAGGTGATATTGAATGATGCAGTCGTAGTCCTTAAGAAACTCCATCCACCGTTGTTGCCTAAGGTTCAGCTCTTTTTGTGAGAACACATACTTCAGGCTTTTATGGTCCATGAACAACTCAAAGGTTTAACCATATAGGTAGTGCCTCCACAGCTTCAAAGCATATATCACGGCTACTAACTCCAAGTCATGGGTCGGGTAGTTTACTTCGTGCCTCTTCAACTGTCGTGATCCATATGCGATCACTCAGCCATGTTGCATCAATACTCAACTCAGGCCTATCTTTGAGGCATCCGTATACACAAGGAATCCTTCCGGCCTATCCGGCGTAGCTAAGACTGGCGCTAAAGTTAGCCTAGCCTTAAGTTCTTGAAAACTTTCCTCGCTTTTGGCCGTCCATTCATATCAGACTTTCTTTTACAAAATTTTGTTAGGGGTGCGACTAACTTTGAAAATCCTTCTACAAACCTTCGATAATAGCCCGCCATCCCTAGAAAACTTTGTATCTCTGATATAATAGTTGGCTGCTTCCATCTTTGAACAGCTTGGGATAGCCTAGATCCATCGAGATCCCTTCGGCTAATATCACATGACCCAAGAACGCAACTTGGGACAGCCAAAACTTGCACTTCAAGAATTTGGCATATAATTGATGTTTCTTGAGAGTTCCTAGCAGCACTATTCTCAAGTGCTCTTCATGTTCACTTCCATTCGAGGAATACACCAATTTATCGTCTATAAACACAATTACAAATCGATCCAAGTAGGTCTGAACACCCTATTCATAAGATCCATAAATGCTATTGGACCGTTCATTAATCCGAATGGCATTACGAAATACTCAAAATGGTCATACCTCGACCAAAATGTCATCTTTGGAACGTCATGTGGCTTAGTCCTCATCTGATAATACCCGGATCTTAGATCAATCTTTGAGAACACCTTCGCTCCCTGCAATTGATCAAACAGCTTATCAATTCTTGGGAACGAATACTTATTCTTGACCATGTCCTTGTTTAGCTAACAGTAGTCGATGCACATCCTCAGACTACCATCTTTCTTCCTTACAAATAGTACTGGCGCCCCCCATGGCGATGTACTCGGCCTGATGAACCCCTTATTGATCAGCTCCTTCAACTGACTTTTCAATTCCTTCATCTTTGTCGAAGCCATCCGGTATGGTGGAATTGATATTGGTTGGGTTCCTAGTACTAACTCAATCGAGAACTCAATCTCCCGAGACGGAGGTAGTCCCAGTAATTCTTCTGGAAATACATCATCATACTCTCGTACCACTCGTACATTGTTGAGCCTTGGTTCCTCTTTCTTTTACAACTGAGCATAGGCCATGTATCCATGAGGTCCTTGGCTCATCATCTTCATTGTTTTCATTGTCGAAATCATCTTTCTAATCTTGGGGTCACCTTGCCCCCGAAATTTGACCCACCCTCATTTGAGTTTCCTTATGGTCATTATTTTCCTCCAACAATCTATATTAGCATCATAATTGGACAAAAAATCCATCCCTAAGATGACGTTGAAGTCATATACTTCCAATAAAATCAGATAGGCCTGAAATCGAACATTACTTAGGTTATTTCACACCCTTCTATGATTTTTGAGGAGCTCATGCTTTTACCCATAGGTTTGGTTTCTATTCTAAAACTCCCTGCCAATGCATGTGACATAAATGAATGCGTTGACCCAAAGTCTATCAATGCATGAACAGGTTTGTCCCCACATCCTCTTTAGTTAGCTTGTAGACGCGTCCTTAGCGAGTCCCACGAACCTCTTCTGTCTTCTCAACTAGCTTGTCTGCTTGTTCAACCTTCAGCCTTTTTGGACAGTTCTTCGCGAAGTGTCCTGACTGCTCATAATGGTAGCACACACCCTTCCCAGGGCCCTTCATTAGAGACTTTTCCCTTTTCTTGGGGCAGTTTCTCTTTAGGTGCCCTTTCTCTCCACACGAATAACAGCTAGATGTCCCAACTAAGCATTTTCTCCCTAGTGGCTTTTCTTGCATTTGGGCCATTGCTTGTTATTTTGGGGATTTTTACTTCTAGACTTCTGCTCCGTGTTCCCATTCGAATCTTCAGACCTTATTAACTTTACTCATAGGAGATTTCACTCTGTCTTTAGGGCCTTGCTTAGGGATTCCTCATACGAGTCAATAGACCAAGTACTTAAGGCCTGCTGCAGTTCTACTCGAAGTCCCGACAGGAACTTCTACGCCTTTTTCCATTCGTCCGAATTTTACATCGACAAGTATTTGATAAGCTGGGTGAACTTTATGTCGTACTGGGTTACCATCATCTCCCCAATTTGTTTTAGGTTCATAAACTTCTAATTCTTTTCCTGCCTCCAACTCAGAGGGAAATACTTGGCATTGAAGGCTTTCTTGAATGCCTCCCAAGCCGATGTTGGAGCCTCGTTGGATTCTAACCCTTGCCATAAGAAGAATTGTTGAATAGCTCGTTCCATCGTCTGCCACCATCTTTTGGCATCTTCTTCCAGCATAAAGGTGGCACAGTTCACCTTATCTTGATCATCGTATTGCAAGTGTCGAAGCAACTTCTCCGTTTACTCCAACCAATATTAGGCCATACTAGGGTCGTCGTTGGATTTTCCTTTAAACGTTGGCAATCGTTGGCACTGTTCCAGCACATTATCCATGTGCCTAGCCGATTCTCCCCTAGTTGCGTAGGTCAGGAGGTTTTCCATGACCCTCTCCATCTGGTCCAATTATCTTTCCGGGATCATAGACTTCGTTTCTCGAGCCCCATTCCTGATGCTACTATTGTCGCTACGACTGTAGTTGCGACTCTCTTCATCTTCGACATCCTCGATTCTCTGGTTGGTGACAGGAGTCATGTTTCTTTGTCGCCTTGTAGTCACCATCTGAAAGGGAAGTAAGGATAATATCTTATTCTACGAGAAATTCTTTCCCAAAGGGGATTTTTTTTCATTAATAAGAAAAAGTACAACATATAGTATTACTTAAGGAAGAAAGCAACAAAATATCATAATTGACACACTACTAAACAAAAAGAAAAGTGGTCTGAGACTTCTTCTAGGGACTGTTCGACTTCTAAACCCAAGCATCATTGCCAATCGTGTCGTATCCGGACTCGACCTCTAAACCATCAGGGTCGTTGTGTACAGTTACCCCTTCTTCCTTATCATCCGAACTAAGTAGTCGACATCCATCACATTAGCCTCGGTTGCTTCGTCAGCGTCCCAGTCTCCATCTAAGTCTTCTTCTTTTATTAAGACTCATTCATAAATGTTAGTAACAAAAGAAATACAAGGACGCGTAGTTGCCTTGATGGCGAACCCCTTCAGCTAGGGCTCTCAAGTCTCCCTCCAAGTGGTTGATCAGGAAATCTACTTGTGCATGTGTTAGGCTCGGTTGCACGTAACTGCTTGGCGGCATGTCTCTTAAGATACCCTCAAGAATATCCATGCGGACAAAGCCATCCTCCACCACTAGTTTGCTATCCGCCCATCAACTAGTCTAGTGAGTCACCCAAAATTGCTCGAGGTAGTCTCCTTCCATTCTAACATATCAAATACTGATCAAATTTCTTACTCTAAGTTTTTCTAAATCTTAGGTTCATAGATCCCTAATGACCTTTCCTAAATTTCCAAATAAAGTTTGCTCTGATACCAACTAGAATGCCCAGTCTCTTCAAGGCGTTAATATACTAGGATTTTTTTTTTTTTCTTACATCACTAAAACCATCAACATACCCATAATAGAATAACATTCCCAAAATAAAGCTAAGGAACAGTAAACTTAATCATAAACGGAAGCAGAATCACAACCTAATCATCTCGCTACTTAATACGTAAATACATTCATACATATTACTCATTTAATGTATCATTACAATAGTAGTTATAAACTAAATACAAAACCATCTAAATGATTGGCCCTAGCCCTGGCATAGGACCCATAACTTCCATCATGCTCACGCCTAGGTCACCCCTTTGCCCTTCTGGTCGCTCGTCTCATCTAGAACGTGGAATATTCTAGGGATATAGTCCAACATTAGAAGATGAATCTTCTAAGAGACGGTTGAAATAGCATGAATGAATTATGCATGAACATGTATAAGCAGATATTGTAGTGCAACTTCCCTGGCAAACCAGCCCAATACGGAACCCTAGGCAGTAGTCCCGACTTGCACACAAGGCAACGGGATACCCCAAACGTTATTCCAATAGTACCCTTGGGGAATTATGGCTACACTATCAGGGTGACATCCCAATCCCATGCACAAGTATCAATATGCCAATAACATCATGCCATATGAAAATCACGATTATCAATGCAATAGTACATGAACAAATATGATAAAGATGATCATAAATCTTGTGAGTATCATGCATAATATAGGCAATTACATCACGTATAAACTTTTTAGAGTAAAACCACTCACCTTCCAAACAAGATTCAGGTCACTTCGAAAAGCAAGTACTATCTCGATTTGCATGCCAAACCTCGAAAGTCACACAAACACTTAAATCATGTACCACAAAGCACCACATCCATCACATTTATTTAAATAAATATCGTCCTTATTTTTCCATAATTTCTTCACATTTTTCTTTATTTTCTTCCCATTTTTCTCTTAAAAAATCCAAAATAAATACCTACTCAAACATTTTTTTCAAATATTTTTGCACCATAATTCCTAAAATAATTTTCTCAAAAATATAGAAAAAAAATCAGAAATTACCTATTGGCCATGCTCTCTTACACGCCTTGCGCGTGGATTGTGAGTGAAAGAAGGAGCGTGAGCTTTACGCGCTAATCATCTTCTCCGGCTCCTGCACACCGGCGATGCTAGCTTTTGCTTCAAGCTTGATCTATCCCCTTAGTCGATTACAATGGCACCAAGATTGGCTTGAAAGGAACACCAAAAGTTGTAACACCCTTCCTTACACGGGCGCATCACTATAAGGCAATTCTCAGGATTTCTTTTATTCTTTTTTTTTTTTTTCAACTTCAATGCGCGCGGTGTATCAAGAACAATTTTCATATGCAGATATAAACCCCGAGAATCCCAATCTTGCTCGTTTAACTAACAAGATCAATGATCTTAAACCAAACGAGACATATTATAACGCAACAGATTAAATAACATCAAGATACTGTGGCCTACCACGAGTTTCATACAAGATGTTCCCACATCGAATTACGAATTACAAAACAACCAAATGATACAACATTGTCATACAACCGTGTGTATAATTATTGATATAAATACTAACGCCTCCAAAATGACACAATGGCTATCATACTAAGCATCATTGGCCCTCAACTGGCCACATCCTCGCCCTCGCAGCAGTCCCTGACTGGAACGTTGAATGTTCCAGGGCCATAACCCAGATTAGATGATAAAACATCTAAGTGATGGTATGAAAAAGTTTACTAAATGCATGAAAGACATACCAGCATGGCATAAACAGACAATGACAACATGCAAACATGTCTAACTTAAGAAATCTCCCTAACATACTCAACCTCCTATGGAAAATCCATTCCACACACCTTTAGGGTTGACCTTGCCGCAACATACTTAATCCCTCAAGTGCCCTACCGTGTCACCCGTTCACCTGGATTAACCTTGTCCCATTCTCAAGAAGACCCCATCCCGTCCTATATGGACCCAACAACGACAGGAAAATCGACACCCCAATGATATGAAAATCACACGCTATGTACTGACTCTTTTATAAGTTAAAAATAGTTGATGCAATATACCACATGTTCAATATGCAAATAAAGCCACATGTATATAAGTAAAACACCGATGCATAGAATCCCAAGTTCTAGAGGGTACAACTGCTCACTTGAACTGGTTCAATCACGTGTATCCTAAGCTCGGGAGGGTAAAACCGCTCACCTGAACCCATTACACACATCCAACATACTTTCAAAACAAGGTAAGAATAGGATCAAACCACTAACCTGAATGTATTTAGATTGCCTCGATCCTCGTGCACGACCTCGTTTTGGGTGTCAAATCACAAACACTCATATTTATGCTCCACCTCAAGTCACGATACTCCCTAAACATCATATTTAATTAAGGAAGCATAAAAAATCCACTTTCTTTAATTTTTTCATAATTTTCTCTATTTTTCTCTCAATTTTCACCTTGATAATTTCAAAATAATTATCTCCTCACACATTTTTTCAAATTTTTCAACACAATAATTCCTAAAATAAATATAAAAAAATACTAGAAAAAAAATTACCGAAATACCCCTTCTCACGCTCCCTCACGTGCTTAGCACGTGAGTGCACATGAAGTGTGGCGTGTGCAACTTATGCGCCACCTTCTTCTTCGATTTTCAGTCGGCAACGACTCCTCGGATGACCAATTTGAGCACACCCCTTCAAGCCCACTCTATGTCGATCACGATGGGACTGGTTTTAGGCCTAAAGACCACCGAAAAAGGGCCCAAACTGCTGGCTGCAGGCGCGGCGAGGTGAACAGGCACCAAACACACTTCAATCGTTCCCAAATGCTCCATAAACGTTCTCCTTGACGCAAGGATCAAAAGCCCCTTAACCACTTCCTTCAATTCACTCCCAATCGTGAGCAATTTGAATGTGAAATCTTGGCAAAAAACCTAGCTATTTATAATAAAATTCTGGCCAAAATTAAACTAATCAGTGGCCAAACCTTGGCCTCCAAGCCAGCCCACGCCTTATAGCACCTCCCCCAACTCTCCCTCGGTCGTCCCATCACCGGAAACGGCGGCCACATGCGTGGAAGGCGGCAACCGATTTCTCCCTTGCGTGTTCACACCACCAAGTTTCCTTAATTGCACTTTCACCCCCTGACTTCTTCAAATGCCACTTCTGCCCCTTTCCTCAACACCCCTGATCTTTCCAACAATACCACTAAGGCCCACAAGTTTAGTACTTCTCATTTCATCCTCAAAATTTTCAAAAAATTATCAGTTTTCCCTCCCTCGGGCAGAATTAGAAAATTACACTTAAGCCTTGTTAATCGATTTAACCTTAAATCTCTTTGTTTCAACCTGAAATCGCTCAAGGGTTGCTGCATATACAAAACTTAAGTCCTCAAGACACTCTGTTGATTTTTCGGATATTCCCTATGTCGATTCGATTTTCTCAGTCCGGTCAATAGCTGTACTGAAAACTGTTCCAAATCCAGTTTCTTTTATCACCTAAAATCATAACTCATATTATTTGTCGATACCATTACATTTTCCTTAGCTATCTAGTCGAATCCAAATATGAATTCTAGATAAACTATCTGTTGAGATGTAACCCACATAGAAGTCTAGAATTCATGTAGCCAACGCCACATAGTGGGATAATGGCTGGATATGTTGTTGTTTGTATCTAAGGTCCGAGGTACTCCCTACGGTCAAGTTGGTCTCTTAAAACTGTGATAGTGTACCCTAAAGCCTCATTATCTCAACAATTCCTTTTATACCTTTTGTGAAATACCATTTGTAACCTCAAAAGATTCTCGGCTACTACATTCTCCCCCCCTTAATAAATTTTGTCCTTGAAATTTGAGCCATGATAATTGAATCACTGTTATTGCTAATGACTCCCATTGAAAATATCCTAAATATATTATTCCTAATCCTTAACAATCATTCTTAGCTTATTTCCTAACACAACCCATGCTTACTAGGCATGTTTCTTATTTTCCAGAACATCCCGTTGTAGTTCATCACAAGTGATCACATTTATCTCAAAATTATTCCACGAGTCTATTCTAAAATTATATCATCAATGATTTTCGGTCATCAACCATAACAACTCATATTTCTGTCCAAACATGGTCTAAATACACAATTCCTAAAATTCATAAATGCTTCTAACATATTGGTTAAACCCAAAGGGGTCATCGAATGCTTACCTTCACCACGTCTGATCTGTTCATCATTTTTAGGATGGTTCTATTTCCTTTCCCTCAATTGAGAGTACCTTGATCGAACACTAACTTCAAAAATAACCTCTTAGCCTCTTGTAGCTGATCACACAAATCGTTAATTTAGTCCTATCAAGAACACAATTTCTCCTATGGTAACCTGACATCCTAGCATGTTACTATTTCTCTTCCAAATACTATCCATCAACCAGACCAATTTGTCTCAACATTGTACTCTCGTTTTGTTTCAATTCCTTATTTCTCACAACCATAACATTCCATAATCATACTATCAACTCGAGCACTTAGACATGTTCGTTATTCATGGCACCTTACCCTAGATCCGTCAGATGTCCTATCTCAACTAAGCGATGCTTTCCATATTATTCCCATGTGAGAAACAATATCTCTATTGAGTCAAACAAAATCCTTATCATCCCCGACCCTAAAAGCATATACTACTCATTCTCCACTAGGCGATTTAATTCTCATACTACTACCTTAAATGAAAACCCTTACAAGATAACTTCTAATTTCCACTAGGTCTTCGGCAACACCTAGCATAGCTTTAATAGCTTAGCCTACTGTCTTACAACCTAGATAAAATTCCCATAATGAAATTGAAAACTTACTTCTTCCTTTATAACAGCTCATTCATATGTTTTCTCAAATCATAACATGTCTTTCGAGAAGAAGAACACTTTCGATTATTTATCAACATATAACTTACCACATCTTTATGTTGACTTCGTCCCGTTTAAAAGATCAACTCATGTTCTCGAGAGTACCAAGATATACCTACTATTATTCCAACCTTTTTATATCACCAAAGGCAAGGTTCGAGACAACTAAATTAGAGCCAATTGCTCACAATTCCTGGGGTGTATATTAATAAACGCACGAAACTAAAAGTCAAGTCTGTACCTAGAGTTAAATCCTTCCCAAAGGCCATATCTAGGAAATAATCCTCCCACCACTCGCTTAGTCTGGGATACACATTTTCTAAACAAATCCATAACACATGTCTATGCCAGGGATTACTCTATTCCCGGGTAGGACCTACCTCGACTTATAAACACAATTTCTTTTTCACCACAACTCCTGAATTCTCGAGCCCACTTATTACTACTTAGTAACCATAACTCCACGAGTTTCTATTGTGAATGCAATTATCCTAGAAGAATCCTTCCGCAAATTTCTGGTAACGGCTCGCCAAACATTATTTCTTCGCTCAAGATTACATTTTCTTTCTTTCAATTCTATTTTGACAATCATAGTCCACAAGGCAAATATCCGGGTTAAGTCATCCTCCAAACCTTCAACCGTTTCATAAATGATTAGGGATTCTACCACAATGCTCCGATCTCTTGGAACTTGGACTCTAACTAAATTTGTTCCTCTTAGGTCCCCACTTCGGATATCTAACTTTACCTTATGATTTACATTAGCTGTAAACCATTCTTACTCTCCCATAACATTTGGTGAGTTCTCCTAGTAACCTCATCCATTTCACCTATCTTGTCAGGGCATGACATTACCATTATTAACTGTTGAGTGTAGATTTTGATGATTGATGATTGGCATGTGTGAATGTGAATTTATATTTTATGTTCTAACAAAGCATGAAGCCTTCATAAGGCTTACAAAGCTATTCTTTAGTGATTTCATGACACAGGTTATATATGGAAACTTCTTATACTTATATAGAGATTTCATTATATATGGAAACAAGTTTTTAGAGAACTTTCTAGAAATTTGAGTATTTGAGCTATGAATGGAAAGTTCTTCTTAGAATGGAAAGTTTAGAAGATATATTGAATCCTTGTTCATATATGGGAAGTTCAAAAGATATATATGGAAGTTTTTGAGGAGATTGGAGTAGTCCACTATATGGAGTTGCCATATATGTAACTTGGCGACATGGCATTGTTAATGTGGCATTTTGATGACATGGCAGCCACGTGGAGCACACTCATCAAGGTTACATCTTCTCGTTGGTCTAAATATGGTAAGAGAATCATGGAGTAAATTTAAAGGTTCTTAGAAGCTTCTTTACTTAGTTAAATATGGAAGAATTTTTGAATTGCATTCAAATGGAGAAGTTAAAGATTCAGCCCTATTATTCATCATTAATGGAGGAAATTAAGGTTTGAAAGTTAAACCTTGATTGATATTACTTTCCTTTATTGTTGATTCTATCTCATTAAAAGGATCCTCTACTCAAATCATGGAATCAATTATCCTACTCATTATGACTAATTGATATCCTCATTATAGCTAATTGATATCTTCATTATGGGAGAATATTCTAAGGATATCTTGCATATATTCAGCTACACAAATTGATTCTCTTCTTGTTGTCAACATTTTTTAGTATGGAAACTTGATCAATTAAGGGCCTTTGAAGTTATAATTGATATCTTCATTATTGGACAAATTTGCTTCATTATTTGAGAATATCTGGATGGATTTTACACCATTTGGAGGTTTAAATTCAAATTTCAAATTAGCTATACTTGTTATGGAAGCTAAGGGGCCAATTGCACAATCAAAGGTGATTGAAGATTCAACTAGAAGTCAGAATTGATTAGTTCTTATTTATGGTCAATTTTGCAAGAATTATGAAGGATTTTGTTGATATTTTAATCCTTAAAGTCAACCATGCATTATTGGAATTGATTTGCTCATTCAAGGCTGATTGGAGATCAACAAAAGTCAAAGATCTTGATGATCAATCAAGTTAGCTGATTATAGAAGGTAAATCAAGAATTCAAATGAAGGGCTGAGATTGGCTTGAAGACTTGACACATGGAGGGCTGAGATTGATCAAGGAAAGCCTTCTCTAGCACTATATAAAAGGGTCTCTTGAAGGCTTTGGAATAACTTTTGGAAGCCCTATCATTTTCTACATCATTAGCCAAGATTCTCATTCTCTCCAAGTCTTTCTTTTCCTCTATCTTCTTGAGAGAAAACTAAGAGAGTTCTCTACACTTCATTGTATTATTTTTGAGAGAACCCTATTTTTCAATCTCTACTATCTTGTAAAGAGCGTACAAAATCCAAACTAGTGAGTGTGAGACTCCAGAAATAGTTTGGTGGTGGTGAAGCCAAGTGAAGGCTTTGGTGGTTGTAAGAAAAGTTTCATATAGTGGATTTGATTGAAAATCCTAAGGAAGGGAATCCTTAGGTAGTGGATGTAAGCCATAAGGGCCGAACCACTATAAATCGCTGTGTCCTTCTTCTCTTCACTCTTTACTTATTCTTGCTTGATTTTACTTATTTGTTTTTGTTTTTTGTGTGGCCAAATCCTAAGGCCTACATTCTTGTTGGCTATTATATTCTGATTTGCTTTAATTGATCATTCTTTGTACTCATTCAATATTCCATTTGGTTTATTTAAAGTCTTGTTATTGTGTGCATTCAAATCACATGTTTTTCACCAAGTTGTAATTTGAAGAGTATATTGGATCTAAGCACATACTAGCACAGCTGGCGGATATCATATTATCCATCTAGTATTTAAGTGCTCCCGTACTCTCAACTACAATTTTGGTTTATATTAAATTTGTTTTCTCATACATATACGTGCATAAGTTTTGCATTAAAGTTTTTAAAAGGTGTCAATTCACCCCCCCTCTTGACTAGGTTAGAACTCAACATTAACATGTCCCAATCGGGAGGTACTAAAACGGTTCACTAAAATTCTTCCAAAAGATATTTATACTATGCTTCAAATTGTACCAATATCACAAAATATTCATTCTTCTAACATTTTTGTTGATCATATATCTATGTCCTTTCGACGACTCTTATTACTGGCTCTCTTACCTCCCACTAATGTGCCCAAAATGTGAATAGAATTTGTCCGTCTCCTCTTGTCACTGAAAATAGATTCTAGTTAAACACCTCAAGTCTCACATTCCTAGAGTTCCCATACTCATTCCATCTAGGTCCCAAATGTCTCTTAGAATCCATAACCCTGTTCTAAGTTCTCATTCAATAATTCTAACCATGCTAAGTTCAACAACCTAGCTTAACCATCCTAGGGTTTTAACCTAGGGCTCTAATACCAATTGTAACACCCCGCCTTACACGGGTGCATCACTATAAGGCAATTCCCGGGATTTCTTTTATTCTTTTTTTTTTTCAAATTTTTTCCAAATTCAACACACGCAGTGTATCAAGAACAATCTTCACATGCAAATACAGACCCCGAGAATCCCAATCTTGCGTGTTTAACTAACAAGATCAATGATCTTAAACCAAACGAGACATATTATAATGCAGCAGATTAAATAACATCAAGATATCGTGGCCTACCACGAGTTTCATAAAAGATGTTCCCACATCGAAATACGAATTACAAAACCACCAAATGATACAACATTGTCATACAATCGTGCGTATAATTATTGATATAAATACTAATGCCTCCAAAATGACACAACGGCTATCATACTAAGCATCATTAGCCCTCAATTCGCCACATCCTCGCCCTCGCAGTAGTCCCTGACTGGAACGTTGAATTTTCCAGGGGCATAACCCAGATTAGATGATAAAACATCTAAGTGATGGCATGAAACACTTTACTGAATGCATGAAAAACATACCAGCATGGCATACATAGACAACGACAACATACAAACACGTTTAACTTGAGAAATCTCCGTGACATACTCAACCTCCTGTGGAAAATCCATTCCACACACCTTTGGGGTTGACCTTGCCGCGACATACTTAATCCCTCAGGTGCTCTACTGTGTCACCCGTTCACCTGGATTAACCTTGTCCCATTCTCAAGAAGACCCCATACGGACCCAATAATGATATGAAAATCGACACCCTGATGATATGAAAATCACACGTCATGCACCTACTCTTTTATAAGTTAAAAATAGTTGATGCAATATACCACATGTTTAATATGCAAATGAAGCCACATGTACATAAGTAAAACACCGATGCATAGAATCCCAAGTTCTGGAGGGTACAATCGCTCACTTGAACTGGTTCAATCACGTGTATCCTAAGCTCAGGAGGGTAAAATCGCTCACATGAACCCATTACACACGTCCAACATACTTTCAAAACAAGGTAAGACTAGGATAACCACTCACCCAAACATATTCGAATTGCCTCGATCCTCGTGCATGACCTCGTTTTGCGTGCCAAATCACAAACACTCATATTTATGCTTTACCTCGAGTCACGATACTCCCTAAACATCATATTTAATTAAGGAAGCATAAAAAATCCATTTTTCTTAATTTTTTCACAATTTTCTCTATTTTTCTCTCAATTTTCACCTCGATAATTCCAAAATAATTATCTCTTCACACATTTTTCCAAATTTTTCTACACAATAATTCCTAAAATAAATATAGAAAAATACTGAAAGAAAAATTATCGAAATACCCTTTCTCACGTGCCTAGCGCGTGAGTGCACGTGAAGTATGGTGCATGCAACTCACGCGCCACCTTCTTCTCCGATTTTTAGCCAGCGACAACTCCTCCGATGACTAATTTGAGCACACCCCCTTCAAGCCCACTCTATGTCGATCTTGATGGGACTGGTTTCAAGCCGAAAGACCATCGAAAAGGGGCCCAAACGGCCAGTTGCAGGCGTGACAAGGCGGACCACCTCCAGTTTCTGGCCGACCCTCGAATGGCCACCAAACGTACTCCAACCGCTCCCCAAATGCTCTAGAAACGTTCTCCTTGATGCAAGGATCAAAAGCCCCTTAACCATTCCCTTCGATTCACTCCCAATCGTGAGCAATTTGAATGTGAAATCTCGGCTAAAAAACCTAGCTATTTATAGCAAAATTCCGACCAAAATCTGACTAATCAGCGGCCAAACCTTGGCCTCCAAGCCAGCCCATGCCGTATAGCACCTCCCCCAGCTCTCCCTCAGCCGTCCCATCGCCAAAAATGGCGGCATGCGTGGAAGGAAGAAACCAATTTCTCCCTTACGCGTTCCCCACCAAGTTTCCTTAATTGTACTTTCAGCCCCTGACTTCTTCAAATGCCACTTCTACCCTTTCCTCAACACCCCTGATCTTTCCAACAATACCACTAAGGCCCACAAGTTTAGTACTTCTCATTTCATCCTTGAAATTCCCAAAAAAATTTCATTTTGCCCTCCCTCGGCCAGAATTAGAAAATTACACTTAAGCCCGATTGATCAATTTAACCTTAAATCTCTTCGTTTCAACTTGAAATCGCTCAAGGGTTGTTTCATATACAAAATCTAAGTCCTCAAGACACTTCGTTGATTTTTTGGATATTCCCTACGTCGATTCGATTTTCTCAACCCGATCAATAGTTGTACTGAAAATTGTTCCCGATCCAATTTTTTTTATCACCTAAAATCATAAATCGTATTATTTGTCAATACCATTACATTTTCCTTGGCTATCTAAGGTTCGGGGTACTCCCTCCGGTCAATTTGGTCTCTTAAAACTGTGATAGTGTACCCTAAAGCCTCATTATCTCAACAATTCATTTTATACCCTTCATGAAATACCATTTGTAGCCTCAAAAGATTCCCGGGTATTACAAAAGTGGTCCAACCAACCGTTCGAAGTCTCGGCCAAAGCTACCGCCTCAATTTTTTTACAGCCTTCGAAACCCATTCAAACCTACACCTTTGCTTACCAAACGTTCTAGAAACACTCTAAAACCCTCAAGGATCAAAAGCACCTTATCCCTTGCCTTCGATTCAACCCAAAACAAGAGCAATTTAGTTTTAAATTCTGAAAACCCTCGGCCACTTCACCCTCTATTTATAGCCAAACCTGAGCCTCCAAATGTCCAATCCAGTCTAATCCAAGGTCATTAATGGCTTTACCTGCCCTAGATCGACCCAAAACCTTGATTAAAGCCCTAAAAATGACCTTCTAAAGCCTCAATTTTCTAGCCAAGACATGACCAGATTTCTTAAACAAATTGGCCGACGACGTGGCTGATTCTTGGCCATGGACAGTTCTCAATGCAACCTACCCTAGCCCTGACCCCTCTAGAGCATCCCTTGAAGCCCTCACTAACCACAATCGGCAATGAGAGAGGTAGTTGGCAGTTGGCAGTGTTCACCCTGCCAATCTTTTTTGAAATTCCACTTTTGCCACTTCAACTTTTGAAATTCCATTTTTGCCTTTTCCAAATAGGCCTTGAACTTTTCATAAATTCCCTTGAGACCCTTAAGTTATAAACTTTCCATTTGCACCTCGAATATTTAGAAATTACGTCATTTCGACCTCTTTTGGGCAATTTTAAGAAATTATATTTTGGCCCGAATAACCGATTTGATCATAAATCATTTTGTTTCACCTTGAAACCACTTAAGGGTTCCATTGAATTTTCGGAAGTCTCACACGATAATTCAATTTTTCAGGTTGTACCGAAAACTGTCTTTGACCCAATTTCTTTCAATGCTAAAACTCATGCCTTGAGATGCTTGTTAGGGACATACCTATTTCCTTAGATATCTAAGCTCTTAAGCATTCCCTCTAATTGATTCAGTCACTTTCTTAGGCTATTCAGGTACCAATTCTTATGAAATTTTGAATTTCTTTCCAAATCCTTATTTCCAAAGTAACCCAAAGCTTCTGGGTATTACATCACTAATCAAAGCTAAGAAAGAATGGAATCGTTGATCCCTACCATTATTCCCAACTACCATGAACTATGATGCAATTATTGCACAACCTCACCATCGATTGTCCTTACGAGGAAGACAAAATGTTACAATTGAATGGAGTATATAAATAGCCACTAAATAGCAAGTTGTCGCTAAAAATATTCTTTGGAGAGCTTGATGAGTGGATACACACCAGTTGGAGGTCGATAGTCAACATGTTCCTAACTTGCTTGATGTTGCTTTGTTTTTGTCCCATGATTTGTGTTTTAAGTGAGTTGTGGGTATGTTTGGAAATTTGATTCGAAGAAGGAATTGTTACAATTGCTCATGTTGAGTTTGATTTTGAATACATTTTGATGATGAATACTGTTAGGCCAACTTGCTCATATTAATTAAGTTTTGATAATTAACAAAAATATTTTTATGATATAAATATATTTCTTTCTCATATAAAAAAATAAATTTATTTTGAATTAAAAATGGGTATAAAGAGTAAATTTATTTTGAATTAAAGGTGGATTATCTATAAACATGTTTCCTTCTTTTGATCATTTATGTCTCAAAAATTTATGTTTGAATTTTCATTTATTGATAAATGCTTCTATTACTTATGCAAAAGTATATTTATTTTAAATTAAAGGAGAATTATTTTTAGACATGTTTTCTCTTTCTCATACAAAAAGTAAATTTATTTTGAATTAAAGAGAATTGGTTTTAGACATGTTTTCTTTTTTACTCATGCAAAAAGTAAATTTATTTTGAATTAAAGTAAATTACTTTTAGACATATTTTCTTGTTTTAATCATTTATATGTCAAAAGTTTATATTTGAATTTTCAAATCTTGATTTCTCATACAAAAAGTAAATTTATTTTAAATTAAAGGTAAGACATGTTTTCTTATTGTTGGAGAAAGTCTAAACATTTTTTAAATTTCAAACTTCATATTAACCCTTTCTTTAGTGGCTAAATGCATAAATACCCCCCCCCCCCGAACTCATTTTTTGAGTATCCATTGCACATATTGCACATCCAAAACTCCCAAAAGCTCTCAAGCTAATTTCTAATTATTCCAAGACTCTCAAAGAGTTATTATTCATCTACCGAAGAGTCACAAGGCAAGAGGAGAAAAAGAGATCGCAAAGCCGAATCCAAACTTCTCCATTCAAACTAAGGTCACCGTTTATTTATTTATTTAAATATTATTTCCTTGTATATTTTGTGTTTAATTGCTTATTTGTGTCCAAGTGTGGACAATTATTTGTGAACAATTAAATTATCATCGTGGATTGTATAAGTTTCCTAGAACCGTTAAAATCTAGGTGAATCTAGTTTCTACAGTAAGCTAGGGAGAAAACCTTGGTGTTGGTGATTTTCCTAGAATCCGTTGTAATCTAAGTGTGTATCTAGTTTCCAAGGTGAGCTAGTATGGAAATCTTGGTGAAATTATTTTAGTGGAACCCGAAGCGTTGTTAGATCTTGGGAGAGTGGACTAGGTGTATGTGAAGACACCGAACCACTATAAATTGTTTTGTGCCTCATTGAATTTATTTTTGTTATATCTTGTGGCTTACATTTATTATTAATCTCAAATATAATTTATTATATTTATCAAATATATATTTTTCAAGAAAATCATTAATCGAGAATATTTATTAAAATTGAAAAAAAATTTAATCACTCAATTTACCCCCCTCTTGAGTGGCCATACCCTAAAGGACCAACAAATACAAATTCAAAACTTATGTTTTGATTTAAGCAAAACTTTTATAAACTTTACTATGAGCTATATCAAATAGAAAACATAAGTTTAAAACTGGAATTAGGTTGTTAATCGAGTAAGACTATTTATTAATTGATTAACACACCTTCTCGAGTAGAGCTTGATTGTAATTGGGTAATAATGTTTGGGAATTTTAGTTGTAACTAATTTTCAAATGTTACTCGAGTATTAAATATTTATAATTGAGCAAGATATGTTAGAACTTAATGATTACTCAATTAACAGATTGTGTAATCGAGTAACGATTACTTTAATCAAGTAAGACCAACTATTGGGTTTAAGATTAATCAAGTATATATTTTAGTTGAGTAACACTTGTATAACTTAACTAACTTATGGCTTTAATCGAGTAAGACTTGAATTAATCGATTATATGATTGTTTTACTTGAGTATTGTGCTAAAAAAGTTTAATCGAGTAATCAAAATGATAATCAATTAAGTGATAGTTGATTAACCATCATTAATCGAGTAAGAAATAGGGCCAAAATGACGAGTAATTGAATTTGTATCATTAATCAACTAAGAAGAATATGTTAATCAAGTTTTACATTTAATTAGTCGAGTAATGAACCTTTTTAATTGAGTAATAATTTAGGGGGGGAAATGTAAATTTTTGTACTTGAATCACTAGTCAACTAAAAGGTTATGATTAATCAAGTAAACTCATTCTTAGTCAAGTAAAAATACTAGACGGAGAGTAAGTCTCTGTATCTGATTTATTAATTGACTAAGAGTAAAATATAATCAAGTAATGATATTCCTTAGTCGATGCTTAATCAAGTAACAAATTTGAAGTTAAAATTGGATGAAATGCTAATCGACTAAGATAATCTTTTAATCAAATATTATCTTTCTTTAGTCAAGTAACATAAATATTAGTCGAGTAATGACTAATATATATAGTTGATGAGCTTAATTGAGTAATATTTTTCAGTAGTTGAATAATATTTGAGCTTAATCAACTAACTCTAATGATCACTTGACAAATTGTGCATCTTACTTAAGTAACATCATGTTTTACTTGACTAATGTTGTGTTGAAATTCAAAATTATTAGCCATTACAAACAACATTAAATGCATAGAGTTTTGACCTCAGACAAATTTACAAAAAGTTGTTTGAACATTCTTTCATGTATTTTATCAATGTTTGAACTTCAATGAAACAATCTAACCAATGGAATGCAAGAAAATAGATTTTTATTTTATAAAGTTGAAAAGCTTTTTTAAAAAGAGCTGTTGGAGTTTTGAAAGTACTTTTAAAAAATCAAATTCAAAATTCCAAGTTCATATAGCCGTGACAGGCACGAAATATGGTTGCTGGTTCTCATTGAAAAAATCTCTCAAAGAGAATGAGAAAGAAAAAAAAGAAAAAAAAGAGCTGAGCTGAAAATCATCATCCTCTGTCTATACATGCTTTCAAGCTATAAAATACTTGATATTGAGAGAGAGAGAGAGAGAGATTGAATTGCTTTTACTTCCTATCCTTTTATTCTCTCCATTTGTATTGTAAGATCTTTCTTGTTCCCTCATTCATATTTTTAGAGGGTTATTTGTGTTTCACTGTTTTCTTTTGTTCAAACATTTTCTTCTTTGAATTTGATGTAAGGGTTGTTGCCTTACTACTTGAAAAGACTTGTAACAATTATTGCTTAGCCCATAAAACTAGATGTTCGAAGTTAGGCCGTAGAAATTGAAGTTTTAGCTGAGTTTATAAAAGTTGAGGCTATAACTTAATTTACAAAAGCTAAAATAATTAGTGGACTGTTGAAATTTTTAGTGAAGAGCTAAGATAGTAGATGTAGGCAGTTGGTTGAACCATTATAAATAATGTGTCCTGCATTGTTTATTTTGATTTTCATTTCAACAAAGTTTTATCTCAACACTTGCATCTAATTTTCCTAATTAAATTTTCATTTTATACTTACATCATTATTTTTCAAAGGCATAAAGTGTTCTAAACAATTTTTCACAAAGATTTTATCAAAAGCTAAAAAGATTTTAAAACACCCAATTCGTCTCCCAATTAAAGTGCAGGCTCTTACATTTCTTTACAACTTATTAAATTCTAGTTTGATTAAAATTATTATTATATTTGATAAGATTAATTTGATATGAGAATCTAATTAAGATCTCTCAAATAATATTTATCAAATGATGATTTTATTTAAAGAATTAAAATAAATTTGGGAAACGTAATCCCTCTAATTGTGATTTGGCACCTATAATCAATATTAGTTTAGTGATTGATAAAACACTCTTAATAATCTATAGAGAGATATATCTATATTATTATAGTTACGTGTTTCATGTTGTTTCATAATTTGATAATTAGAGTCTCGATATATATAGTGTGATTAGTTATCTGAAATTGTAAAATTAGTTTGCCTTGACTATTAAATTATCCACTAAATAATGATAATTAGAGTCTCGATATATAGTGTGATTAGTTATCTGAAATTGTAAGATTAGTTTGTCTTGACTATTAAATTATCCACTAATGATGAGATCATAAACATAGACTCTTGAAGCTAATTACACTAATTTTCTACGTGTTAGCATTTTTCCCATTTGATTTCTGTTTATCTTGACTTGCAAAATTCAATCTTGACTTAAAATAAGAAAATGGTTATTCTCGTAAAAATATTGCTAAATCACATCTCACTTTTTGTGTCATAACTACACAAAAAGGCAATGAATTATTTATTAAGAATAACAACACTTGTAAAATAGAATTTATTTTTACTAACTAATTTGCATTTATGATCTAAATACATACCATCATATCGCATATTGAATTATGATGCTACATTAACACTATTTTCTAACTCTGAGATCAAAATTGAGTAAATTCTAAATATATATATATATATAAACTAAACCAACCACACTCATTTGAGCTTAAATGTATTTTAGGTTGAAATTAATTTAGGTGAAAATAGTCACCCTTAATAAGGATGGCAATTGCAACCGAAACCGTGAGGAACCGAACCGAAACCGAACCATAAAAACCGTTCTACTGGATATAGTATGGTTTGATTATAGTTTTCATTAAATACAAACCAAAACCCGAATCGAAACCGAGTCGAATGTGTGGGTAGCTGAATCAAACCGAACTGAATATACATATATAATAAATATTTATTTATTTAATATATTATATATACACATAATATATATATTGATTAATGCATTTTTTACATGTATTTTAACTAATGTATTATAAATATATAAAATATTTAACATTTATAAAGTAATTAACAAATAAAAAAAAAACTTAATCTTAAATTATTTTATTTTTATCAATCAAATAATTATATTCAAAAAATTTAAAGTTAATTTGTAACTATACATAAGAAGGAGCTAATTTTATTAGAGCAACTCCAATGTTGGACACCAAATTTAGCGCTAATTTGGTGTACAATAGTGTTTTACACCAAAATTTTTAATACCAAATTGGTGTTATCTCCAATATGTAACACCAAATTGGTGTAAAAGAGAATCTTTAAAGAATATTTTATAAATAAATATTAATTAATTTATTTAACTTAACATAATATAAGAATAGAAAATATTTTATTTTTAAGCCATGTTGTTGTTGTTTTTATTTTAAACTTTTTTTCTATTTTCATCATGTATTTTTAATTTAAGTTAGTGGAAATATTATTGCTTTTTATTATATTATTGAGTTTTTGCGTTAAGAATATTTTCTTTCTATTAAGTAATTATTAAAATAAAAAACTTTCATATACATAAACAAAAATAGTTCATTTTATATTAACATGGTATTTATAAAATATATTAAATATTTTAAAATATATTCAATATTATACTCATTTTATAGATCTTAATAAAATATTTACATCGATATATATTTTTTATAAAAATTTAATTTATATTTCTAACTATTAATCAAAATATACAAATATAATAAAATTGATAAAGGATATAAAGGGAATAAATTGTTTTGAACTTATACAAAGAGGGGTAAAATTAGAAATAAAAAAAAATTGGTGTTGGTGAATAGTATAATACCAAATTTGGTGTTATATTATTCACTCAACACCAAATTTTGGTGATTAGGAATTATGCCCGACACTAAAATGGTGTATTCGTTAGAGAACTCTTCAGCGTCAAATTGAAGTTGGCGTTGGAAATGATGTATTTTTTGGCGTTGCTCTTAAAGTTTGTCTTTGTTTATTGTGGAATTATAAAAAAATTTTATAAATGATATTTGCAGGAGTTTGTCTTTGTTTGTTAGTATGGATCAAACTAAAAAGATCATGATTAAAATCGAAATCGAACCAAAACTGAATGGTTTGGTTATGATTTTTAATTTTTAAAACTAATGAGTAATGGTTTTTGTTTTGATTTTAGTAGTTTAAATTTGATTTAGTTATGATTTTGACAAAAATCAAAACTAAAGCGAATTATTGTCAACCTGATCCTTAATCACCGTAGTTTTTTAAATATAAAAAAAATTAAAACGAGAATGGTATTAAAAGCACGCCAATAAAGAGTAGAGAGTAGAATTGGGAACAACATTTATGAGACATTTATGATGGCACCATTTGTCTCATTGCATGTGTTGTATGGTATGGTATGCGATCATTGCAGACAATAAAAAGTCATTGCTATAGCTAGAAGTAGAAAAAGATCATTTTTGATGAAATGGTAATTAAATTAGCTTAAAGTGCCACGTAGGGAGCAAAGCAGATGCCAAATGAGAGCGAGAGGGCAAGAGTGGGGACTCACGTGATTAGCCACGATGGAACATATTCCGAATTTTGATGCCCCTTTAAATCCATTCCTTAATCATTGCTTCCCCCACTAACTACTAATGACTCAATTCATCCCTCTCGCAAAAATCCTCCGGTCCAGCTTCGTGTTTTGACCGTTCCCGCATGGCACTCTCCCACTGGTCCGTCCCCCCCCCCCTTCCTGCCTTTCCTTTTTCTTTTCCTTTTTTTTTTTTCAAGTCAACTTGGGCGTGGCTCGCTCTCCCTTCCACTTCCCCCATCTGCCTCCACAATGGGAGTCATTCAAAATGGAATAACGCTTTTGTTTAAAAATCTCATAAAAATATTTTTACTAATATATGAATCAGTTATTTAGAGAGTGGTTTTTATTTCTTAATAATAACATAGGGATAGGGTGGATTATTTATTTTATATATATATAATTTCATTTTAAAAATACGAATTGGTAGGAAATGGAAAGTGAACCCAAACCAACCCAACCCAACCCAACCCAACCCCCCACCGAGCACTAGTAGTAGGCGTATCCCTGTTTCAAGGGGGTTACGTGTCAATTAAGAGTTTCCATTTTTTTAATTTTAATATTCAACAAAAGAAGATATTATTACTTTTATATTCCACGCCGCAATTAAAGAAAATGAATTTTACATTCATTCCAAACTTGTCCACGCTTTTGCATCGCATGGGTGAAGTCTTTATCTTGATCGTGGAAAGTGGAGTCGCCGTGAGCCACCACGCTGGCGGCCACGCCACGCGGCTCCTCTCCGTCAAGCGGTTCAAAGTTTCAAACTGCTTTTGTCATCTTTCTAAGCTCAAAACGCCTCAAAATGTCGAAAAGAGAGCATAGCAGTAGTGGTAGGTAGGTAGTGGTAGGAGGAGCAGTAGTAATGGTAGTAGTCGTGCACTCCCATTGTTTTCCAACAGACTCGTGCAAATAAAATCGCCTCTCTTTAATCTTTATTGCCACCGGCGACGGCGAGGTCAATTTCCCGTATGTTCTTAGGTGGATAATTAAATAATTAAAATTCTAATTTTATTAGAATCGTTAAAGATATGAAACTAAAACATAATTTCATTGAAATTGATCCCAAATGGTAAGTAATAATTTTACTCTAATAGAGATACATAGCTCCATATTAATGTAACACAAAATATAAAATATTTATGTAAAAATGATTACAGGTATTAAATTTAAGTTTTCAAATAAAGAATGTAATGTATCAAAAGGTGTTGGGCTCCTACATTATTGACTGAAGGGTAATGCTAAGGACATTTATTAACTAAAAGACAATACAAAAAGGACAATAAATATATATTATTTTTTGATAATGTATATTTATTACACATTATGTTTAATATTTATATAATTTTATAATTAGTTAATAACAAATGTAAGATACATTTAAAAATTTAATTAACTCATTAAATTATTTAAAATATTAAAAATAAAATGTAATAAATAAACAATATTTAAAAATAATATACATTTATTATTCATAATAATTAACATTACCCTTCAAAAAATTACAGAATTTATAATCATTACATGACCTATTAATTAACTTGTTTCTTATTTGCGACAATGGGAATCAGAGTGGAAGAGGGTGGGGCCGGACGGCGGCCATGGGCCACGCCGCCGTCGATGTGAAAACAGCAGCGGCGGGCGACGGGGGTGGGGTTCGGGGCCTTTGATGGCGCGCGTGGCTCGCCTTTAAAAGCGTGCCCCTGTCACATTTGTGGCGGGTCCTTAATCATGGCTCGGCTTTGATACACCCACCTCGACCGCCCACCGAGCCATTTTTTACTAATTTCCTCCGGCGGCGCCGATCTCCGTCGTCTCCCATTTCCACTTTCCGGTTTCTTCTATTTTCTTTTTGCCTTCAAATGACATTAAGGACTTTTTCCTTTTTTTCTTTTTACAATAAATGCTAAAAATAATATCGCGTCTCCCAATAAATACTGGGTTGGTAAAGAAATTTCCGTTGGAATGGGAGATAAAAAAGCACTCATAATGGAGGGTCGGATTCGGATCATCTTGCAGATCCGACGGATCCTCGTTCCGACGTGTGTTAATTGTTCAGATACGGATTTCATACATTTAAGTTGAAGGAAATTAAAAAAGGTGATTTGACCAACATACGAGGGACCTAATAAATTAAATAATTTATTGGTACTTTGGATAAAAATATGATTTTGTGGGTAAAAAGTTAGATAAATTGAGTGTACTGCAAGGCCAATTAGCATATTATTAATTTCTTTTTTGTTTTTAAAATTAAAAACTGAAAATTACTAATTAAATATTCATTTTTCAGTGCATTAACCCACCCGTGCTATACATTCAACATTCAATTTTATAAGAAAGCGAGATAAAAGGGGAGGTAACTATAAAACTGTTAATGAGGCGTTGGAGGAGTGAATGGGGCTATAAAACAGGATATCTCCGGCTATGTATCTTTGGTGATGAGAAGCAAGTCTCTGTCGCATAAGCCGCTCGATTCTCTTCTCTTCTCTTTCAAACCCAAGAATCGAATCACAAGTGGAACACAGTAGTTTCAAATTCCCTCTTCCTCTCCTCTTTAATGAGAGAAAGAGAAAAGGGAATTCCAAGCCCAAAGTAGACCAAAAACCCCAAAAACCTATCTCACTCTCTCTCACTCACTCTCTCTCTCTCTCTCTCTCTCTCTCTCTCTCTCTCTCTCTCTCTCTCTCTATATATATATATATATATCGATAGCTGAGGACACATATGCGCTTCTACTTACTCAAATAGGATCAGGAAGGGGTGATGTATAATACCTCGCTGCCGCTACTCTCTGGAGAGCTATAAAACATTGGGTGGAGATTTTGCTGCTTTTGAGGCCTCTATCTCGCCGCCATCGCAGAGAGTTGGGGCTGCATTTAAGTGGAATAGTTGGGGGATTTAAACCCTCTCTGGTTCTTCGGCTGTAAGGGGAGAAAAGGTCAGAACTTGTAAATCAACTTTTGGGCAATCAAGGGGAACGAGTGCTTTCGGAGATCTGGGTTTCAGAAAGAGACTTCTCGAACAAGGTATGAGGAAAAAGTGGCACTGGGCTTGGTATTTGTTCTTTGTTGTTTTTCGTTTCTTTTGATGTTTCGTTCGTATCCTTCTTTTTGGGGCTTCTTTTGGATCTCGGGGTCGACTCACTGGCTTTCATTTTCTGGGGAACCGCAGTTAGTTTCTCACTCTTGTCCCATTTCGTGTCTTTCCAGATCTGCCGGAATTTAACCAAGACAATGTTGGCCCAGAAGCAAGCCGAAGAGGCCATCGTCGCCGACTTCAACGAAACCGAGCACGACGGCAAGGAAGAGAACAGCCATGACGATAACCAGTCCATTCTCAGCGTCAAGAGCTTCCTCTGGCATGGCGGCTCCGCCTGGGACGCCTGGTTCAGCTGTGCTTCCAATCAAGTATGTACTTATCATATTATTACGCAAATACCCGTTTGAAGATTTTGTTTTTTGTTTTTCGGTTGATTAAGTCATCTGACGAAATTTATATCACGATGATTGCTTCAGGTTGCCCAGGTACTGTTAACGTTGCCGTACTCTTTCTCTCAACTGGGCGTGCTATCCGGAATAATATTCCAGATATTCTATGGTCTTGTTGGAAGCTGGACGGCTTATCTCATCAGTGTTCTATACATCGAGTACCGAACAAGAAAGGAGAAAGAGAATGTCAGCTTCAAGAACCATGTCATCCAGGTTGATTACTAATTAATTTTCCCTTCAAACTACTCTTTACTCAGTTCCAATTTCACTGCCTGAATAAGTAAATTCAAGACCTAAATCTTTTTGACTGGTTGTGAGCTGCAGTGGTTCGAAGTTCTTGACGGGCTACTGGGTCCTTACTGGAAAGCTGTGGGTCTAGCCTTCAACTGTACATTTCTCCTATTCGGATCTGTCATCCAACTCATTGCTTGCGCAAGGTAAGATCTTGATTGTTGCCAAACATGAATATATACAAGCATAATATGTGATCTGGGTCTCGTTTAATTTTCACTCTTCTTCACAGTAACATATACTACATCAACGACAAATTGGACAAGCGGACATGGACATACATATTTGGAGCTTGCTGCGCCACCACTGTTTTCATCCCCTCCTTCCACAACTACCGGATTTGGTCTTTTCTCGGCCTCGGAATGACCACCTATACTGCCTGGTACTTGACCATCGCAGCTCTACTTCACGGCCAGGTAATCAATTCATATTCATCAGCTTCTTCTTAAATCTTACCCTTTGTTTTCTTTCTGCAAATGGAAGCCATGAGTTCGAAATCTTAAATCTTTTCTTTTGCTGGTTTTGGCAAAGAACGTGTCTGCAGCAAGTAAGGTTTAATTTGTTATCTTATTCCTGCAGGCTGAAGGGGTGGCGCACTCTGCTCCCACCAAGATGGTGCTGTATTTCACCGGCGCCACCAATATTCTGTACACCTTTGGTGGCCATGCTGTCACTGTGTAAGTTTTTAACTTCTCAAATATACGTATGTATGTATAGATGTATTTTTATATATGGTTATATAGCCAGCCATATCTGTGGACTGTAATCTTCTTCCCTTCTTTCTACAAGGCTTCTGTGTGCAGCTTTTGCCGGCCACCTCGGGGTTTGAAACCAAAGACAGAATCATACAACTGCTTTTGTTTGCTTGGTTGGAAAACAACATTAACCCCTCCATTTTCTCTTCCCAAAAGCAACAGTGAAAAAGATATCGTCTTTACTATAATTACCACTAGTATTTCGCTTTTTGGTTCCCCATCTCGACCTCTAGATCGCTTGATTATCATCCGTATGTCAATCTGGAGGGTACTTTAGTCATTTTATGGGCTTCATTTGTTATTCAAACTTCACAATTAGAATCCAATGTCAATGCTTTGAACGTACCTCGGATCACTCAAATCATTAAACTAGGCGTACTGCGTAATATTTGTCAAGAGGGCAGGTGGATTTTCTTTTAAGTATCCGGGTTTGATTTACTTTTTTGATTTTGTTAGATGCAGAGTTGTTAAAACTTTGTTTTCATTCCTTGACCAGAAAGTTTTTTAATTACATGATCATAAGAAAAAAACAAGTAGTTACTTTCTGACTTTATATTTTACTTGCCGGTAAAAATTATGGCTGTGTTCTAAGCAGCACGATGATGGAAATTTTGCAGGGAAATAATGCATGCAATGTGGAAGCCCCAAAGATTCAAGTACATCTACTTGATGGCCACTCTCTACGTCTTCACCCTGACGATCCCGTCAGCCACCGCCGTGTACTGGTCGTTCGGCGATCAACTGTTGAACCACTCAAATGCCTTCTCCCTCCTCCCCAAGTCCAGATGGCGAGATGCCGCTGTTATCCTAATGCTCATTCACCAGGTTAAATAATGTGCTAATATAATTTTTGTAATTACCAATTGTTTTGCCGAGTTTTCCAAGTAGTGTAGTTGACCGCACATGATGAGATAAATGTTGAATATGTTGTTGTTTTTCATTGTCGAACTTTTCTTTTGTATTGTGTTAAGTAGTTCATTAATCAACAAAGCAGAGAGGGTAAATGAAAAGTTTTTGTCGATGGCAATGCAGTTCATAACGTTTGGCTTCGCCTGCACGCCGCTGTACTTCGTGTGGGAGAAGGTGATTGGAATGCATGACACAAAGAGCATATGCCTACGGGCTCTGGCGCGGCTGCCTGTGGTGATTCCTATATGGTTCTTGTCCATAATCTTTCCGTTTTTCGGGCCAATTAACTCAGCTGTTGGAGCTCTCTTGGTTAGCTTCACCGTCTACGTTATTCCATCTCTTGCTCATATGCTCACCTACAGAAAGGCCTCTGCCCGGCAGGTATCTCTGACCACTCTAAATGCATTCTATTCTAGCCTTGCCATGGACCATGGTCCATTTAATGGGACATTAATCTATGAAGCCTTTGTGTGCCCATTGAACCAATTTTCCACAAATACCCCTCACGATTATCTGATAATGCATCAAAGTGCGTGTTGGTGGAATCCTGATTTTCAAGGGGTAAATTGGTCATTATGCAACCCTGCCCCGCAAGAAAAAAGAGAGTACAAGCATACAATTGCATTGAAGGCTGGGATGTGGAAAGATTGCTAGACGAAGGTGGATGGGTGTAATGTCCCTTTCATTTTAGTTATATGCTACAGTACCTTGTGTTGTATTATGTCTGAGATGAGCTGGCTGAGTTGTTGACTCGCTTGTGCCCCCAGCTTGGATCCATCACCTCATTTTCTCCATCAAATTTAACAACCCAAAAAGAAATTGACCCATTTGACACAATTTTCAACCCATTCCCATTTTTTTTCGATTCAAAGTTATTAAGTCCTTACAGAAGATAGATGAAAATGACTTAAAAGCCTTATATATTTGTTGTTGTTCTCACCATCCATATTTTGAACTGAACCAATTGATATTCAAGTGCCTAAATACCTTGAACTTGCCTGAATCTGCAGAATGCAGCCGAGAAGCCTCCTTTCTTCCTGCCGAGTTGGACGGCAATGTACGTCGTGAACATCTTCGTGGTGGTGTGGGTGCTGGTAGTCGGGTTCGGGTTCGGCGGGTGGGCTAGCGTGACCAACTTCGTCAGGCAGGTTGACACGTTCGGGCTCTTCGCCAAGTGCTACCAGTGCAAGCCGCCAACCCCTCCGGCTAAACACTGACTCGCCGAAGACCGTCAACCACTGAACTCTCCCGTTTTGTAACATACCAAGGGAGTTGGCAATACTTCCTCTACATGTGATGTGTGTTGGTTTTCATCTTCTCTTTTCTCCTATTTTTTTGCCGTCATTTACTAGAGAAAATAGAATGTTGAATTGTGATGGTTCCTTTGCTATCAAAGCATAGGCTAATCAAATCAAATATGTCTTTAACTTTGTTGGAATTTTTATTTTATACGACATATATATATATATATATAGTTTGATCATGGGTGCTATAACTTGCAATTTCATTATTACTTGGCATGTTTCCAAAGTATTATTATATATTGTATGCTTTAGAAATGCAAATGAAGGGTATGGGGCGGGCTGGCCGGTTTGAGTTCTTTAATCTTTAATGCAATGTGGGCTTTTGATCTAAAAGGTAGAAATGGGGTTTTTTCGCTTTTTTTTTTTTTTTTGTTTTGTTTTGTTTTTGTGAATGACCCTTTTGACCTAGATTCTCTTAGAAAGGAGTGGGCCGTGGACCAGCCTCTTTGCACATGGGTTGCACGTTCACGTCACGTGCCGGTCTTTCCCATTTTCATGTAGATTCTCTTTGCTTATTTGTAGCTCACATGCATGAACCTCTTTGATTAGTTTTGAGCTTAAATCAAGCTTATGATTTTTTGATTTTCCATCATGTGCTTGTATGTGAAACTAAGATCTGTCAATTGATCTGCCATTGTTATGGAAAATCTAAACTATGCGAACGCCCAGATTTGTGGGTGTCAATTAAATGCTCCAATGACACCAATGATGTCTTGGTCTAGTGGCAATATAGAGGCCCTAACATTTTTAGATTCTAGGTTTCAAATCTTGATTTATATGTACTTGATTATTTGAAATGCACCTTGTAATTATAAAAAATATAAAATACCCCAACGATAGAAAAAGAAAGTTAAGTGATACCCTAAATATTTATTAAGCTAAGTTATATTTAGCCTAACATGCATGAGATTTTGTAAAAATATAAAGCGTATGCTTTACTTTTTAAAAATTATATTGATTATCTTTAATATTCAAAAATTATATCGAATTATTCACTTAAAGTTTATATTTACGTCACGCATGATAATCTTAAAATTCTATAAAATTATATGAATTCTATAACATTTTTTTTTTTTTTTTGACAAGGGTAAGTTAATGTAATTCAAAAGTCGAGTGCGGTCTGTAATTTAATGAAATCTCATGTATTTATCATCCTATTTACAATTTATTATGCTTGTAAGCACACTCAAAGGCATGGTACGTAAAGGAGTAGGGAAGTGTTAAAGGTTACAGGTATATCATGAATTCATCAGGCTGGACCATTAAAATTCATTGGATTGCCAGTGGGCTAAGCTAAGACTCTACCGAAAGGCTAATAAGGTTTCAATGTTAAAAGGAAGGCTTGAAATATAAGCATACAGTTCCAGTCTGGGTTCTGGATCAGTACAGTAGCAGACCATAGCAGTGCTGCATACTGCGGAAAGTTCCTTAATTGCTTCCAATTTCAGGCATATGCATGTGATTAATTCAATTTTAAAAGGAGGGCCATCCCATCTATGCTACATATAGTGCACCTACGTACTAGTGGAGATCTAAGGCTAGCTGTTTTATGAAGTTTGGTTATTTGAAAATGTAAGGAAGCAAGAAATCAAATGATCTTCTATGATGTAATTAAGTTGTTGGTACAGTTGGTGTACAAATAATGTAAGCATAGACCAATGATCGCTCTATAAGTTAATAAACAAAGAGTTTACTTTTAAATAGGATTATGTTAGGATTTTATAAGAATAGTAATGAATGGTTATGAACACTGTTCGTTTTCTATACTTAAATTCGTACTCATATTTGTAACATGTATTCATGGATCATATGGTTAAACTTATTTAATTTAAATTAAAAATTATTTATCATTTTTCTTTATCTCAACTTATTCATAAAAATTTAGAGTATTGAATTTTTAGGTAAGGGTTACTGCTAAATGTTGAACTTTGTTTTAGTATGATACTTGTGAGTCTAGTCAATATTCAATAACTAACTATGGCTTAGATAGGGCTCTTAGGCTTACCATTGCATGCATAATACGCCACACAATGATAAATAAAATAATATATGAGTTGAGATCTCTTTGGTTAGGATTTTCTCCTCCGGACATATATACTTGCCCTGGCAAATAAAATTTTATGGTAATTAATACTTACCCTAGCTAAATAAACAAAATTTGTTGTTGATTAAAAATTGCTATTCCTAAAATTTTATATTTTTTCAACACAAAGGAGTATTAGAATGTGACAGGTCATTAATCATACCTTTCTATTGTGTGAATTGTAGTTAAAGTGTAAGAATAAAAACAAGGGGAAAAAAAGAGAGCAAGTCTTAGGTGTGAAAACACTTTTGAAAAAGACAATGTGACCAAAAAGGGAAAAGAGAATTGATAAATGATTACAACAAAAATATAGATAAATTTTAAAGATTAACTCTAAGATTTGTCTAAATTTTATCAACTATCCCAATATTTTAAAAAACGATGCATATTTGGGGAGACAAACTTCGATCTAGGGTTTGTCTTCCCGATCCAACATCTTTGAAGATGAACTCATATTTGAGTTGTCTTTGAAAGATAGAAAAATATAAGAGATGAACCCATATTTGAGTTGTCTTTGAAAGATAGAAAAATATAAGAGAAAACAATAAAGAGAAAGAGTGAAAGGTAGTCGAATTCACCATTAGTAAGATACATTTATTACATCTTATTTTTAGTTTTTAAATAATTTTATTAGTTAATTAAATAGTTTAAAATGTGATAAATTTACTATTAATTAATAAAATTGTTTAGAAATTAAAAACAAAATCTAATAAATAAATATAAAGTTATTAGGCTAAGTGCTATAGTTAGTATTACCCAAAAAATATATAGATTTGATCATGAGTAAAGTAACTATTTATCTAATTTTTATAAAAAAAAATAAGGATTTGATCATTTAAAAAAACACATGAATAATGATTGAAATATTTTACTAAATCTCTCTTTTTAAAAACTATTTCAAATTTTGGCCAATTTGGGGAAGAAACAAACAACACAATATAGAGCTTTGGGTGAAAATGGATTGTATCAATTTTCACTTTATTAAATCACTAATCTCTCTCTCTCTCTCTCTCTCTCTCGCTCGCTCGCTCTCAAACAAGAATATATTTTTGTTTCTTTATGCTCTGTAAACTAAAAAGAATACATTTCCTTATTCATTTCTATCCCATCCCTTCTCCCAAACGCACCGTTAAAGTTGCATGAGCCGGCAGCCGTGTGGTGTGGAATAACATTTATACAAAGGGAGAGTGGGGTGGGGGGATAGCTTCGGATGATTGGTTGGTGTGGTTTGGTATGCTACTATCCCACCTTCTTCCCATTTGAGAGGAAGAGGAATAAGAAGAGCATATAAAGTAACAAGTCAACGATGAAAAAGGACAAAGCGGAAGCACAAAGAGAACAGAACGTGTTTTACTCGTTGTGTTCAACTCTTCCTTTGTTAATTACCTTGTTTTGGTGGAGTGGAATTGAATATTAATTCACCCATTACGACAGCCGACAGGGATATTGAATTAATAATTTATTAGTTTGTAGACGCGGCCATGAAACAAACTCAAAGTGGCGCGGCAATTAATCCCTTTAACTCTCAATCTTCTGAATCTGTGCTTTTTAATTTAAAGTGTGGAGATTGATTGCTATCCAGCCTAAAAGAAGGCGGCGGCCATGCGCTCACTTCGCCCACATCCATATTAATGAACGCTTCTTTCCGCAAAATCTGTAATGCTCATCCCAACTTTCCCCAGTCAAAATTCCCCTCAAAATCTCACCTTTTTATTATCCATCTTCAGTGCACATTACAAGAATTTGATTAAGAAAGGTGGTCGCATTAGTATCTGCTCTTGTCTTTCTTTTACTTCATAACTCATTTTACTTATGCTTAATCCCCAACTTTCTGTTACCTTGATATAATAATGTACTTATTTTTTGATAGGCACTCATCTAACCACTGAACCTATTTAAATTGTGATAGGTTATTATAATTTCTTTATCGGGCAATGAGGAAAACTCAAATAATAATTAGGGGCTGGCCCATGGGGCCAGGATTAAGGATACTAGACAAACTCAGGCCCGATTAGATACTGGGTCATTTCCCTTTCACAAAAGTCAAAGAGGATCCCAATCAGTGCATTAATAATTGGGCCACCATATAGACACAAGCCCATTTCTTGGACTGTACAGTTTGTTGGGCCTCGAACCCGATTGAGGTGCTCGTGCAAGTGATCCGGCCCAAGTTAATTGGAGTAGTTTTAGCTACCCCTAATCCTCGTGGACAAACACGCCTAGAGTTCACACACATGGGAAAAGATATGTATTATCTCATGTGATGTAAATTATTTTGTATTTTTTATTTTATATATTTTTTTTAATTATGCACTATCACTCGCACCCCTGCCAAACACGCCCCAGGGTTATCACAAGAGAGGTAAATCAAGGATGTACCTGGGTGACCAGAATTTTTTAAATTATTTTATATTTTCATTTAATTGTAAGTTGTATTCCATGTCCCATATTTATCAAGTGATAAATATTTGTCTTAATTTGTGATAAATATTTTAGATAGATTGAGACGTAATGTAATACCCTAAAATATCGTGAATAATAATCGTAATTTTGATATTTTGGACCCTAGTAAAATTATTAGAATTTTAGCGTTTATTAGTAAATTTAATAGGGTTAGGTATGTATAAATTTATTTATATTGTATAAAGTATATAGTTTAATCATAGTAAAAAATATAAAAAATTATAAGGTTTAGGTATTAAAAATTAAAATTTTCTTTCAAAGTGTTATAAATTCATATATGTATATATGTATATATAAAAAAAAAAAAAGAGAAAATCGGAGCAGGCGCAATGGCCATGCTCTGGCCGTGCCTGTAACAAGCTATTAGAGGGAGAGGGGCGGCATTAATGCTGCAATGGCCGATGAGATGGCCTTCAGACACGTGGGTGCCCGTGATGATACAAGACACGTCGATTTTGGGCTATATATAGCCGCATTCGAGCAACTCATTTTCATTCAACTTTTACTTCAAAGATTGGGAGATTAGGGAAGTGTTTGAGAGAGTAGTGAGTGGGATTTGGATCTTTGCGTTGTGGGCAAGATTTCTGGAGCATTTGGGGATCGTTGGAGCAGGAGAAAGCGAGAAATCGAGGCTCGCCGGAAAAGCCGCACATCGCCGGAGCCAAGCCTTCAACCAGCAAAGCGAGTTACTTCTTGATGGTTTTTTTTTTTTTAAATTCTAAAGTGATATTTGAGGTCGAAAGGTCGGGTTTAGGGGGAGAGAAGGTCGTTTCGAAGTTTAGAGGCTCGGGGGGGGGAGGGTTGCCAGTGGCGAGGCAACCTCATGAGAAGACGACCCAGGGGGTCGGGCGCGTGGCCGCACGCACTAGTGCGTGGGGAGGTGGCGTGTGGCCTACACGCACGCGCCAAGTGGAAAAGAAAATAAAAGAAGAAAATATAAAATAAAATAGGAAAAGTTTTGCAAAAATTTTCAGAAAATCTAGAATTTAATTTATGTTTTATTTTGAGAAAAATTTCCTAGAAAATGTTAAAATAATTATTTATTTTGTGATTTTGTTATTATGGAAAATAGGAAAAAATAGGAATTTAATATGAAAAATTATAAGGAAATTTCATAAGGAAAATTATAAGAAAAATTATAAGGAAAAAATAGGAATTTAATATGAAAAAATATGAAATGTTAAAATTTCATAGGAAAAAATGGCATTTCTAGAATTCATGTAGCCGACCCCACATTGTAATATCCCGAGAGCCCAGAGAAGTTAGTATATATCGAGGATAGTGTAAGAAAGGAAACAACACCAGTTGGATACCTTTTGGGCTGAATGTTGGCAAAGAACTCTCAAGTTAAGCGTGCTTAACCTGGGGTAATCCAGGGATGAGTGACCCCCTTGGGAAGTTCGTGTATGCCCATCAGGGTAAGTTGTTCCGGTCTTTCCTATCGCTCGAACGGGATGTTACAAATGGTATCAGAGTCGACCCCCGAGCCTCTGAGCGCGGTGGTGGGGCAAACCTCAGCGAGGAGGCTGAGTCTCGAGGGGGGCGTGAGGCCCCTATGAGGGGTGCGTGTAGGCACCTTAGGCGAATCCCACATCGGCCATGCAAGGGGGAGAGATCTGGGACCGGTTGTAAGGTAGCATGACGGGGACGTCATGTGCTTAAGGGGGGAGAATGTAATACCCCGAGAGCCCAAAGAAGTTAGTATATATCAAGGATAGTGTAAGAAAGGAAACAACACCAGGTGGATACCTTTTGGGCTGAATGTTGGTAAAGAACTCCCAAGTTAAGCGTGCTTAACTTGGGATAATCTAGGGATGGGTGACCCCCTTGGGAAGTTCGTGTAGACCCATCAGGGTAAGTTGTTCGAGAATAATTAATATAATTTAGTATTAAAAAAAATATAAGTCTCAAATTTCTTAAAATATAACACGTCCTGGGTAAGTTGGGTGTTACACGTAAATAGGCCTTTCGATTGGTATCAACTAATCTCATATTAAATAAAAATGAGTATAAAAAAAAGAATACAGATATACAGTTTAATTAAAAATTATTAAAATAAGTAGGTAAATACTTGTCTTAATACATCTATTTGATTTAGTAATAATAAATGCTTAACAGCTTTATTAATCAATACGCGATATTCTTAATAAGTGGCATGTGTTCTTTTTATAATTAAATAAAATTTTAATAAAAATAATATATTCAAAAATGAATCTAAATGCTAAACTTAATTAATAATATGAGAAATTCCAAAAAGTCAATAACCTTTTAAATTTTATTTATTTTATAATTTTATTAATCTTTTTAAGGCTCCAGTAAGTAACTTATTACCAGTATCTTATCTTTTAAAGAGTAATTTTATATTTTTAAAAGTTATTGTCTACATCAAAAGATGACATGCCTATTTTATCTTACAAGTTGATGAATTTTTCTTTTTAAAAAAGACGTGAGTATTTTAAATGATAATAATATGATAATTAACATTTTAGAATTTATATGTACTTATAAAAACTATTTTATGAACATTAATATGTTTAAATTATATTTTAAAATATGGAAAATAATAGCTCAACGTGTAGGTATACGGCTAGTGTATATAATTTACATGTTTTCAGTTTATACATATATATATATATATATATCTTATAGTTTTTGTAAACTAACAAAGATATACAGTTTACATATGTATTTCAATTTTCATTGTATTCTTTGATCAGAAATGTTAGAAGATATACCAAATAAAGAAACACTTTATGATGTTAGCGCTAATACATAGAGCTAAAGCGGTTAAAAGATTACTTAATCTTGACTTAATAATTCAATTTAAACACGACATAAAATTAGTGAGTTTTGGTTAACCTTTATAGATTTAGATTGTTATTGAGTCGACTCGATAAGAATTTATTGGATTCTAGTTGATAAGAAATCAATCCGAAAAATTCATAACTAACTCAATAACAAGGCATGTTTAAACGTGTTGATATGAAATGCATAATTAAAATTGGCCTTTTAAGACCCATTAATCAAAATATCTATTAATTTTCAAAATATTCTTAACAACTTTTTCAATTTCCATTTTTTCATTTTTTGCTTAGTTTCTCAAATTATCCGAAACTTGTTTACTTGTTTAGTTAATATGTCTAGATTCAAATTGAGGGTTCTTGACCCAATAAGCTAACAAATCAAGTTTGGGTTAAACCTTAAAAGATCACAACCCAATAGTAATCCAATCCAAACTTGACCTATTTATTCGTTTTGACACCACCATTGGCATACTGAGTGTTGTATTTCTGTAAAAGCTGAGCTTTTGTCTTTCAAAATAATTTCCAACGATCAAATTAGTACTTTGAAGAATAATATGAGCACTAGTATGCTATGTAAGCTCAAGAGTATAGATTTATGTTTGCATATTGAGGGTTGTACCATGCAAATAATCCAACTCCTCAACAAGTGAGTGGGATCCTTAGCAAGATCCTCCTTCATGATCATTGGGCGAGATCCCTGGAGGTGTCTAACTCAAGATTTTCAAACAATGTAGCAAAGTATCTAGGGTGCAAGCTATATCTCTGAGTGATGAAAGGGACGGACATGACACATTACCCTTTTTGATACGAGGGACATGTCATGTTGTGATTAACTCTCCATAAAAGGAATTAGTTATAAAGATTTTTCTATAAATAAGGGACCTTGCATCACTTAGGTCAAGTGGTAGAGTGTTAAAGGTATGGGTTCCTTTGCCTCTTCATCTTCCTTCTTCTTTGTACTCTTCCCCCCCCTCCCCCCAATTTTTGGTTATGGGGAGTAGTATCAAGATAGGCATCTAGGATGTTGCTAAGTCACCAGTTTGGGAAGGAGTGAGCGAGGTTGGGTGTTGATTCTTATTCTTCCTCGGGTTATAAATGTTGGCCCCTTTCTTCAAACTTCATTTCTTTTGCTTGTAGATCTTTGGTTAGAGAGTGGTCGTGCTCGGTGTCTCCTTATTCAATGTTAAAGTACTCAGTCTCCTATGCTTAGTCATTCATCTAGCTTCACTTATTCCCTTTATAGGTATGTCCTCTTCTAGTGACTCTTAAAATTGAGGACTTAGTGTTAGTATATGCTTCGAGAGGTTTGACCTCAGCAATAATAGTAGCTCTAGTAGTAGTAAGGATTTAATAAGGGTTAGGCCCTCGAAGAGGCCTTGTGTATGATAGAATTGAAATGTTATGGCACATACTAAGAAGGGGATGAATTGGTTATTTTAAAAACTTGATAGAACTTGAAATCCTTTTGATGAAAAATAAAAATTTAATGCAAGCGAGGATTGGATAGGTGTTTGACAATAAAGAGAATTTAAAGAATACAAGCACACAAGACACACCAAGATATATAGTGGTTTGACTTAACCCAAGCCTAATTCACTACCTTAACTCCTCACTAAGGATTTTTCAAACAATCCACTAAAACTCCCTACTTAAACCAAGTAGATCCTCTAGTCTACGACTAGGAAAATTACAAAACCTCCCACACAAATGGGCCCTCTAGCTACATAAGGTAGGAAATATAAGAAATGTAATAAAGAGGGGATCTAAGAGATAAATCTCTTAGTTACAAAATCTCTCAAAATACAAAATAAGGCTTGAATGAATTAATACAAATTTATATCAAAGCCTTGAAGAGAGAAAAATAAAGTACAGTCACTGTAAATACAAACGAATATAAATGTAAGCTCAAATCAATTTCTTTTCCATCGATCAACCTTCTCAAGACATCCTTGATTTGTATTTATAAGTATCCCAAAAGATTGAAGATAAATATAGCCGTTTGTGACCGTTGGGATTTAAAAAACTAGTCGTTATGCTTTCTGCAAAAAGAGTTTAGTCAACAGAAGACAATAGATAGTCGATAGATTCATAAATAAAATAAGGCATAATCGATAAAAGAGATGGGATAGTCAACAGAATAAAAATATGAAGAAAACTTATAACATCATACACATACATAGTCGACAAAATAATTTTCATAGTCGATAGAACCATGAGGATAGTCGACATATCAAAAAACATAGTCGATTATTCGAGGCATAGTCGACAGATGCAAGACACATAATCGACTATTCAAGGCATAATTGACAACACATAAACACATAGTCGACTATTCAAGGCATAGTCGACAGAACATCCTATGTGTGTACGGGAGACTCCTCAAAACACTACTCTGATACCAATACTGTAACACCCCCTCTGTCCTAGAACAGCCTGAGAAGAGGTGTTACAAGAAATAAAATAAAACTAACTGATAAAATGAAATCTGATACCATAGCTGAACATCTCAGTCAACTAGTATAAAACTCTGAGTCATTACAAAGTGAAAAGCATAAACTCTGACTAAGGGACAATCCCTCAACTGAAATATAAAATGGATCTAAACTGACAAAACACTATAAAACTCAACAAACTCTTAGATATCTTTTATCTTGAGTGGCTCCATGTACACACACTATAGACCACTGCTGCTAGGCCCCGTCTGGTACTCCTTCGCTAGAACCTGGAGGGGTGAAGAGTACAAGATGAGTTATAAAGCTCAGCAAGTAATAAGCTAGAAAGAATAATTAAAGCTGAATCGAAGAATATCGATACTGATAAATACTTACTGAACTTGTACTTAGTATAATCACTGTCTATTTGCATTCATAAAAATATAATGCACATAAATTGTAAACTAAATGCAGGTATGCAACTTTGGCTCATAGGCCTACATAATCTGATAATACATACATGTCTGATCTGAATCCTGCATACATAGAAACTATAAGCACATACTATGGGCAATATGCCCCTAGCCCATTGGTGGCCACCAGGCGGACAATTCATAAATTGAGCTGAAACTGAAACTGATGGGATCCACGCAGACAAGCCGCCTGGTGCGCATAATGCAATGCAATGCTCATATAAATGCTAGCACACGATATGTAATGCTTCATATAAAGTCATGCTCAATGCTCATACCAAAATATATGCACATAATCTCACAAAATAATGCTGGTCATGTCGTAATAAAATAATGCTGAACATGATATGATCTTCATCTATATATTAGAATACAAATATTCTATTAATTATGATTTATGGTATGGGTATGATTAACTTGTTACATTCTAGCATATAAAGTCGTTACTGGAAGATATTGAATAATTTAACTTAATTAAAACTTGAATTAGACGATCCTGGAAGTTTAATTAGATTTCTGGAAAAGTCATTCGGATATCAAGAAGGATATCCAGATATGATGAGAGACATCCGGATATGAAAAAGGCTCATCCGGATACACTAACATTCAAAGGAGAAGCTATTCGGATATACTGGGATGTATTTGGATATGAACTAAGACATCCGGATATGATTCTGGTCATCCGGATATCTCACTGATGCATTTGGATATAATTGGAGACTATTCGAATAAAACATTCAACTTTGGAGAGAGGCATCCGGATACGGAATGAAGCCTCTGGGTATACTAGACCTGTCCGGATAGAAGAAAGGGCATCCGGATATCATCTTGACCTATCTGGAAGTATGAATAAACCATCCGGATATTACACTTCGAAGAATTTTAAACATATCAGGATACACTGCAAGGTATCCAGATATCACTCATAGAAAGCCTTAGACTCATCCTGATACAACACAAAGCATCCGGATATCACTCACAATCAACTAGACGCATCCGGCTACGACTCAAGGCATCCGGATACAACTCACAATGATTGCTGGACACATCCGGATATGAAATGAAGCATTCAGATATCACTGGTCCATCTGGATATGAACAAGAGCTATTCGAATATTACTCACAATAGGCACTAGACTCATCCAGATGTGATACAAACCATCCGAATATATTGCTAAACCCATCCGGATATGCCCAAGGGCCATTCGGATGTCACTCTCATAAAACTTTTTAACTCATCCGGATAGCCTCTAGCTCATCCAGATATTACTCACATAGAACTTTTTGACTCATCCGAATAGCCTCTAGCTCATCCGGATAATACTCACATGGTCTGAAAAATCCATCCGGATATGAAGGGATGTATCCGGATGTTTGCAACTATTTTTGACGAACATTAATGAATATAGAGACCTTGATCTTGAACAAATCTCATTAAAACTACACAATTCCGAAAGGAATCTTGGGAAATCAAATCCCAATTGATATGAAACAACATTAAGGATGGTTCACTGATATATTTAACTGAATCGCTATTAAAGCATGCTTGAACTGGCATGGATGGAATTTACTGTAAACGCATATAGATGTATATATACATATCTGTAAACTGAAACTCAACAAGAATACTTGTTTAATCTGGAAACACTTATATAAACCTGTAAATGAAGGATTTACAGGAAGGATACTTGCTTGATAGAACTCTCTGATCGAACCCTGGAGCGATTTTGAAGACTCTAGCAAGCCTCTGCTATCTCTTGGACTTTCTGTTCTTCACACGGCGTGAAGAAAAGCTAAGCTAATGGGCTCTATAGATAGACAGAAAGCCCTAGATCACACTTCTTCTACAACTTGGATTCCTTCTCTAAATCTAACTAGGAGATTCTCAATCCAAATCCATCTCATACATGGATTCTCATTCTCCTTTAAATACATAATCTCACTTAATTAATAATAATATAAAAATTATTATTAAAACTCTCAAATAATAATAAAACTCCAAAATTACCTTCATGCCCTTGCATTTAATTTTCACAAAATAAATGCCATTTAAATGCTATTTAAATACTATTCTCTCAATTAAAAATCTAAATTGCCACCTTGGCAAATTCCTTTAACTCCAACATTAAAAAGAAATAAATACTATTCTTTTCCTTCAAAATCTCTAAATTGCCACATTAAATAATTAATTGGCAAAATCTCTTAATCAAATACTTCAGCAATTAATTAAATAATTTTTGAATAAATACTGGGCCCTCTAATGGGTCGTTACAATATTTGTTTATATCTTGTAGGATGGTTTCTTATAAAACATTTGTTTATAGAATGCCCACATTGACCACAATAATGATAAATGATTTTAGAATGTGAGGCAAAATTTTGTTTTCTTTTCACAAAAACACATTCCCTTTTCTTCTTTTATGAAAATATTTTCTTTGAATCTCAAAGGCATTTTTCAATTCTTCTTTCTCTTTGTCGGCTTTTTCAAGAGATAATTTTAAACATTTATTTTTCTCTTGAAGTTCATCATTTTGAGCTTTCAACACTTTCTTCTCATTATTCCAAGAATCTTTTTCTTCTTTGAATAAGCTCACTTCTTTATCTAAATATTTTAATTTCTACTTTAAGACATTATTTTTCATACTAACATTTTCAAATTCATTCATCAAATCATTGAATGCATCATGCAATTTATCAAGAGTAAAACTTAAAATTAAATCACTAGAATGGGAAGGATTCTCTTCTATGTTGGACATAAGACACAGGTTGATCACTTCCTCCACATAGGATTCGTCACTAGAGGATGAAACATCCGTTTTCTTCTTGAACTTCTTTTCATACCTCTTAAATGATGGACATTCAGATATGATATGTCCATACTCTTGACATCCATAGCATTTAACTGCATTTCTATATTTCTCCCCCTCAAACTTATCCTTCTTCTTCCTTAGGTTTCTTCTTTCCAATTCTTTCAATTTTTTCCTCCTAAGGAACCTTTTGAATTTCCTAGAAATTATCATTAAATCATCGTCATCTTCATCATGATCATCACTAGATGAGTGTGAAACTTTGAAAAGAAGATTCTTATCTCTATTTATCTCATTATCATCTATCTTCATCATGATCTCATGAGTCATGAGAGATCAAATCAAATCATTAAAAGATAAGTTATCTAAGTCTTTAGCCTCTTGAATGGATGTCACTTTGGGGTCCCATTCCTTGGGTAGACTTCTAAAGATTTTTCTAACTTTCTCTCCATTTGAAAAAGTTTTTCCTAAAGCCTCTAAATTTGTGATAATATTATTAAACCTAGTAAACATCTCATTAATAGGTTCCCAAAATTTCATAGAAAAAAGTTCATACTCACGAATTAGTAAATTTACCTTTGATTCCTTGACTTGACTGGTGCCTTCATGAGTGACCTCTAATTTGTCCCAAATCTCCTTGGTCGTTTTGCATGTTGAGACTCGGTTGAACTCTTCGACGCAAAGAGCATAAAACAAAGTATTCATGGCTCTTGCATTTATCTCCATGTCTCTTCTTTCCTTTACTGTCCAAGTCTCCATATTTTCCATATCGGCCAATGTAACCCCTTTCTTAATCACTTGCACAAGGCTTGTATCCTGCATAAGATAGATGAGCATTTTTGTTTTCCAAAAATTAAAGTTAGTACCATTAAAGAAAGGTGGACAAATGGTGCTTTGACCCTCAACTTTTGATGAGCCGAAAATATGTCATTTGTAGATATTTAACCCTAGGTTGTTAGACCAATGAAAAACAGTGGGAACGAGGCTCAGATACCAAATGATAGAATTGAAATGCTATGGCACACACCAAGATGGGGGTGAATTGGTTATTTAAAAAACTTGATATAACTTGAAATCCTTTTGATGAAAAATAAAAATTCAATGCAAGCGAGGATTGGATAGGTGCTTGACAATAAAGATAATTTAAATAACACAAGCACACAAGAACACCAAGATATATAGTGGTTCGGCTTAACCCAAGCCTAATCCATTAGCTTAGCTCATCACTAAGAATTTTCCAAACAATCCACTAAAGCCCCCAACTTAAACCAAGTAGGTCCTCTAGTCCGCGATTAGGAAAATTAAAAAACCTCCCACACAAATGGGCCCACTAGCTACACAAGCTAGGAAATACAGGAAATGTAATAAAGAGAAAATCTAAGAAATAAATCTCTTAGTTACAAGATCTCTCAAAATACAAAATAAGGCTTGAATGAATTAATACAAATTTATATCAAAGCCTTGAAGAGAGAAAAATAAAACACAGTCACTATAAATACAAACGAATATAAATGTAAGTTCAAATCAATTTCTTTTCCATCCATCAGCCTTCTCAAGACATCCTTGATTTGTATTTATAAGCATCTCAAAAGATTGAAGAGAAATGTAGCCGTTTGTGACCGTTAGGATTTGAAAAACTAGTCATTATACTTTTTACAAAAAGAGTTTAGTCGACAGAAGACAATAGATAGTTGACAGATTCATAAATAAAACAAGAAATAGTTGACAGAAGAGATGGGATAGTTGGCAGAAAAAAAAATATAAAGAAAACTTATAACATCATACACATACATAGTCGACAGAATAATTTTCATAGTCGACAAAACCATGAGAGTAGTTGACAGATCAAAAAACATAGTCGACTATTCGAGGCATCGTCGACAAATGCAAGTCAACTATTTAAGGCATAGTCGACAGTACATAGACACATAGTCGATATTCAAGGTATAATCGACAGAACATAAACACATAGTCGACTATTCATATAGAAAAACATAACATTTAGATGACAAATGCTACAAAAATGCTTTTAACTTCATTTTCCAATTTTCTAAATCATAAACAACACATATATATTGGAAAATACTTTGACCACAAATATTTGAGATTGCTTAAAGCATCATTTAGTTTGGAGCATTAAGATAATAAATATCATCAAAATACAATGATTTTTCTTCATCAAAACTATATCAAAGGAAAAACATCAGTGTAGAGATGATGGAAAAGTTGGGGCTTCCTCCTATCCTATTGAGCATAGAGATAAAAGAGCTTGAGGAAGTCAAATATGAAGGTCTTATGGATGATCTGATCGAGGACGACTCAGTTCTTGATAGTAAGGATATAAAGTGTCTAGTTAGGAAGTTTAACCCACTGAGGGCTATACGTACATTATGCATGGTCAACTCTCCGAGCCCCAACAGAAGGTTGGGTTATGTATAAGCATGCCTTGGAAATGACCTTCCATCTTTCCCTAATCATCATATCACCATCTTCAAGTTTCTTGGTTTGAGCCCTTCTTAGGTCACTCCAAATGAGTAAAGGAACTCAATCACCTTTCACTTATGTTGACAAGGCAAATCTATCTTTTCCCATGCTGGCTTTCTTATGGATGTTTAAGGTATCCGCATTTGATAGAGTTGAGGTTTTGTACACCTTCATGGCTACCCTTTGAAAGAAATTCATAGTTGACAACCTTTTTTCCATTAAGAGGTGGAATGAGAGGGTTTTTTCTTCTTGTAGAGAGGGGGTAAAAAATGATTCCCTTTCCTGATTAGATGGTCCTTAACATCTGTGCTCCAAAGATCAAGCTAACTGAGTTTGAGAAAAGAAGCATGGCTATTCTGGTTAAGCTAAAACATGTCAATGATTTCAAGGTGGTCTCTGAGCAGGCTTTGGGTTTAGGTCTCATCACCATGGGGTCCTGATCCAAGCTCTAGAAGACTTTTTAGGTTGCTTGACCACTTTCTTCACCTTCCTTTAATGTTTCATGAAGTACTCTTCGCTCTATTCTAACCTTTTATTAATTTTTTATTTTCCATAGGAGAAATGGTGGATGATGCATGGCTCTAGGGTGCCCCCAAGGCTCAACAAAATATTGCAAAGAATGATTGACAACATGCTCAACAAAATGGCAAGGAGGTTACACCTTTAAAGAAGAAAAAAATCTTCCCTTTCAGCTCGACGTCTAAAGATTCCTTCTTGAAAGGTAGTGCCCCTTGCCAATTAATAGCATGTTCTTGATGGTCCTTACCCCTATCGATATCCCAATTAAGGTTTTATCTAGGTTCCAACCTTCTAGTCCTTACTAAAACTGATGACCCATCCACTTCCTTTACTTGAGAGTTTGGGAAGGCGACATGAGCACCAACAACTATGTCACCCAGGAGCTTATACACGTGTTACCCATTTTTACGATCATTTGGTTGTGGCTAAATTGACTACAAAGGCTATTGAGATGACCCTTTTACTAGAACATTACCCTAGTATGACTCTTTAAGTATTTCTTACTCAGTCTCCCATTTAAGGATTTTTAGTTACCAACCTTGGCTTTTTTATTTTTTTATTATTTTTTTTGGGTAGAGTATATTTCTCTTCTTGGACAAGTTCATGCCTAGCTCCCTCAAGGATGTGGAGTTTAACCAACAATTGTTCAAGAAGATGAGAGGCTAAGTTAGTCGAGGCCAAGTTCGAGGCCAATAGAACCCTTAAAAATGAGTTGGATGAGTTATGGGACAAGCTAAAGGCCATTGAAAACACTTTAGTGTCCAAGAAGTATGAGCTCGACCACTTGAAAGGTCAAGTCAATAGCCTAGGGTGTGAGGTGGTGACTTTTCACCTTAATAGGAACCTGCTAAAGGCTTAGTATGGTGATTTAACCTCCCTCCCTCTGTGCAAAGCTTCCTCCAGGGTGAGTTGCAAAATGTTTGAAAGAAGGAATTTGACTAGTAATGGAGAGAGTTAACCTAGGTCTTCTAAGATTTAGATGTTAGTCAACTATACTCAATAAAGAAGGCTGCGGAGGCTTGAGGAGTAGCTCAATGATGACTAAGCTACCGAGGAGGTATGGGCACCAACTGAGGGGTTATAAGGGGCTTTGGAGGGCCACAAAGTGGAGCAACCCTAGGAAGAGGCTGTCAAATAGTAGTTGTAGGATCTTGTACTTTTTTTGCTAGTATTTTAACTTGTAAAACATATTATTATGAATGAAAAAAAGTATTTTGGGTTTAGTTGTGCCTTATGTTTTTTGTTGTCTTGTTTACTCTTTCATGTTTTTATTGCTTGGTAAGCACATAAGTTTTTGTGACTTAGTAAATATACAGGTTTTTGTTACTCTATAGACACATAGGCTTCTGTTACTCAATAAAGACATAGGTTTTTGTTACTTGGTATACACATAGGTTTCCATTTCTCGATGAATGTACGTTTTACTTAAGTTATGCTTTCAATTTTTTGTCTTAGAGATTGCCTGAGGTGGGAAACTTAGGATTTTCAACAATCTTCTTAGATCACTTAGAGATGTCATATTCGATTGGTTAATTAAGTCGTTGCCTTTGATCCTAAGCACTTTGTAGGTTAGGAGCGCACATTAGCTAGGGGTAGTCCCCAAACCTTTTAGGCCAGTCAATGGTATTGGAAAGAACATGAATAAGTGCACGAAAATCCATTTTGACATTGCATTAAAATGTAGAATTGGAGTACATACTATGTGTAAAATTTCTTTTAGTTTTAGACATTCCATGTTTAAGGGATAAGATGACCATCTAAATCATCTAGCTTGTACACACTCAAATTGAGTGCTTTAACTACCTTGTAAGGACCCTTCTAGTTAGCAAGTAGTTTAATTGATGCTCTTACATTGGTAAATCTACTTCATATGAAAATGAGGTCTCTTGGAAAAAAAGTTACATGCTCAGACTAGAGCATTGTAATACCGAGTGACTTGCTGATTGTAAACAACCTGCATTACCCAAGTTCAATCCCATTATTTGTTTAAAAATTCCAGATGATATTACAAACCTTGATTATTTAACCCTTCTAAGAAGTGCTCCACTTGAAGACTAAGGACCCTAATTTCCACTAAAATAACAGCCTTCGATCCATAGCACAAGTTGAAAAGGGTCTCACATGTCGCCATCTAACGAGTTGTTTAGTAAGACCATAATATACTTGGTAATTCATCCACCCAATTACCCTTGGCCCCTCCAAGAAAGCTCACAAGCCTTGTAGCACAGACATTTTGATGTTGGAATGTATTTTGGTGTTGCATGGACAACTTATTTAATTTGTAATTGATGTAACTATAAATAGTGTTTCTCGTGAGGTGTATGTTGATATTTTAGATTTCGATTTGAAAGTAAAAACAAGGGTTTTGTAACAAGGGTTTTATTTCAAGTATTGTGTTGGCTAATAAAAAATTGTTTTAAAACCAACTACATGACCTATCTTGAGGTTTGAAGGGTCATTAAAAGTTTTGGGAAGAAATACATTATAGAAAATGGGATAGGTTTGGGGACAAAACAAGTTTTTGGCAACAAATTGACATGTATTTGTGAATAAGGAAAATAATAGACTGCAACATATCTAAGCTTTGAGGGAATTTAACACTATTTAAACCAAAAACTAGGATTGGAAAATTGGTTAAAGCCATACTAGCCAACTTGAGACATCCAAGGCAATAGCATTAGATGACCGAAGCTCAACTGTGAGGTATTGGTTGACTTTGGTTAGCCAAAGGGGAAGTTTTGGTTAACCAAAGCCTGGTAGAGAGCTTCTAAACCACATTGGTCGATCAAGGCTCATTCATGACAAAAGAATAAGATAAACTGGATTAACTACCCATGTTAAACAAGGAATTGTTACAAACCAAGACATTGAATTTGTCTTAAGGGCAAGCTAGGTGATCGAGTTACCATTTGGAAACCATGAGATTTCCTATGGATCAAATACTTACTATGCTTACCTAGATGTGCTTTAAAAAAAAAAAAGAATGCCTTGGAAATTTGAGAAAAAATTGAGGGTCGCCATACTTATTGTAATACCCGAGAAATTTGGGTAAATTAAAAAGAAGCAATTTATTAGAGAAATGGGATTTCAGAGAAAATTGGTATCTGAATAGCCCAAAATTGACAAAATCGACTGCCGGGAGTGCCCTGGAGCCGAGATGCCAAAAGAAAATGATGTGGCATTAATGAGCACCCCAAGATATGATTTATAGCATTGAAAGAAATAAGATCGAGAACAATTTTCGGTACAGCAAAAATGCAGCTGCCAATTAGACTGCAATACCGAATTGTTATAGACAACTTCCCGGAAGTCAACGGAAGCTTGAGAGGGCTTCGGTTTTTCATAAGAAACAACCCTTCAGTGGTTTCAAGAAGAAACGAAGAGGTTTAGGGCCAAAACGAAGATTCGGGCCTAAGTGCAGTTTTTTGAAATTGCTAGAGGGAGGCTAAAACGATATTTTTTCGGAATCCTCAGGGGTTAAATTGATGTTTTAGAACTTGAGGGTCTTGAAAGCAATTATCAAAAGTTCAAGGGTTAGGTGGAAAAGGGCCAAAGTGATAATAGCCAAAACTCTGAGAGGCTAAAGTGCAAAATTCGAAAGTTGGGCATGGCCAGCACATGGCTGGTCGGCCATGGCCGAAATTGGCCATAGGGATGGCACGAGGGTGGCTCAAGGATCACTTAAGTGTGATCATTAGCTGACAAAGGCCACCGTAGTGGCCGAAAAAAGCAAAAAACCGACCAAAGGATTCGGCTGATTTGTCGAAGGCTGCAAATCTAGATTTTGGTCGACTAGGGTCATTTAAGGGTCGATCCAGGGGAGATTTATGCTCCTAAGGTGATGGGTAAGGCGGCTAAGGGCCTTTAGGCGTTCGCTTTTGGCTATAAATAGCAGAGAGGTGACCGAGGGTTTTAAGCATTTTTAAGCTTCAAATCGACCCACTTATTGAACGAATTAGCATTCCATTTTAAGGGGCTTTTGTTGCCCATGGCATGAGGATCATTTCTAGAGAGTTTGGGAGATTTTCATGGAGGTTTGATGGGTATTCGGGAGGTCGCCGGAAAACAAGGCGGACGGCCAAGCCGAGGCTTTGGCCGCCCGATTGAGGCACCTCCGGTGCTTGTTTCAAGCCCCAAAGCATGCCAATAGGATCGACTTGAAGAGAGGAAGAGTCTGGTGGAGTCAACCCAGAACGCCGGCACGGCTGTCGTCGGAGAAATCAACCCACTTGCCCTAGCATGTTGGGGCGCGTGTGCTTTTGGAAAAATATGCAAAAAATATAGAAAAATCCAGAAAATTATTTTATTGAGGTTCGTGCAAAAATATTGGGATTTGGGATTCCTGATGTCTCGGTTTTCGCACCAAAGAGCCTCATTTTGCATGAAAACACAACATCCGGGTAAGTCCAGTATTTTTCCTTTGAAGTTTATAGCATATTATGAATTGTTGTGAAGATAGATTTGAGGAAGTAGTCTCGATGTAATTATTGGGATTTTTAGGAGGAAAAATGAAGGAAAATTGGAAATAAAAGGAAATAAAAGGAATATTGAGGATATTTAGTGATTAAATATTATTTTATGATTGAGGAGATCGAGATGATGTGATTGGTGCAACTTTTGAGAGTTGACATGAAAATCGAGGCTGGGCACGCATATCGAGGTGATGCACTCTTTTCGAGAAAATGCAAGTTTATCTCAAAAGGTGAGTAATGTTATACCAAACATGGTTTTGTGAGTTTTCCTATCCTACATGATATGATTGTTTATTATGCATTATATTTATGAAATATATGATTGCTTATATATGCATAATATTTACGAAAGATATGTTTCATTTTGTCATATTGCATGGAAAGTCGTGATAATTACATGGCACGATATTATTGTCACATTGATATTTGTGCATGGGAACGTGATGTCGCCCCCAGAGTGTAGCCGTAATTCTCCAAGGGCGTTGAGGGAATAACGTTAGGCTTATCCTGCAAAGGTTCGAGATTTGCCTAGGATTATTAGCCAGGCTTGCGGGCCAGGGAAGTTACACTAAGGAAAAATGTTGTTCATGTTATTGCATCATGCATTTGTATATATGTTTTGGACCCTTACTAGAAGTTTCATCTTCTAATGGGTTATGCCCCTGGAACATTCAATGTTCCAGTTTAGACTTGCAGCTCAGGCAAGGAGCAGGTTGAGATATGACGACACGTGATGGCGTGGCCGATGGATTCAGCGAGTTGACTCGGATATGTTTTAGATGATGCTTTATTGATGTTTAGCCTTGTTAGAATATTATGGAATCTCCATGTATTTATGTATTTCAATATTGAGGATATGATGTTAATTATGGTACGAATTCTTATGTTATAAATAAAGTTATTTGATTATGTACCATATCAGGTTTCGATTATCGCTTTCGCATTTTTAATGATTTGCTGGGGGTTTTGTTCGGGACTCGGTACTTAAGGTTAAGTTATGTACCGAGAAAGAAAGACAAAAATAAATTATGTATATTTTGGGCCCCAGCATAGTGACACGCTCAGTAAGGGAAAAGCGGGGTGTTACAATTAGTATCAGAGCGAATTGTTGAAGATATAGGAAATGTTTGAGTCGTAAGTGACTCTAGTATAGTCGATATTAGAGCGAATCTAAGGAAAAGGTAGCGTGTGGCTAGATAAGTAAAGCCACCGTAAGATTTGGGTATTGACGATTATTGGATAAGTGTGTTGTAGTGGAAGTACATGTCTAGGAAAGTTCTGGCTAGGAAAGACTTGGTACTTAAGTGTGTCCGTTTGTGACCCATCTCTCTTTCCTGGGAACTTACCTGGTGTACTATTCATGACAAACACTATTTCAGTAAACGACTACTATTCATGGTGAATAGTAGAATGCCTGATAGAAGCTAGTCCAAGTGGAATGATCTAATTATTGGAATAAAGATCCGATGAAATGATTCGAGTGTAAGGTTGACTCGGTAACCGTGATTGTGGATCCGAGAGATTTAGAGATTGATGATTTGATGTCATTAGGCAAAATCCTTGCAATGAAAGATGAGATAACTGCGGTTATCAAAGATGATCGGATCATGGAAAATTAATCTGATGGCCTAGTTGCCAAGTAAGGATCGAAGGATAATGATTTTCGATGATCATTTAGTATCTCAAAAATAAGATATGGGATCCCACGGATCGGGACGAATAAGAGGCTGAAAATGACCAAATAATGGCGCGTGAGTGCGTCGATTAATGAGCTGAAAGTAGTGCAACCGATGTGACTCGCAAAGACGGGATAAAGAAACCCTAGCAGCGTGACGACACTACTGGTCAGTGTTCGTAGTGACAGATCTGGATCTAGGGACCAAGGCAGAAGACTTGTGATGAGCTTACGATCAACATACCGGGGAAGCTTGTTGGCTGTCTCGCGGTATGGGTCTGGGACCCAAGGTTTAAGTTGCTTAGTGTACTGCCGAGGAGACGATTAGATGCTGAAGACCTGGGGCAACCCAGTAGGGTCTGTACCTTGTGGGGGAGATCTAAGTCCCAATGGTCTAGGATGTGAGGTGTGCTGCTAGTTATGATTGATCGAGGTCAGAAGCCTCGAAAATCTAAATGGGATGGATTGAATATGGACTGTGTGTCCTATTTAAAGAAATTGCATTAGGGTTCATAGTCATCTTGGGAGTAAGTGACACGACGAACGGTGCAAGACTCGAGGAATAGAATACCTCGATGTCTAGCATGGAAATGGGATCAGGAGATGGAAATGTTGGATGGCTCAAAGGGAAATCTACTTGACATATGAAATGGAAAAGAAAGATGCATGCTCGTGAGCCGTGTAGGCGCTACCTATGAGGTAATGGAATCACCAAGCCATGATGAGGGCCTAGAAAGAATTTTCTTACAAAAGGAGTTAGACTCAGGGCAGCAACAACAAATGACAATTCTTAGAGGACTACGACAAGACCGTGCAGTTTTCACCTAGGATGTGCCCGTGTGAGGGTTGACGTATGATGTAGGAGTAAGCCTACCATATGATGGGGGTGATGACGACAGCTGTGTGCTGGCTGACGGAAAGAGTAGTGCCTACAAAGAACTAATTTAATGGTCGGGTGCCGATAGTCAACTGGATCTAAAGAACGAAATGCGAGAGTCAGTGGATTCTCGGTAAATGAGATTTTAGGTAGTGGAGCATAACCGGTTCAAAGGCTTGACCGATGAGTTCTGAAATGGTAGTCTCGACTCAAAGTAGAGTTCAGGTAATAAAAAGGAAAGAGGTGCTTGATAAGTCGTATCGACCCTAAAGGAATAATAAGGAGACCTAGTCAAACGGAGGCTGTGACTACGTTTCAGTGTACCAAATGAACCTGCAGAATCAGGTAAAGTTGTCGGTAGTCAGACTCGATGAGGAAAGCTTAAAAGCACCGTGATGAATTGTGGATAGAAAGCCATAGTGGCAAAGGAAATCGAGCTCTCGAAAGATAATTGGAACCAAATATTGTGATCTAACTTGGGGTTATCGAAGATAAATTGATTCGAGATTCTTGAGGAATTTCTTGAAAGAATTGATTGAGGATCTAGGGATTTGTAATGGAACTTTGGAGTTTCAGAAAGAAATCCAGCAAAGATGGGAGTACCGTGGGTAATGTAAGTACCTACCTACTCTAGCTGGTATCATAGCTATGGATTGATGTCTTGAAGATTGTACGAATCTTTAACGAACCAAGATGAGGGCAGATGTGCCAAGATAATAAGTCGCAGTAGGAGAAGCTGCAGACCCAAATTGATTAAGGATCCGAGATTTTTAATTTTGGAGATTGGAACTCTCGTATGGCTAAACAGTTAGTTTAGGTAGCATTGAGGGGGAAATTGGGTGATGTATCGCTGAGTGATGTCAGCAAGTTATGAAAATAAGTAGCCTGTCGAGATATGGTACGGGCACTTGCGATTAATGAAAAGCCCTAAGAAGAATTGGTAAATGGCAAGATATATTCTCGGAAGATTTAGCAAGATTATTTCTTAATGATAAAATGGCCAATGATAGCTTGAGGTTATTAGATGCTTAGCCATGTGTGACTTGATTAAGGATGTGAATTATCAGGTGATAATTAAGAGCCGATATTTTTACCTCGAATTGATGAATTATTAAACAGTTGCAAGAGACTGAGTTAATTGACGATCAATATACAATCGAGGGTAAGGCAAGGGAATGAAATGTTAAAAGTACCAAAGCATAATATTCATTCCATATGTTCAAACGGTTATAGGAAATCAAGCCGTACAATTACTCAAATGAAAAAGGGAAAAAAAAAAACTGATGATGATGCCAATGCTCAGTGAGGACGACGGTTGCCAAACACAATAGCTCCCAACTCATCGATGTCATCTGAGGGTGGCATCTGGCTACTGCTAGCTTCACCAGGGATAGGTGGAAGAGTAGCCTTTGAGAAACCAGGATAAGGGGCATCCTCTGGAATGATAGGAAGATCGAAATTCCAGCTCGGGTTTTGATCAGGTTGAGGAGCAGGCTGGGGATGTGAAGAATAATATGCAAATAGTAAATCCTGCAAGTAAGCTCAATAAGCTTGCAACTCACTAACCTGCTGCTAAAGGGAAAGAATGTGAGATACACATCCATAGACGGGATCTTGAAGCCAGGCTTGAGCTTCAAAGAGGAGTGTATCAGAAGCCCAAAATCGGTCGCTGACCGGAAGCGGAGCTAGGATGTTGACGACATTCTTGACAGTAAAAACATCGCGGATGGCAACAAAATGAGCAATACCATCCTCACAATGGAAGTAAGGAGCAAAGATGCACTGTGAATTGCATTCTCTATTTAAGACTACGCAAGCACCGCATCGAGATCGGGGCCTCGGTATGTTGCCCCATGGCATGTTACGCCTTGACATGATAGATCTGGATCTGGCTAAATCTAAATAAATCAGATATGGGTCGAATTTAAATGGATGGGTCAAATCAGATATGGGTCAGATCTAATGGGTCAACATAAGGATGGGTCAAACCTGAAGCAGGTCGAGTCGGGTCTGGTCAGGTCAGGCTAAGTTGGGTCGGATCGACCCGGATCTGACAGTAACTGCATGAACGACGGCGATGGCGCGGTGACGACCGAGGGAAGTCAGGCGATGGCCGGTGGCTGTGCGAGGAGGCTGGCAACGGTGGCGGCGGCCAGATCTGGTCGACGGAGGGCGATCGGCGACTGGGGGTGCGGAGAAGCCGCACGGTGGCTTGCGACCGATGGCGGAGCAGGCACCGGGGGCGGTTGCAGAGGGGGCAGCGGCGGCCGTCGGAGGTGGCGGCGACGCTGGAAGGCGACGGCCAGTGGCTGTTGGCACGCAAGGTCGGCAAAGGAAAGAAGGAAGGAAGACGAAGAAGAAGAAGAAGAAGAAGAAGAAGAAGAAGAAGAAGAAGAAGAAGAAGAATGAAGAAGAAATAAGGAAGAAAAAGAAAAAGAAAAAAGAAAAAGAAATGAAAAAAAAAAGGGAGAAGAAAAATAATTTTTTTCATGGGAAAAACGTGTTTTATTATTCCGGAGATTTTGGCAAGAAGAAAAAGAAAATTGTCCGGACATGCAAAAGTTGAGTTCGAGGCTTTTCGGATAATTATAGTCCCAACCCTATATTTTGAAACATGGAACAACGTAGGATTCAAAATGAAATTTTTAGGAATCAGGTTTCGAAATAGAATGTTAAGATGTTTCAAAATGAGATGTTTCGGCAAGCTGTTGTTAGAAGGTAGTGATGGGACACTCTGGAATAATTATGTCCACAATAGGACTCATGAAGAGTCTAATAAGAATAACCTGCCGGGTGCAGTTGGAGTTTATGATAGCTCAAAGGATCGAATTGCATGTCAGTGCAACATGACCAAATAATTACGTGTGGATTACACCAAAACACAAAGAAAACTACCCGATATATGACTTGCTGTTGGCAAATGTGGTTTGTGCTCTCAAAGTTATAGAGACACTACCAAAACAGAATGATGGGACATTTTGATGTGCTCACGAACCACGAGGAGCCTGAGGTATGAGTTCTCATAGAAGGAGCTGAATGAGAGGTAGGGACGGTTGATGGAGTTCCTTAAGGACTACGACTGCACTACTTCATATCACCGGGCGCGTGGCAAAGAGGTTCCCAACGCAGGACCTGGCGGATAGCTGTGAGTGTCAGATGAAGTTGGAGGCTTGTTGGCCTGCCGACTATGATGGTAGTGCCGAAGGGATCGTCTATTTTATGGCTAGCCTTGTCGTTTAGCTGTATCTGGTGAACGAGATACGGAAGGCATGTGTGGTTAGCAAGTGTACTTGACTATGGAATAATGATGTGGCCAGCCCAAGGTTTATGATTTTTGAAATGAGAGAAGGCATTCTCAAAAGTTTCGGGGAAGAATGTGCGTGCCTAAAATAATTGAAAGATGTGTGGTCGTCTGAAAGGAGCCACATCAGGAAATTATGTGAATGACACGGTATGCTTGTAAACGTTAGACGTGTAAGGAATGCAAACCGAGGTGTTTGTCAAGGATCAAATAGATGTTTGATTTGAGGTATTCAGGTAATGAGCTATGTTATGTCTTAGTTACCTTAACGGTCTGATGAAAATTTTGAGGACGAAATTTCTTTTAAGGAGGGGTGAATGTAATACCCGAGAAATTTAGGTAAATTAAAAAGAAGCAATTTATTAGAGAAATGGGGTTTCAGAGAAAATTGGTATCTGAATAGCCCAAAAAATTGACCAAATCGACTGCCGGGAGTACCCTAGAGCCGAGATGCCAAAAGAAAATGATGTGGCATTAACAAGCACCCTGAGATATGATTTATAACATCGAAAGAAATAAGATCGGGAACAGTTTTCGGTACAGCAAAAATGTAGCTGCCAATTAGGCTGCAATATCGAATTGTTATAGACGACTTCCTGGAAGTCAACGGAAGCTTGAGAGGGCTTCGGTTTTTCATAAGAAACAACCCTTCAGTGGTTTCAGGAAGAAACGAAGAGGTTTAGGGCCAAAACGAAGATTCGGGCCTAAGTGCAGTTTTTTGATATTTTTTCGGAATCCTCAGGGGTCAAATTGATGTTTTAGGACTTGAGGGTCTTGAAAGCAATTATCAAAAGTTCAGGGGTTAGGTGGAAAAGGGCCAAAGTGATAATAGCCAAAACTCTTAGGGGCTAAAGTGCAAAATTTGAAAGTTGGGCATGGCCAGCACATGGCTGGTCGGCCATGGACGAAATTGGCCATAGGGATGGCACGAGGGTGGCTCAGGGATCACTTAAGTGTGATCATTAGCTGACAAAGGCCACCACAATGGCTAAAAAAAGCAAAAAACCAACCAAAGGATTCGGCTGATTTGTCGAAGGCTGCAAATCGAGATTTTGGTCGGCTAGGGTTTTTTAAGGGTCGATCCAGGGGAGGTTTATGCTCCTAAGGTTATGGGTAAGGCAGCTAAGGGCCTTTAGGCATTCGATTTTAGCTATAAATAGCCGAGAGGCGACCGAGGGTTTTAAGCATTTTTGAGCTTCAAATCGACCCACTTATTGAACGAATTAGCATTCCATTTTAAGGGGCTTTTGTTGCCCATGGCATGAGGAACGTTTCTGGAGAGTTTGGGCAATTTTCATGGAGGTTTGATGGGTATTAGGGAGGTCGCCGAAAAACGAGGTGGACGGCCAAACCGAGGCTTTGGCCACCCGGTTGAGGCACCTCTGGTGCTTGTTTCAAGCCCCAAAGCATGCCAATAGGATCGACTTGAAGAGAGGAGGAGTCTGGTGGAGTCAACCCAAAACGCCGGCACGGCCGTCGCCGGAGAAGACGACTGGCGCGTGCCGGTCACGCACCCCCTCCATGCGCGCCCACTCGCCCTAGCATGTTGGGGTGCATACGGGCGCGTGTGCTTCTGGAAAAATATGCAAAAAATATAAAAAATCTAGAAAATTATTTTATGGAGGTTTGTGCAAAAATATTGGGATTTGGGATTCCTGATGTCTCAGTTTTTGTGTCAAAGAGCCTCATTTTACGTGAAAACGCAACATCCGGGTAAGTCCAATATTTTTCCTTTGAATTTTATAGCATATTATGAATTTTTGTGAAAATAGATTTGAGGAAATAGTCTCGATGTAATTATTGGGATTTTTAGGAGGAAAAATGAAGGAAAATAGGAAATAAAAGGAAATAAATGGAATATTGAGGATATTTAGTGATTAAATATTATTTATGATTGAGGAGATCGAGATGATGTGATTGGTGCAACTTTTGAGAGTTGGCACGAAAATCAAGGCTGGGCACGCATATCGAGGCAGCGCATGCTTTTCGAGAAAATGCGAGTTTATCTCAAAAGGTGAGTAATGTTATACCAAACATGGTTTTGTGAGTTTTCCTATTCTACATGATATGATTGTTTATTATGCATGATATTTATGAAATATATGATTGCTTATATATACATAATATTTACGAAAGATATGTTTCATTTTGTCATATTGCATGGAAAGTCATGATAATTGCATGGCACGATATTATTGTCACATTGATATTTGTGCATGGGAACGGGATGTCACCCCCAGAGTGTAGCCGTAATTCCCCAATGGCGTTGAGGGAATAACGTTAGGCTTATTCTACAGAGGTTCGGGATTTGCCTAGGATTCCTAGCCAGGCTTGCGGGCCAGGGAAGTTACACTAAGGGCAAATGTTGTTCATGTTATTACATCATGCATTCGTATATATGTTTTGGACCCTAACTAAAAGTTTCATCTTCTAATGGGTTATGCCCCTAGAACATTCAACGTTCCAGTTTAGACTTGCAGCTCAAGCAAGGAGCAGGTTGAGATATGACGGCACGTGATGGCGTGGCCGATGGATTCAGCGAGCTGACTCCGATATGTTTTAGCTGATACTTTATTGATGTTTAGCCTTGTTAGAATATTATGGAATCTTCATGTATTTATGTATTTCAATATTGAGGATATGATGTTAATTATGGTACGAATTCTTATGTTATAAATAAAGTGATTTGATTATGTACCATATCAAGTTTCGATTATCGCTTCCGCATTTTTAATGATTTGCTGGGGGTTTTGTTCGGGACTCGGTACTTAAGGTTAAGTTATGTACCGAGAAAGAAAGTAAAAAATAAATTATGTATATTTTGGGCCTGAGCATAGTGACACGCTCGGTAAGAGAAAAGCGGGGTGTTACACTTATGAAGGGAATCACCTGTACGGCGGTAAGGGTAAAAATAAAATTTTTACCTTGTATTAGAAAATGCAGTAAAATATAATATACACGCCATACATAGTTTGGGTATTTAACCAACACACATATTCAACAATTGAATACATAAATAAATGTATACCTGCTACCCGATGTAAGGATGCAGTACAGAAACAGTTTCTATATTGATATTGAATCCACCTCAACATGTGGTGGTTCTAGTCAGTCCACACCTAGTATTTCGAATGGTACAATTCTGGTCACCTTTCCCGTGCTAAACATAGAAGTTCAGCGTATCACTAGTGCTCGTGTCTTAAAATTATACGTGTGACCTTCACATGTATAATTTCTATGGCAGCAAAATATTTTCTGAGGAAGAAGATAAGAAAGTAGCATGCGTAGGGGGAGAGAGAAAAGGGGTAAAGGCCTTGCCTCCTTTTATTAATTTAATCCCCCCTTCGTATTTTTTTCTTTTTATCCCAATTTTCAATCTTTTCAGGTTCGTCGCCCTCCCTACTTTTATAATTTTATGCAATAATGCAATTTATTATTCATTTTAACTATGCATTATGCATTTCAACTATACACTATTGGCAGAGGGGCTAAGGGTCAACTTTTGACCAATCAATTCCAGAGACATTTTAGACACACGATGACGATACCAAACACAACACTATATGGTGTGTGACTTTCTAGATTTACTACCCGTTAGCAATTAGATAACACTGAAAACCTTTTTAGTATCGATTAATCCTTTGACCCATCATTGAAACTTCTCTAAATCCCAATGACATTCTGAGAGTTTCTAAATAACACCTAACAATGGTTCAGGGCAGTATAAGTGGTAGTGAAGTCTCACTGAGCAAGACCCATAGAGTAACAAACTCACAAACTCAGTAACTATGTGTTAGACTTCATTAATGCGACTAGATGACACCTTTGGAAACACATTTCCTGACTTTCAATCTACCCTGGTCAGGGACTATCCCATCACATTAATAGTAGATCACATAGGACGTTTACCCCATCAAATACTGATGAGGGTGACATATCTTATTCCCAACACCTGTCTTTATATATTAGTAATACATAACCACATAGATGAATGTTTTCACCTCCCAATTAGATGGTGCAATTCATTAGCAAATCTCACACACCAATACACAAAACAACTATGTCGGTTTAAGTTTAAGGATCAACACACCATCGTAACCTGATGATTCGACCATTATCCACCATGCCATGTGGTCAATCATCGACATCATATTCGACTGATCATTCCCCAACAACCACACACAGGTCTGCTAGCGACATCTCATGTCATATGACGTGTGACACACCATCCTTCCATCTAGTGGAGGCCAAAAAATTTAGGCAGGGTGGGCAAAAAATAAATCCTAAACTTTAAATTCTATCTAAAATTAAACAATTAAAAAAATTAAAATAATATAATATTAAAAATATATATATCAATAAATTATACAATCAATGCATTTTCATATTTTAATAATGTCGCATAATTACATTATAATGTCGTAAATTATTATTCAATCATTAATCTCTAATTCGATTACGCAGCCGAGTCTTGATAAGCTTTATGACAGACTGTCATTCAATCACTGATCTCCAATTCAATTAGGTAGCTAAGTCTTGACAAACTTCATGATAGAAAATATATTTTCTGCCATATTTTTAAATATGTAATTGACAAATTTGTAACAAAAAATAGAAAAAAATAATCCCTTTAATTAAAACACAGTTAAAGAAATGATCAATGGAGATTAACATATATAAGAGAAAACTGGGTCAAATTTTTATATATCTTATTTTTAATTTTTAGCTAATATTGAAAAAAACACTGGCAATCGCCACCAGTCATTGTGGCCTGTGATTTTCGGCGATCAAAGACAACCACCCTACACCCTTATTCCCATTGACCAACATGCCCAAAAATCAATAAAATCTAATGACCAAATTTCGTAGATTTAAGCTTAAACTTGTGGCCAAACCCAACACGCGTAAAATGCACTGGCAGTTGCCATCGGCCATCATGGCCAATCGTTTTCAGCAATTAGAGGTAATCACCCGACACCCTTATCCCCATCGACCAATATACCCAAAATCTAGATTTTTTTAAAAATTTAAGGTGGGCATTTAGAAAAAAAAAATTAAAAATATTAAATTATTATATATAATAATTTTTTTTAAAAAAATCCAGGGTGGGCAGTTACCCACCCTTGGCTGTACGTGGCTCCTCCATTGCTTCCATGGGTATCCTTATATTGAATGAGGTAGTAACCCATGTGCTAGTCCATACTTGATTAATTAGAGTCCTCATCCAAAGAAGTTAAGGACTAGGAATAGTTCAAGAAATTCTATTATTAGAGAATCATGTCACACAGTCTCAATACCTTGAGAATAAGATTATTATATAGAAGATCTAGGGACTTATTCATATAATTGATTAGAGAAAATATGAATAAAGAAAACCTTGCATTTTATAGATTTATACAAAGATACAATAAATGCATAAAATAACAAGCCCACTAGATATCATCTAAATTTAGCATCAGGGCACACAACACTAACATAATTATGATAGGAATGTGCTCTGTGAAGTCTCTGTACAGTAACATATGGAGACATGTGATTGCTAATGGGATCTATTGACCTTCGATGTGAGGCAAAAATCCTATGCGATTGGTTATGGCTTGTGATTGTTTAAACCCCTGGCCAGGGTGCACATGATTGTAAAAGAGTTTTCAATATTGGAAAGAGTTTCGAAGTGTCATCTCAATCACACCATGCTAGATCTTAGCATAGCTATCGAGTTTTGTGAGTTTGATCAGTCCATGGCTCTTACTCTATCGAGATGTTATTTAGTGGAAGGATTATAGTATAAGGGAATTGAAAGCCTTAATAGGCTCACTTGAATTTATGACTTTATTACTAATAGGATCGTCCTAACTTAATACTAATTGTCACTTAGGACCTCTCGGGATGCATCGAGGAAATAGAGATATCCTTATTATAGATCAAAGTGTTTGATCGACATCAAAGTTGTTGACGCATCCCAATTGCTACGCAGTGGTGAACCTAGAAGGTCATAAGCAAATCCGAGTGTGGCTCTAGATTAGTGATGTAATGCTATAATTAATTATTAATCATTATTAAGGGTTAATGGTGACACCGTTAAGAGTTAACATAATGGGTTTAATTATTAGGAACAATTGTTAAGAGTTAACAAGCATATCATTAAGAGTTAACTGAGGTCTCAGTTTCATTATAAGATAATGAAAGGGCTATTAAGAGTTAATAGCAGGCCTAGATGCAATTTATAGAAAGTTAAGATGAGGGAATAAAGGCGATCAACTAGCCTTGGAGATGGTCAACCATTCCATAACATGTCACCCCAAATAGATCAATCGGTTTTGAACTGGTTGATTGGTCCTTGCTGGTTTAGTGTAAGTTAATCGATTAGTTGCCTGAAAAGCTGTCAACAATTTCTTACAATGAGGGTCAAGTTTGGAAATGTTCTTTTGTCATTTTCTATAACGGAAAAGAAACCTTGTGTTAGAGGATGACGAAAGGGAAAGACGACATGCAGATGGTGTGCCTCTCCCCCTTTCTCTCTTTTCCCCTCTCATCCCTATCAGTTTTGTCCAATTTGGGCTGATGTAAGGGTTTAGGGTTTGGGTATTTAAAGTACGAGAAGAAGAGAAATAGATGGCTGTCTTTTTGCTCGTAGAATTCTCTCTTGCACTACAAGAATTTCAAGATTTAGTGATGGAATATTTCCGTCACTAAATCCAAAAATCCGTCGCTAAATAAATTTAGCAACGGATTAGCGACGAAAAATGTCTTTCACTAAACTCTTCATTGCAAAAATATTTTTGCGACGGATTCATCGCTAAATTAGCGACAGACTAGCGACGGAAATATAGCTAAGTGTATTTTTCAAAAAAAATTGCGACGGAATATTTCTGTCGCAATTTAAAAAAATCAGAAAATAAGAATTTTTATTAGCGACCGAACATTCCATTGCTATATTTTAATATTTTAAATTTTAAAAAATATTGCGACAGAATTTCCGTCGCTATTATTTTAAATTTTTTTTATTAGATTAATATTAGCGACGGAAGTTTCCATCGTTATTAGTTTTAGAATTTTTTTATTAAATTAATTATAGCGACGGAATTTTCCGTCGCTATTAGTTTTTGATTTTTTTATTGAATTAATTTTAGAGACGGAATTTTTCGTCGCTATTAGTTTAGAATTTTTTTTAAATTAATTATAGCGACAGAATTATTCGTCTATGAATTAAATTAAAAAATTTTAAAAAATTAAATTTATTTATTGTGACGGAATTATTCTGTCACATTTCTTTAAATTTTTTTAAAAATTTTAGCGACGAAATTTTTTCCGTCGCTAAAATTAATATATTTTTTAATTTACTTTAAATTTATTATTTAATTTATAAATTTATTTATAATTAATTATTAAACAAATTATATAAAAATTCTAAAATTTATATTTATAATATAGAAATTAACATTCAAACAAGATACTAATAATTGTCTGTTACATATTAATCGTTACATAAAAATAACTGCAAAAACTAATCATCTAAATCATCACCAGCATTAGGTGAGTCAGGTTGAGAAGTCGATTGTGGCTGAGAAGAAGAAGGAATCGTGCCGCGAGTAGATATAGTAAGTTGTTCAATAAAAAATCGCATCTCAAACATCTGTCGTCGAACGTTGTTCAGCTCATGAGCCTGTGAATTTATCTACTCCGCCTGTGAATTTATCTGCTCCGCCTGTGAATTTATTTGCTCCGCCTGTGAATTTAATTTCTCTGTCATTTCTTATATAACCGGGTTTCCATTAAGACCAGATGAGACAGAAGATGAGCTGCCAACGTCAAAAAATTTTGATTGGGATAAGGATCCCGTGCCATAAATCCTCTTCTTTTTGTTTTTCCCCCCGGCAGCCTGGATGAATATTTGATCGCAATCTAGCTGCTGAGGTTCCTCAGACCCCTCATTTGGTTAAGTTTCTTGCTCTAGCAACTGTCCGTACGTTTCCTACAATAATTTAACGAAGAAAATAGAATAAATCAATTATGAATATTAAATTTTACGTTAATTATAAAAATAATATTATTTATAATTAAAAAACTTACAGCGCCACTCGAAGAACGTCTGTTGACATACACCATCTATCCTTCCTCAGTTTTTTTAGAATGAGTTCGTTCAAATAGTTCAATCAGTGTAGGCTCTCTCCCAAACTCCCGTGTCTAAAAAAAAAATTAATATAAAATTAACCATTTTAATAATAATTTTTTTGAAATATTAATAAATTAAATCTCTTACCATTCGTCTTTTATGCTCCGCTGAAGATATAGAACCCCCAGTATGGCAGGAAGGACTAGTGCCAAGGCCACCTGTCTCACTCAAACGGTTCAGCGATGCTTGTGCAGACCGTTTCTTGAAAGCTTTATCTTGTTCCCATTTCTGCGTCCAACTAATGCATCAATTGTGCCCACTCTCTTCTCACTAATGCATCAATTGTAGGATCCCACTGAAAAAATTTTTGTAAAAAAAAATAAGATTAAATAGTTTAAACATTTCTACATTAATAGTTAAAATATATATATTATTAATTTGAATTTAATACCACAAATTCATCCCAATACAAGCCCTTTATCTCCGAAGGCACTTCTTTCCAAACATAACATTCCTTATGAAGACGTTTTCTAAAGATCGTCGATATAATATGGGAGATGTTCATTGTACGACAAAAGATACTCTTGCATACAAATAATAATAATTAGTATAAAAACTAACACATGTCATAATGTAAAAAAAAATAAAAATAAATTAAAGTTACCCATCGCCATCTTGCTCTATAATATGCAGTGATTCGGATGTAAAATGACTAGCAGTCGAGTAAGATGATGGATGTACTGGTGACTCTGTAGGAAGGGTCGATGCAGAAGCAACTGTAGGGGCAGCAACAGGAGATGCTGATGGGAGGGAGGCCGGTGAAACATCCCCCAAAATATGCGGTGCTGTAGTAGATGAGGTGGAAGCAGCAGTGGACCTAGAAGAGTTAGGTCTAAAACCACTACATCCTGTACGATATCGTCCTCTAACACTTGTCATACCTATAATAAATAAATTAATTAGCAAAATCAATATCATTAATAATTAAACATAAGTATTTAAGTCATAAAATTTACCTCTAATCACTATCATATAAGTCTACATCTGTGTCATTAGATTTTAACTCGTCATCAGAATCTAATTGAAGAACTTGTTCATCCTCTGATCCAGAATCATATTCAGAGTCTGATCACAAGACTTGCTCATCATACGATTCAAACTTATCTTCAGAATCAGATCTCAAAACTTGCTCATCATTCAACTCTGGGGCTTCATCAAATTCAGATTCCATAACTAGCTCATCATTTAAATCAGCGTGGTCACCATCATTCACTGTCTCAGGGATTTGCACATCATCAACTGCAATATTGTGTAGTTCCACGTCATCCTCTTGGTAAGGCAGCGCTTCACGTGGAAGGGTCGCCTCTTGATTATTAAAAGATTGTGGAACCTCTACTATGAACCTTGGTTTGACTTTTGTTACAACCAACCAATCGCTTTTGTTACGCCTCAAGCTTGGATATTCGCAAAAATATACTTGAATCGCTTGAGAAGCTAATACAAATTGCTCGTTTGTATTCCATTTCTTCTTTTCATTGATCTCGACGATCTTATATGCATGATGAATCTTCACCCCCTCGTTCAAACTTGGAATAAACCAATCGCCCTTGAACAATACAACTTTCTTGAATGACGATACTGAAGGATACTCGAGCTCAACAATCTCTATTATCCGACCATAATAGTCCTTCTCGGGATCATTGTAGTTGGATCCTTTAACGCACATGCCACTATTCATAGTGCCTTTATTCGAACCATGGCTAATCGTGTGAAATTTAAATCCATTAACAAAGCAGCCAGGGTACGTTGTAACAGTGTTAAAAGTTCCTTTTGCGAGATCCCTTATGTATGAATTGGTCACATTGTTCGTAGGATCGCAAGCCTATTAAATAAGACAGATATATAAGAAATAATTATATAAGAAATTGAGTGAAATTAATATTTTAATTAATCAACTCACATAGCTATTGAACCAAGAAGGGAATTCTTTATTTGTTAATTGTTCAATGATATGGTCACCAATGCCGAGATTACGTTGCCTTAGGTCAGCATCGTAAATTCTTGAAAAATTAAAAAAAAAATGAAAATAACTACATTAGACTATTCAATTTAAATATAATTTAGAAATTAACAACAATTAATTAGCAAAATCTTACTGTAGATACAGTTCAACTTCTGGACAATTCATCAAAATATATCTGTGTGCAATATCATATTCTTCACCGAATAACATTCATGACTTTTTACATCCAAATGGTCGACAAGGATGCTTGAAAATTGATAACTTCCCCTCCCAGTCATCCCTTTCATTTACAACACCAGCATCATTGCGCAGCACTCGTGTATGCCTTGTAACAACATTGTCCTCAAGGTAATGAGAACACAACAATGACGCTTCTTCCACAACGTATGAATTAGAAATAGAGCCTTCCACTCGAGTTTTATTTCTAACTGTTTTCTTCAACTTTCCAAGGTATCTATATAAAATATGTATAGTAATTAGATAAGTGAACTACAAAATGAATATGTTTCTTATAAAATAGAAAAAAAAATTATCAATCTAATAAATAGTACCTTTCAAACGGATACATCCATCGATATTGAACTGGACCTGCTATCCTTGCTTCATAAGCCAAATGGATTGGAAGATGCTCCATAGAGTCAAAGAAGCTTGGAGGGAATATGAGCTCCAATTTACACAAAGTGATGGGGATGTCGTTCTCTAATTTCATCATGTGCTCACTTTTAATAGTGGTCGATGTCAAATCTTTGAAGAAAAGACTCAACTCAGTCAATGCCTCCCATACTTTTTGCGGTAGTAATTCCCGAAATGCAACGAGCACCAACCTTTGCATGAACACATGACAGTCATGGCTTTTCATCCCAAACAACTTAAGCTTCTTTGTGTCAACACACCTAGCCATGTTCGACACATACCCATAAGGAAATTTCAGATTTTTTACCCACGCACACAAGACAGCTTTTTCTTTCTTATTCAGAGTAAAAGTTGGTTGAGTAATGCGGCGACAATATTGATTCAACTCTTCTCTCAACTTCACCGTGTCCTTAGTTTTTCCCGGTACATTCATCACTGTATTGAACACATTTTCGAACACGTTTTTCTCTATATGCATAACATCCAAGTTGTGTCGAATAAGTTGAGTTTTCCAATAAGGCAAATCCCAAAAAATGCTCTTACTCTTCCAACCACTACCATGACTATTATCCACATTAGTCTGTGCAGCATTGGGTTCTGTCGCTTTCACTAAACCCAACTCGTACAAGGAAGCAAGTATCTCAGGTCCAGACAATGCAAGAGGTGGTGTTTTTTTTACCAAAGTATTTTTGCGAAATCCATACCTATTCCGTCGATACGGATGATCTCGATGCAAGAATTTTTGATGGTTGTCAAACCATGAAATCTTTCAACTCTTTGACAGGTAAAATGCATCCGAGTGAATCGTGCAATAAGGACATGCCAGCTTTCCTGCCGTGCTATACCCCGAGAGCATTGAATATGCAGGAAAATCACTAATGGTCCACATCAAAGCCGCTCTCAGTTGGAAATTTTGTTTCAATGAGATATCATATGCATGCACACCAACATCCCACAAATGTTTCAACTCTGCAATAAGGGGTTGTAAGAAAACATCAAGTTTTGCCTTAGGATTCTCTGGTCCTGGCACTAGCACCGTTAAGAACATTGTTGTATCCTTCATACACATCCAAGGTGGTAAATTATACATCGTGACAATGACAGACCAACAAGAATATTGCTTCCCAGATTAACCAAATAGCTGAAACCCATCAGTACAAAGACCAAGTCTGACATTCCTTTTCTCGGCAACAAATTCCCTATGAGTCTCGTTAAAATAAATCCAAGCAGGGGAATCCGACGGATGACGCATGACATCATCTTCGACCACATGATCTGCGTGCCACCTCATTTCTGCTGCTGTTGAATTGGATGCATACAATCTCAGAAGCCGAGGAGTTAAAGGAAAATAATGCATATTCTTATGAGGAACACAAGTTTTTTGTCGTTTGCTACTGTCAGCTTGATTAACTTGCTTGTACCGATTCTCATGACAAAACTTGCAGACTGTTAAATCACTATCATCACCCCAGAAAATCATACAGTTGTTTCTACAACAATCAATTTTCTCAACAGGAAGGCCCAACCCTCGAACCAATTTTTTAGTACTGTAAAAATTATCAATCATCGTATTAGGTTAAGGAAGAACCTCCTTAAGTAATTCACAAAGTTGATTAAATCCCCTCTCAGATAGATGGTGCTCTGACTTAAAGTTAAGCAACCTATCCCATCTGGAGATGAATCGTGATATGACCACTAGTAGACGCATTTACTCACGATATGAAATTTCAGCAGCATTTCAGCACAGTTCTCCAGATGCACGATAAAGATTATGTGTTGATTCATACAAGTTAAACTTAATTTGAGTCAATTGCATGAATCAAAACATATTCCTATATGCAACCGGAGAACAACATGAAATGCTATTGAATTTTCGTACCATGCATGAGTAAATTAATACTTATTCGCTGGGCACACAACACGACACCAAATTTCCAGACTATCCAACTGGACAATTCAGTGATCTCCTCGCTCCATCGAGGAAGTCACCGAACGGGAATCTAAGGTTAAGTTCCAACAAATTTAATTAAATAGCTAAAAAATATTTAATTAATTATATTTTTTATTTAATATATTTTTTGGAAAAAATTCGACAAAATCTCTCCTATAAATAGACTACACCCTATAGGATACACATAATCAAATGTACATAATGAATAATCAAATACACAATTAGATACACACATACACATAATCAAATACACTAAACTAACACACATATATGTATATATAAACTAAACTAAATTAAATTAACACTAAACTAACACTAAACTAAATTAAATTAACACTAAATGAATTTACACTAAACTAAATTAACACACAAAATTAACACACATATTTGTATACATAATCAAATAACACACATAATCAAATATACATTAACACACAAGCACGCGTGTATATCTATATCATACACTAAATTAATAATTTTAAAATATCAAATGTACACAAAACATAAAACACTATAAAAAAATACACAAAATAATAGGATACGCATAATCAAATGTACATAATGAATAACCAAATACACAATTAGATACACACATAAACATAATCAAATACACTAAATTAACACACATATCTGTATACATAAACTAAACTAAATTAATTTACACTAAACTAAATTAAATTAACACCAACTATAAAAAAGAAGCAAATACACGTGTAAATCTATCTATCTATATATATATATATATAGAGAGAGAGAGAGAGAGGACCTTCTGGAAGTGGGCGGCGGCATCTTGGCGGGGGGCGACGGCAGTGCGTAGCAGGGGTGAGCGATGCAGAAGCAACGACGATGGCGTGGGTGGGTTACGCGGCGGCGAAAGAGGGAGAGAGACAGAGAGAAGGGGGCAGGCGAGGGGCAGCAACGATGGGGTGGGTGGGTCGGCCGCGGGTGAGAGAGAGGGAGAGAGAGATGCAGTGTGGGCGACGATGGTGGGTCGGCCGCGGGTGAGAGAGAGAAAGAGAGAGGGAGAGCGAGAGGCAGTGTGGGAAAGAGGGAAAGAGGGGGAGACAGTGAGTGAGGGCGAGTGCGAGAGGTGAGAGCTGAGATGTAAGCACCCCTGCTCGGATATTCCAACCACTCGGACTATCCAAACGGGAGTGTCTACGGAAGGGAAAAAGAATGGAACACAAGACAAAAACTACCCTGGCATGCATATGTAAAAATAAGAACAGCGGAAACGAAGCTAAACACATGCATGCACTACAGGTACCCCGCTATTACAGTGGTCACATGATAAATAAATAAATACACACTCCTGTGCCGACATACACGAGACTCGAGGAAAAACCTGACACAGTAAGAATAATAGAGTAGATCCTACTCAGACATCAGAGTTGACTGGGACAAACGGGCATGCCTATACACCATACCGACTCTGCCACCAAAAGCTAACCCCCTTGCCATGGCCCACGCTACCACTACCTGGAATGATGGAAAGCAAGGTGAGTCGAGAGACTCAGCAAGCATAAAGAAAGAAAGGCTAAAGGCTGTATAAATCCAATAAACTCTCCCCTGCATAAACCCTCAGGTACACACAAGCCATGAGACATTACAACACAATAGCATAACATAATAAAAGCACATACCGGTTATTGGGGCCCACATAAGACACCTGGCACCCAAGTCCCATACCAACCTGCCGCTGCCCTGAAAGGCAACATGAATCTCCAACAAACCTGCACGCGCCATCCCGGGTCGCTACTCCCGTCACCCGTCCATGTCGGTACTCCCGACACCCGAGCCATAGGCTCCCTCGGAACGGTACTCCCGTCCGAGAACTAAATACTACCAGTAGCCATGCAATGCACATAAAAATGCAATGGCGTAGTGAGCATCAACGTGATACAAGGCGCCCATACATCCAGGCATCAGGGTATGCTCCGCCCACATAGTAAACCACACGCGATGCATATGCCCGTGCTGGATGCAACATAACCAAGCTAGCATGTCGGTGTCCAAGCATACTCAATAAATGAATATCCTAATATGCAACCCGTACCCACGTGCATATCAAATCATGGACAGCAATATAATAAATCTAAACGTGTAGTAAATCACATACTGGCAGAGTTAGTCAGTAGTGCCCGGCACCGGTCAACGGCCAGTGACAAGGAGTGTCCACCCGACGGTCCATTTCATGGCCGTACAATAGTCTACCCCAACGTCACCAACAACCGACCCCTGCCCTACTGCTCGATAGCTCTAACCGAACCATAAATAAATCCAAGAAACCGTAAATAAACCCACACGTCTAGGAACTTAGTTCCCAAGCTGGGTTCAACATCATTCCCAAGAGGAGTGGGGGCGGTACAAACCCTCATAGGCTCACAACAAATAAAATTCTAGAAGTCTCGGATTTAATTTACATTAACACAAATGGATAATAATCACACAAATAAGGCTATGCGCCGAATTAGAGTAAGGGAGATGATAAAATACGAGAAATCACAGGGTCTTTTAAGTGAATTAAAGAACATGAGGAGAGGGATAAGAGCTTGCCTTTACACTGTCGTTCCTTGCCTTTCTTGCATTCCCGCTGCAAGGTAAAGCGTTCAATAACTATTAATAAAACTCGTTTCTCACATTAATTAAATCTAACCGTGTAATATAAATAATTTAACCGTCTAAAATCTTACGTAGATACATCGTAAATAAAACCCCAACGAGTCTCATATTTAATTTAAATTAAATCACGCTAATAAAATCCTCATTTCGAATAATTAATACGCGAAACCGAAACAAATTAAGGGAAGACGAGGGGATCATAAAATGGAAAGAGATTGTAAGGGTAGATGAGAGCTTGCCTGTATCTAGTCGTTTACAGCTTTTCCCGCTCAAACACCATCAAATTAATATACGCTCAGTTAATCAGGAAGAGAAAATTGGTTAATCGCCCATATTGGCATCGCCTATTAGACTGCCATAATGCCCTCGAATTTCCACTTTTGAGCTTCAAGCACACTCCTCAAACCCCAAAATAATCTCCAGAACTTTTTCGTAATTTTTTGGAAATTTTCCCCATTTTTTCCAGATTTTCTTTTTTTTCTTTTTCCCTCATCTTCTTCTCCCTTTTCCCGCGCAGCTTCTTCTTCCTTTCTCTTCACTGCGCATGGCTGCTGGCCGCGCCATTCTTCTTCTTCTTTTCTTCTTTCCTCCTCTTTTTCTTTCTTTCTTCTTCTTCTTCTTCTTCTTCTTCTTCTTCTTCTTCTTCTTCTTTCCCACGGCCGAACCAGCACCCTACTCACAGCCACCTCGCGCACCAGCTTGGGGAGCTCGCGGCCTCCCTCGCCGGCCTTCACGCGCCACCGCACGCCTTGGCTACTTCCCCCGCGAGCTACCAGCCACTTGTGGCTACCATCGGCCGCCAAGCTCGCCTCAATCAACCTCCACTGCAGTGGCCATGACTACTGTTGCCTTCACTGCGGGAACCCACCAGCAGCCGCCCTCCGCCTTTCTCTCGATCTCGCACTTCTCTCTCTTTCTCTCGCTCACGAGCTCTCTCTCTCGCGAGCTCACTCACCTAATCTCCTTCTCTCCATCTCCCTCCCTTACTCTGTCTCTCATCTCACTCTCATCTGCTTCACGGCCAGAAGCTTCTTGAGAGACAAAAATAGCAATTTTTTTTATGCTTAGCACACCAACACACACGCATCGCCTCAAATTTTAACACAAATTAATTAATTTAATTTCATTTAATTAATTGGGGATATTACAATTCTCCCCTCCTTAATAGAATTTCGTCTTCGAAATTCGCGTTCAATCTATCTCCTCAAGATACACTCACAATTCCCTTGATATTGTTGGAAATGTATGCCCTAAAGACACGTTTTGTTTAATTTATGGTAATGATGTTTCTTTTATTCAGTTTATGACACATATATTATTTGCATTTAATTGTTGGAAAAGTGTCCATGCTATTAAGTAAGTGATTCATGTGATGGGTCGTTCTTCACAGTTAGGCATGAATCATGGGTACTTAATAAGTAAAAAAATATTACTCTTGATCTTTTGATAGAACTGGGCATTCTATCATGATAAGATCATTGTGCAATAGATCCTAATGAAGGATGGCTTGCCTTAGCCAGTAAACAGTCCGTTTACTCTAATTGTACAAGCGCATTCGGAATGCGTAGAGTGGACCTGTGATAGAAGCTAATGACAAAGTACTAATTATCATGGAGCTAGTCTATCACTGCTACTACGTGGACGAGTGCTCTAATACTTGAGTATTAGTTGGTAGTCTAGTGAACCTAGAGCTATATTCTTAGATTCACTGTAGGTGAGGTCTATCAAAGATCAATAACCTTTTGAGTTGGGAGTATGGTTTCTAATTAGCTAAGACAGACTAATACAAGATAGTTTCTGTGATTCACCCCCTTGTGATTGTCCAAGAATAATCAAATAATCCAGGTCCCTGGGAACGTGACTTAAGAGTGTGTGTGCTTCTGGGTAGCTCCCAGTGATAAGCAAGTACATTCGAGTAGTCACGGATTATTGGACTAGTGATCTAAGGATGGTAGAAATCATTTAGAGAGGTGTTAGTACATTATTCCTTTCTAAATGATGGGTGTTACGCAGAGGGGTATTTTCGTCATTACACTAGTAGGTCAAAGACATGGCATATGCAAAATTATTCATGGGGTCAGTGTTACCATATGGTGATAGTTTGAACACTTAGAATGACAAAATATAGCTACTAGGTAGCAGGGATATTTTGGTCATTTTAGTAGCCGTGAATAATTTGTCTTTTAGTCCCCGGGGTAGCTCGATATAACTCATGTATTATTTAATACATTTGGCTTGTTAGATGAATTACATTGAGAGAGAATTATTTTATTCAGAATGGTCCATAATTAATTGGGCTAGAATAAAATAATAGTTCATTAGCTTTTAATTAATTAATTGGGCTAACCCAATTAGAAAATTAATTAAATGGACTTGGCCCATTAGGGTTTGGCCCACTAGGGTTTTAACCCTAGGGTTCTCCCTATATATACTCTCTCATTTAGTTGTTTTTCATCCAAAGTCGTTTTTACTCTTCTTCACCGGAAAGAGAGGCCACGAGTTCGAGTCATACTTCGGAAGACCGAAAGAGAGCCTTCAAGTTCTGATGCGAAGGAGCCGAAGGATTGCCGGACAGCCGTCGTCTCCACCACGCGAAGAAGCTCCCGCGCATCCTGCTCCCATTGCTCCATTCCGTCCGGTAATCCGCCGAAAAAGTAAGTCTCCTAGATTCTAATCAATACGAGGAACGTTTTTTTGATTAAAACGCTTCCGTTGCATGCTATGAATCCTCGTTTATGATCCTTCAGATATTACCCAATATCTCTCGCAGGACATTCCATATCATCATTTTTCAGTATCTCCACAAGTCTGAGTCTACTACTAGACTTAATACACTAGCACATCTCCCAATCCATCACCTCACTTGGACCACGTTATAACCACTAATACCTTAACCAGCCTAAGGAACATCATCAAGGTTCTTCTATTACAATATCATAACATCACCGTGTACCCAAACTATCCCGCGTTCCCATTGCACTTTCGTTTGGTACTATCTCAATTACATATCAACCTAAAAGCGATCCCAAAATTCAGAGATATTCAATGTCAATGAATAACTAATTCCCAGCCTTAAGCTCAATGCAAGTGCAACTAACTTCAATTACAACTGGAAACGATAGGAGTGGGGCCATCCTCTTGCATGACGAGAGGCTAGTACTCAGTAACGCGACGGGAACCTGTCACGTACTTATGATCCATAGGAGCGTGGAAACGACACGACATGCTCAATCAAAAATTCAACAGCAATATCCTTTAGTCTGACTTTTTCAATTGATTCTTAACCAGATACACAACATTTTCTCGGCAGTACTTTCTCCCACAATTTGCTGTGAATGCTCAGAGTCCTGTCAATAAATAGGGTAATCATTTAGTCAGGACTATCAAGGAATAAACATTCTCCACCCAATACATCTCGAGATCTAAAACGTCACCAGATCTCACCTCCTAAGGAATCGACATACCGAATTGTCGGTTCCTACTATGACTTATTCGGTGATCACCAACCCTCAGTCTTGTCCTGCTGCTGATTTTAACTCCAAACAGCTAATTGGCCAATACCTTCTCAAAATCGCTAAATACTAACCTTAACCTCCTCAAAATCCTATAAGTTAACTGGAACACGATCTTTAGAACCAGTGTTATCTATTCCGCAGCCAGCTCAACTGAAAGCACCTCACTGAATTAGTAGCTGTTATAGGCTCTAAAGCATCTCATAAGTCTCTCCAAAAGCGAAAGCATTTTTTTTTTCCTGGCTGGTATAAAAAAAAAAAACATCTCATGTCTCCGTCGATGTACCACTTGACCAGCACCCAGAGGAGTCTCATCTCCTCACTTGGTTAATAACCGATCTTAAGGCGAGTGGTCCGCAATTAGTACCGAGCGTACTCATAGCAACTATTATCCTTACAACAAAACCTAACATTTACTTAGACATATAATCAACTTCGGCCTTGGCCATACACCTAGGTATCTCCCGCCACAACAATCTTAGAGGGGTTTCCTTATTTCTAATTCATTTTACCAAAGATGCTCCACGGCAGCGCAAAACGTCAACTATCACTTTTGCCTCACCCTATTTATTACAAAATCTCACAGCCTTAGTCCTTCATCACGCCAACCGCGGTGTCGCCTGCACTCCGCTCCTCCTGTGAGAACTAAACACCTGTACCATATCTAGGTAGTGATATTAAATCTCCAAACAGCATATCCGCTGTAAACTCCAAGTCCTCAATTCCGTAATAGTTCTTCAGTGAATTCCCATCACATATCTCTCTTGGGATAAGCTTGACCCCCAACTTATCATGAATACATTTGCACCAGGCACACATCTCGGTACCTACGGATCTACCATTAACCATCGAACTACTACAGCACATTCCCACATGGTGGGACCTTTCCGTACCACTCCTGGTAAAATCCAATCATGAACCTCCAGCTTACATGCTACCACGACCTCATTTCCCATGAAATTAATGCAAGCCTTTTGTAGGGCGTCGGCAACACTTAGCGAGATCAAAGAAACTCTAGACCTCTATCCCTGTCGCCGATCCCGACCAATCCATAAATACTGTGAAGGCATCGGTCAGCCCAAACGGCATGGCCATGAACTCATAGCAGTCGTACGAGTACGACAAGCAATCGTTAGAAAACAACTCGGAGTTAACCCAACGAATCATATACTCGAGAGAAAAGACTTTTATACCTCAAGGCTGCCCGATTCAATTGCAGAGTCAATCCCTATCTCATTCACAACCGGGGAAAGAATCAAGCCACACACGTCCTTATCCTGAGCAATGTACACTCTAAATGGAGCTTTAAAAGCTTCCTTAAACGAGGTGCGTGTTATCTCAAATCCACATCACCAATAGACAATGGTTAGGGACCCAATAAATCCACCACAAATCAGGTATCCGGTCTACTCAGCCTTAGCGAACACAGTTCGCAACCAAATGTCCATCGCAGGTCAAACCTGTGACTTTTCAGGTCATACTACTCATCACATCAAGTCACTAAGATACTTTTTGCTAATAGCAACGACTACTTGATTCTTAGGGATCCCAAGGCTTACAAGTTTACCTAATACATTTAATTACATAATACCTTCAAACATTGTACCTGATGTTTCTCACATAATTCCCATCCTTATAAAACCCATAATTTACAACCTTACATTTACATTACAGCCCCTAATAACCATACTAACTAGAGCTCACCTCATCACCCCTAGCAATCAAGGTAACTTCATCTGCGAGGTAGCTAAGTCCTCAATGCTAGCTACGCTGGAGCCGGGTCCAACAGGTCTCTCTAGTGGCTGTAACGGTACCCTCAAGGTGGCTCGGACTGACTGGGTGTCCAGAAGTGCTCCAATCCTGGGCACGTCCTATACCGGCTCTTGGTAAAGCTCCCAAATGGCAGCTTGTTATCTCATAGCCCTGGTAAAAATATCATAATGGGAATGAAAACTCACATCATTCATAATTATATCAGTCGGCCGCCTCCACACGTCATTCATATGCTCATGGGCGAACAAGACTTGTCTCTCTGACAATCCCCAAAAGATCCCGTGAATCGACTCTTAAAATAACTCGTCACGTCGATGCATATAACTTATTAAGTACTCCTTTTCGTCTTGCCAGCCTTCCTATCCAGAAGCAAACTCCTATTCCCACTGACACCATTAACGATTCAACGCTGAAAGGTCATCTAGATTAGGTAGGGGTATACCGGAATCTAGTCCACCGGGTTCCATTGGGAATACTCAAATCTGTATACAACACCCAATATCAGGTAAATTTATTAAAGCTAAGCCAACCTCTTACCCTATACACCTAGGGGAGGCACAAGTCCTAAAGAAATCTCATTTATACCTCCTCACGGTCCCATCCTAACGTGCACTTATCACCCCTGCACGAACAAAAATTGGGACACGCTCTCTCACACAAATCAGCAAAACTCAACTTAACGCAGCCTGACCCTACTCGATTCACCTAAACCTCCCTAATTCTACCCGACAACCTTGGTGTACAGGAATTCGTCCCACAAAAATTGACTCAAACTATGCTCTGATACCAACACTGTAAGCACCCCCGCCCGGATATCCCAACCACCCGAACTATCCGAACAGGAGTGTCTACGGAAGGGAAAAAGAATGAAACACAAGATAAAAACTACCCTGGCATGCATACGTAAAAAAAAGAACAGCAGAAATGAAGCTAAACACATGCATGCACTACAGGTACCCCGCTATTACAGTGGTCACATGATAAATACACACTCCTGTGCCGACATACACGAGACTCGAGGAAAAACCTAGCACAGTAAGAATAATAGAGTAAATCCTACTCAGACATCAGAGTTGACTGGGACAAACAAGACTGCCTATACACCATACCGACTCTGCCACCAAAAGCTAACTCCCTTGCCATGGCCCACACTGCCACTACCTGGAATAATGGAAAGCAAGGTGAGTCGAGAGACTCAGCAAGCATAAAGAAAGAAAGGCTGAAGGCTGTATAAATCCAATAAACTCTCCCCAGCATAAACCCTCAGGTACACACAAGCCATGAGACGCTACAACACAATAGCATAACATAATAAAAGCACATACCGGTCATTGGGGCCCACATAAGACACCTGACACCCAAGTCCCATACCAACCTGCCGTTGCCCTGAAAGGCAACATGAATCTCCAACAAACCTGCGCGTGCCATCCCGGGTTGCTACTCCCGTCACTCGTCCATGTCGATACTCCCGACACTCGAGCCATAGGCTCCCTCGGAACGGTACTCCCGTCTGAGAACTAAATACTACCAGTAGCCATGCAATGCACATAAAAATGCAATGGCGTAGTGAGCATCAACGTGATACAAGGCGCCCATACATCCAGGCATCAGGCCATGCTCCGCCCACATAGTAAACCACACGCGATGCATATGCCCGTGCTGGATGCAACATAACCAAGCTAGCATGTCGGTGTCCAAGCATACTCAATAAATGAATATCCCAATATGCAACCCGTACCCATGTGCATATCAAATCATGGACAGCAATATAATAAATCTAAACGTGCAGTAAATCACATACTGGTAGAGTTAGTCAGTAGTGCCCGGCACCGGTCAATGGCCAATGACAAGGAGTGTCCACCCGACAGTCCATTTCAGGGCCGTACAATAGTCTACCCCAACGTCACCAACAACCGACTCCTACCCTACTGCTCGATAACTCTAACCGAACCATAAATAAATCCAAGAAACTGTAAATAAACCCACACGTCTAGGAACCTAGTTCCCAAGCTGGGTTCAACATCATTCCCAAGAGGAGTGGGGGGATACAAACCCCCATAGGCTCACAACGAATAAAATTCTAGAAGTCTCGGATTTAATTTACATTAACACAAATGGATAATAATCCAACAAATAAGGCTATGCGCCGAATTAAAGGAAGATGATAAAATACGAGAAATCACGGGGTCTTTTAAGGGAATTAAAGAACATGAGGAGAGAGTTAGGTGCTTGTCTTTACACGGTCGTTCCTTACCTTTCTTGCATTCCCACTGCAAGGTAAAGCGTTTAATAACTATTAATAAAACCCGTTTCTCACATTAATTAAATCTAACCGTGTAATATAAATAATTTAATCGTCTAAAATCCCACGTAGATACACCGTAAATAAAACCCCAACGAGTCTCATATTTAATTTAAATTAAATCACGCTAATAAAATCCTCATTTCGAATAATTAATACGCGAAACCGAAACAAATTAAGGGAAGACGAGGGGATCATAAAATGGAAAGAGATTGTAAGGGTAGATGAGAGCTTGCCTGTATCTAGTCGTTTACAGCGTTTCCTCGCTTAAACACCATCAAATTAATATACGCTCAGTTAATCAGGAAGAGAAAATTGGTTAATCACCCATATTGGCATCGTCTATTGGACTGCCATAATGCCCTCGAATTTCCACTTTCGAGCTTCAAGCACACTCCTTGAACCCCAAAATAATCTCCAGAACTTTTTCGTAATTTTTTGGAAATTTTCTCCTATTTTCCCCATTTTTTCCAGATTTTCTTTTATTTCTTTTTCTTTTTTTTTTCTTTTTCCCTCATCTTCATCTCCCTTTTCCCGCGCAGCTTCTTCTTCCTTCCTCTTCACTACGCATGGCTGCTGGCCGCGCCATTCTTCTTCTTCTTCTTCTTCTTTTCTTCTTTCCTCCTCTTTTTCTTTCTTTCTTCTTCTTCTTCTTCTTCTTCTTCTTCTTCTTCTTCTTCTTCTTTCCCGGGCCGAACCAGCACCCTACGCACAGCCACCTCGCACACCAGCTCGGGGAGCTCGCGGTCGCCCTCGCCGGCCTTCGCGGGCCACCGCACGCCTTGGCTGCTTCCCCCGCGAGCTACCAGCCACTTGCGGCTACCATCGGCCGCCAAGCTCGCCTCGATCGACCTCCACTGCAGCGGCCATGGCTGTTGTTGCCTTCACTGCGGGAACCCACCAGTGGCCGTGCTCCGCCTTTCTCTCGATCTCGCACTTCTCTCTCTTTCTCTCGCTCACGAGCTCTCTCTCTCGCGAGCTCACTCACCTAATCTCCTTCTCTCCATCTCCCTCCCTTACTCTGTCTCTCATCTCACTCTCCTCTGCTTTACGGCCAGAAGCTTCTTGAGAGACAAAAATAGCAATTTTTTTTATGCTTAGCACACCAATACATGCGCACCGCCTCAAATTTTAACACAAATTAATTAATTTAATTTTATTTAATTAATTGGGGATATTACATGAGAGGTGAGAGCGAGGGCGAGTGCGAGAGATTGAGGGTGAGTGCGAGAGATCGAATGAGAAAGAGGGAGAATGGGTACGCAGAGAGGGCGATGCAGAGAAGGGAGAAGAGGGAAAGAGGGAGAGAGGAGGGGTGGGGCAAGGTTTTAGTGGGGAAGGGAAAATAGGGGTTTACCGGGGGGGGGGAGTGATAAAGGCGGGGAGATTCCCCGCCTCTTTCATTAATAAATTTTATTTATTAATAATTTATATATAAATTTATGTAATATTAAAATTATTATTAAAATAATAATAATTATTATTTAATTAATAAATTTTATATTAATGTAAAATTATAATAATGAATAAAATTATTAAAATTATGATAATTATTAAATAATTTTATTAATAATTATTATAATCATTTAAAATATCATAATAAAATAATTTAAATCATTGCATTTTAAATTAATATTAATTTAAAAAATACTTATATTATAAATCTAATAATTATAATAAATTAATTTGATATGTTATAAATACTATTTTAATAAAAAATTTATAAAAGATAAAAAAAATTCAAAAATATTGTAACAATATTCTTAATATATTTTGAATGTTGAGTAGTCGTTAATTTTTTTTAAAAAAAAATTGATTATTTTCTCTTTCATTTATAAAGAGTTTCCCTCATTATTAGGGGTACGTAAACGATCGATTCAATTATCAAATTAATCAAAAATCAATAAATTGAATTGAGAAATTAAACTAAATTGACTTGACCAATTAAACCTAATAAACTAAATTAACTAACAATAGAAAAAACTAAATATAGACTACATAAACTAAACAGATTCAATAAACTGAACAAACATATAAAAAAATTAATTAAAATTGAATTAATCGATAAACCAAATAAGCTAAAAAATCGAACAAGTTAAAAAATTGTGTGATAGGCCAAAAACGACGTCATTTTATTACCATAAAAACATCATTGTCTTAAAATCCAATCAATTCGATTATTTTTAACTAAAAAATATAATCAAAAACAAAAAACTAATTTATTTTAAAAAAATTAATTGAATAGAAGCAAATTTTAAAAAAAATTGATAATTTTTATTAATTTGATTCAATTAATTCGATTATACCGAATTTTAATTAATTTGATTCAATAAAGTAGTAAAAACCAAAAATAAAATTAGAAATTAAAAAATAATACATTTTAAAAACTAACTATATATTGTCATACAAACAAAGAGGTTATATCGAATTTTAATTAATTTGATTCAATAAAGTAGTAAACAACAAAAATAAAATTAAAAATTTAAAAAATCATAAATATTTAAAACTAATGATATACTGTCATACAAACAAAGAGGTCAAACGATGATTAACAAAACAACGAAGATATAATATTTAATAACATGAGATAATTTGTTGTGACACCAACTAATGGTGCGAGGAAAAAGATAATGGTGATGACGACAAGTGATCGATAGTTGGTTGTTGACAAATAATAGTTAGTGGTTAACAAATACTGTCAAATAAGAGAGAGATATGGATTAAAATTTTTAAATTTATATAAAAATATTTTTTTTTTCTTGTCAACATTAATGTTTTATACATAACACTTAAACTTCAAAACTAAAAATTAACCCCCTATAGTTTTTTTATAGTATAACTATTAAAGGAGAAAACCATATTAATGTTTTATTTTTTGTTATTTGATTCCGTATTAAATTTTAATTTTTTATTTTTAAAATTTGCGACGAAAAAAAATTTCCGTCTCTATATTTGAAAAGCAAAAAAAATACAATTAAAAATTAATTTTTTAGCGACATAAATAGTTTTCCATCTCTAAAAGTAGTGATAGAATATTAAATTTGTTGCAAAATTTAATTTATTATTTTTTTAATTTAAACTAATTTTTTTTAATTTTAAACTTTAGGGACGGAATTTATTTCCGTCTCTAATATTTGTGACAGAAGATAAATTCCATCGCTAAAATTAACGATAGAAAATAAATGACAAATGACGTCTCTATCTAAAAATATATTTTTTATTTTTATTATTAAAATAAATTCCCGCCTCTTGAATTTATTTATTTTTAATATTTTAATTATATAAAAAATAATATAACTTATAAAAATAATATTAATAATTATTTAATTAATAAAAATAATATATTTTAAATAAAATTTTATTATTAAATAATTCAAATAAAATCTTACTGTAATTATCTAAGATGTGATAATAAAATAATTTCAATTATTGTATTTTAAATTAATATTTATTTAAAAATTAATTTGATATATTGAAGTATTTATTAATAGTTTGTTATATTAAAAAAATAATTTTTCTATAAATAAAAATTATATTAAACGAAATCTACATAACATTTATAAATTTTTAGGGTAATTTTTGAGTTTCATAAAAAAATTTAAAAAATAAAAATTAAAAACATTCACCGAACTTAGGATTCTCAATTATAGAATAGAACAATACTAATGGCAGAACCCATCTAATCAACACAGTGGGTTTCAGATTGTTGAATTTCATCTATAACTTAGAGACAAAATTAGAGAGGACAAATGATAAATAGATATATTTATTCTTTTCTTGATCAACATTAATGTTTTATATATAACACTTATATTAGATAGTGACATATGATATTGTTATCAAGTATAAGACACAATGTCGTCCATATATTGGCCTTGTTTGTTACAGCTTAATTAAAGAAATTATAGCTTATAACTTCTTAGATTATAGTTTTTAAAACTTAAAATAAGTTGTGAACTTATTTGTTGCAACTTCTCAGAAAGATGTAAAAGTTAAGGTACCCCAGCTCTGAAAAATCCAGCTTCTACCCCTTCTAAAAGCCAGTAGAAGCTATAAGTTATAATTCTACAAGTTAAAACAAACAATACATTACCATTTTTTTGAAACTAGAAGTTAAAAATTACAGCTTTTAAGCTAGAAAAAACAGACCCATTATGGTTTTTAAACTTTTTAGCTTAGCAAAAAATTCTCATATTTATAAAGAGAAAGAGATTGACAAGATAACTCCTAGATTCCTTTCTATATAATGTAATCCCTCAATATTTTTTCATTTTTATGATTTCTAAAATTTAAAATAAGAAAATTTCAATAATATTATGATTTTTAAACTTTTTATTTATTTTTCAAATATAATGTTTGTTTAAATTTTGTACACAGTTAATAAATATTAAAAATAATTAATTATTATACATTTAATTGATATAGTTAGAATTTAGCAATATTATGATTTTTAATATTAATATATTTATTTAAATTTTATAAATTAATTTTTTAATATTCATCTCATGGTTAAATGTATATTTAAATATTCATTCTAAATTTAAATATTTATAAATTAATTAAATAAAACAAATAAAAATTAAAAATTAATGGTAGTGATAGAATACTCAATCCGTGGCTAAATCAGCGACGGATTTGATCCGTCGCTAATTTTAAATTTTTTATTTTTTTAATTTAAAAGAATTTTAAATTTAATTTTTTATTATTAAGATTTAGCGATGAAAATATTTTTCCGTCGCTAAATGTTAATAATGAAAAAATTAAAAATTAAATTTTATTTTAATTATTTAAACTAATATTAAAATTATTTTTTTATTTTAAAATGTTGCGACGAAAAATATTCCGTCGCTAAAAATAGCGACAGAAATAAATTCCGTCACTATATAAAAATTTAAGTTTTATTTTCTTATTATTGTTAAAATATAACGACGAAAAATTATGTCAGTCACTATTTTAGCGACGGAATGATATTTCCGTCTCTAAATTTTAATAATAAAAAACTTAAATTGAAAATTTTATTTTAATTATTTAAACTAATATTAAAATTAATTTTTTATTTTAAAATGTTGCGACGGAAAAAACATTCCGTCGCTACAAATAGCGACATAAATAAATTCCATCGCTATATACAAATTTATTTATTATTTTTTTATTATTATTAAAGTTTAACGACGAAAAATTATGTCTGTCACTATTTTTAGCGACGGATGATTTTTTTCGTTGCAAAAAAAATAATTTTTTAATTTTTTTTGCGACGGAATTTTGTCCGTGGCTAAAATCCGTTGCTAATTCTCAAAAAAAAAAAATCGTAATCCGTCGCAATTCCATCGCAAAATAGCGAAGGAAATTTCCATCGCTGAAAATCCGTCACTAAATTTCGAATTTCTTGTAGTGTTGGCCTTTTTTCGTCTATTCTCTCTAGAAACCTTTCCTCCTCTTACTCCCCTCTTGCTTGTTGCCATTGTAGCAACTTGTATCAACAATGAGACTATTGATTTCATTCTTCTAAACCCAAATTACAACACTCATCACTTACAAAGAAGCTTATCTAGCACATAAGCTTATTGTAGGGTTCTATCATTTCTTGAAGTGTGGATTGACTTGGTCCCTTATGAAAATGGGGGGTGGACTAGTCATCCAAAAAATAGATTCAGAACAGTTCATGACTATTCGTGGAGGTGTCTTGGGAGCTCAAAGTGAGGACGGGAGCTACCTCGACTGTATTTACAGCATTCCTATCACCAACGGTATCATCTAGTGACGTATACTACAAAAAAATTAGCATTTAATGGCGTTTTTTTTGCGTTTGGCGACGATTTTTAGCAACCGCTAGAATAACTGCCGCTAATCTTAAATTTTGTGGCGGTTTTCCTCTAAATAAGTGATTTAGTAGCGGTTTTTATAATATTTAGCGGCGGTTTTAAAATCGACGCTAAAAATTTTAAAAAAATAAAGATTTAATTTTAGCGGCGGTTTCAAAATCGCTGCTAAAATTAATAAAAAAAAAAAAAAATTGTTAATTTTAGAACCGTTGCTAAAATTAACAATTTAATTTTTTTACTGCCCCCGCAAGATAGCCCGCCCCACCCTTACATGCCACGTGGTGATGCTAGAAATTAAATTCCAGCTCGCTCTCCCCAAGTTTCGAACCCAAAACCCCTTGTGCGCGCGGGCGCACGCGAACTGCCTGATCTGCGAAGAACCCCTTAACATATATGCACATATGTATATATATATATATATATTATACTAATCTAACAACTAATTTTCAGAATTATATTTTATATTTTTTAATATATATTAAAAACATTTATTAATTGATTATTTTTTAAAAGAATAATAGAATAAATTAAAAATAAATTAATTGAGTTAAATTAAATAAATTAATTGATTAAAAATAAAAAAGAAGATTTTATATATTTTTTAAAAATTATTAAAATTTTATATATTAAAATTTTGTTAAATTTATTTTTATTTTTTTAAATTATATTTTTAATGAATTTTGCTATTAATTTAAATGAAATTTTAAATTTAGTTTTAAGATTTTATATTTATTTAATTTTTAATTATTTTCTTAAGCAAAATTTATTTTTTTCATGAAAATAGTGAATTTTAATAATTCAGATTTTTATTTAATTTTTATTTTTATTTTTTTTGGAATTTAGTGGCGATTCTTTTAAAAAACCGCTGCTAAATTTAATTTTTTATTAACTTTTGCGACGATTTTTGAAAACAATCACAAATATTATTTTATTTTTAATTTTAAATTATTTAATTTCTTTTAAATCTAGCGACGGTTTTTGAAAAACCGTCCTAAATTTAATATATTTTGAATTCTGTGGCGGTTTTCAAAAACCATCACAAATGTTAATTTAATTTTAATTTTAAATTATTTAATTTTTTTAAAATTTAGCGGCAGTTTTTCAAAAACCGCCGCTAAATTTAATTTTTTTTGAATTTTGCCGTGGTTTTTGAAAACCGCCACAAATGTTAATTTAATTTTAATTTTAAATTATTATTTTTTTTGAATTTAGTGGCGGTTTCTAAAAAACCGCCACGAAACAAAATTTAATTTTTTTATTATTTAATTATTTTTTAAATTTAGCGACAGTTTTTTGAAAACCGCCGCAAAAAACATGTTTTACTAAATTTTGCTGTAGTTTTATGAAACCGCCTCAAAATTTTAAAAAAACTGCCTCAAAAGTCATATTTTGTGACGATTTCAAAATCGCAGCAAAATACCATATTTTGCGACCATTTTTAGAACCGCCACAAAAAATCAATTTTTTTGTAGTGGTATAATCTCTAACACCTTATGGTTGATTTTGGTTTTGATGCATATGGATGTTAGATGTAACGCCCCGTTTTTTTTTTTTTTTTCTTTCCTTCCGGGCGCGTTATGACTTGGGACAATTGCGAGACAATAAATTTTTTATTTTTATTTTTATTTTTATTTTTTTTAAACTCTAAAGCTAAATCGCATCATTCCTCGAATTCATCCTAGAATTCCCGTATATTAATCTCGAAAGAGAATCGCTATACACATCAAATGCGGAAGCAAAGATCGAAACTTGATATCTTAACATTAGTCATAAATAAACTCTTACATCTTCAACATTCCTCAAAATGTTCAAAATCTAAAGTAGTAGAACTTAAATACAGGGGCTATGTAACATACATTTCATTCTTCATGCACTCCGATAAGTGCCATTTCATGCCTCAATTATCCTCGTATCTGCTACAATCTCTACCTGGAACGTTTGAATATTCCAGGAACAAACACCCAAGTTAGATGATGAATCATCTAAGTAAGGGTACATAATGTCATGTCATGTGTGTATGCAATGTCTTACCTCGTAGGTGTCAACTGCACCCCTCATGCTACCTACCATTTTAGCGGCCCCTTCTTTCGAAGCCGAGGTGTATGGGTGCACCCTTGGTAAAGTAGCGGTGCCAGTTCGTACGCCCTACAGCCTCAAATGCGAGTGATCAATGATATCAACGTGTATTTATGCATTTCATAGTCATGTATACAGTCTACGTGATGGATACATATCAGGGCATGTTAATATGATGAAAACATTTTCGAAGAAATACCACTTACCTTCTCAAGCTTATCGAGCTATCTCGATATTCGCGCATTACCTCTTGTATCGCCTCGATTTGCGTGCCATCCTCAAAATTTGCACAAGTCTCTTCAAATTCAACCTTAAAGCATCCTAATCACCATAATTATTTAAATAAACATTAAAACCTATTTTTCCATAATTTACAGCATTTTCTATAATTTTCTCTCTATTTCTTCCTATTTTTCGTCAATAATTTCAAATTAAATATTTCTAAAAATGTTTTCTCAAATATTTCACTACGTCAATTCATAAAATAATATTCTGGAATTTCTAAAATTTTTTTTAAGAAATTTTACTCACCTTTACTTAGCATCCTCGATTTCCTCGGTATGCGTGCTGTATTCTTCAAAAGCGTGACCGAGCCGTTTTTCTCACCAAAATCTTCAGGATATCACCGAAATATAGTTTCCTATCTTTTTTGATTTTCTAGGATTTTTTCCCATCATTTTCCTATTTTTCTTTTTTTTTTTCTTTTTTTTCCTTTTCCTTTCTTTTCTTTTTTTTTTCTTTTTCTTTTCTCTCCACTTCATCTTCTTCTTCCTCCTTCTCTCCCCTGCTTCCCGCGCAACCACCTGCAACTTCTTCTTCTTCTTCCTTCTTTTCCTTCTTTCTTCTTCTTCTTCTTCTTCTTCTTCTTCTTCCTGCAACCAGCACTTGCGCCCGCCGCTGCCCACGAGCCGCCGCCACCTTTGCTGACTGTTGGTGCCTCCCGACGGCCGAGCATCGGTCTCCAGCCTTGCTAGAAGCTGCTCGCACAGCACCGTGTCGCTGCTAGCAGCCCGCGAGCCGCTGGCCGTGGCTGGTTGCGACCATGGCCGCTCAGCTGCTACGAGCTTGCGGCCATTTTGGCCGCCTTCTGCCTCACCGATCAGCCTCCACGAGCTCCCTTGTGCCTCCTCGAACCGACATCACGGCTGCACCCTGCTGCCATCACCGTGGCAGATGCTCCAGCTCGGTGAGCTCGCGGCCATGGCTGCCATGGCCGCGGGTTTGCTGCTCTCGGCCACCTCTCGGACTCCCTCACCACCACCGACCGCTTCCCGAGCCTCCAATGGCCCCACCGACCTTGCAGGATGCTTGCCAGCCACCCCTGCCTCTCTTGAGCTCGCGGCTGCTCCTTCTCCTTCTCTACAACTCTTTGTTGCTCTTCTTCCTTTGCTCAAACCTCTCAATTTCTCATCTATTTATAACTAAGGAAACTTGGCCACCACTCCAGCCAACTTTGGCGTATGGGACACTCAAATTATTGCCATTTCTTCTGCAACTTGGCCCCCAAGTTTGCTCAGCCACACAGCCACGTTTACACATACATATGTATATATAATTATATATTGTACTTAAATTAAAGAAGTTTACATATTTTAATTTAAAGATTTATCCCTATTTCATTTATAAAATGCCCTAACTGCAAATATGCCCTCAAACACTGAATTACATTGCATTATAATATGCCCTAATTGCAAAAACGCATAATTAATAACTTTAAAGTTACTCGATAATGACGATTTTGCCCCAGTGTTCTTACCGAGCTATCGTTTCCTCTTGAAACCACTGAAGGGTTGTTCGTTACGCAAAACCGGAGCCCCCTTAGGGTTCCGTTGATTTTTCGGGAGTCTTCTACAACGATTCGGTTTTATAGCCTAAATGGCAGCTGTATTTTAGCTGTACTGAAAATTATTCCCGATCCGATTTCTTTCAATACCATAAATCATATCTTGATACACTCATCGAGACTATATAATTTTCCTTAGACAATTTTACTCCGAGGCATTCCCTGCAGTTGATTCGGTACCTGAAATTGCTATAAAATCCATTTTTCGGTATTCTAAACTTATTAAATTACATGGCAACCTTATCTAAACATGGGGTATTACATTAGATATCGGGTTTTGCAAGGTGATCTTGTTTTTCTTTCCACTTCCATTTTAATTTTGTTTTCGAAAATTTTTTGAAAATCAGCTAAAACCCTTACATGTACCACCAAGTGTTGGCGTTTCCTTTCAAACTCCTCAACCTTAAATTCAAGATTTTTAGCCAATTGCTCCTGTGTACCTGCATTGGAAATCCCAAACTTCTTTTCTAGATGAAGTATGAAATTTTCATCAAAAATAACATCTCTACTACCAAAAGTTTTGGAGACTTAGGATTGAGATACCACAATTTGTAAACTTTAACACCTGAAGCATACCTCAAAAATATGCATTTTTTAGATCTAGGTTATAATTTCCCATCATTCACATGCATATATGCAAGGCATCTAAAAACTTTTAAATTAAAGTAATTAGCAAGAGTAACTGACCATAACTCTTCAGGAGTTTTGAAACCAATGGTTGTTGAAGGAGATTGATTCATCAAGTGACAAGTAATGGAAACAACTTCTGCCTAGAATTCTTTATCTAAACTTGAATTTGAGACCATACGTCTTGTCCTTTCCAAAAAAGGTTCTATTCATGCATTATGTTATTCCAATTTTGTTGAGGGGTCATCCTTACCATATGATGTCTCACAAACCCCTCATTCTTGCAACATTCAAGACCATTGTCTGTTTTGAGCCTTTTAATGTGTTTTTCTGTTTACTTTTCAATCAAAACCTAAAGGTCTTGAACACCTCATCCTTTTGCTTTAGAAAATAAACACAAACATTCATTGAAAAATCATAAATGAAATTCAGAAGATACCAAGCACCACCCTTAGACTTCATTTTAGTAGGACCTAAAGATCAGAGAGAATGTAATTAAGAATACCCTTGGTCCTATGAGTGGTAATGTTGAAACTGGTCTTCTTTCGCTTTCTAAAAATGTAATGCTCGTAGAATTCCAACTTTCTTATATTCTGACCTCCGAGGAGCCCTTGCTAAACCTTTCTTACTCATTTGACTTAGTCTCATGTGCCACAATTTGGTCATATTCGAATTTGACAAAGATGTTGAAACTGTAGTAGAACCAGTTACAACAAATCCTTGCAGTACATACAAACTCACTAATTCTGGGCCTTCATTACTACTAGGGAACATTTGAGCAAAACCCCACCTTCAATTGAGTATTTGCACCCATTGTAGTCAAGAGAGCCTAAGAATATGAGATTCTTCTTCAATTTTGAAACATGCCGAACATCTGTCAATCTTCTTACTATTCCATCATGCATGCGAATTTTGACTATACCCAGACCGATAACCTTGTAAGCTGCATTGTTACCCATTAACACAATCCCATCATCGATTGATTAGTAATATGAAAACCAGTCCTTCTTTGGGAATATGTGGTACAAGCATCCATAATCCATTATCCGCTCTTTTTATCTTTCCTTAAAAATTAGTGGAGACAATAACATTGACATCAAAATTTTCCTTTGCAACACTAGCTTTGGTAGTATTAGGATTTTTCTTATTTTGTTCTGATTTCTTTTTCAGTTTTGTACATTTCTTTACAATGTGCCCTTTTTTCTTATAGTAGTTACAGGTGAGGTTCTTCTGTTTGGACTTAGACTGCCCTTCCTTTTTGTTGTCATCTTGCTTTCTCTCGTTTGGTCTACCTCTGGCTCCAAACCTTCAGCCTAATTATCTCCCTTAGCAAGTATCTCATTGTCAATCAAGTCTTTAGAAAGCAAAGCTGCCTTAACATCCTTAAGGTCCAAAGTTTCCTTGCCTTAAAGCATTATTGTGGTAACGAGCATAACAACTTCAAAGCGGCATCCTCCTCATCTATTTTAATATCAAGATTCTCCAAGTCCAACAAAATTAAGTTATTTTCTTTAATATGGGTTTTATTGATGTACCTTTTTTTCCATTTGAAAGCTTTAAAACCTTAGCTTGTGATGAAGCTTGTCGGTCAGAGTCTTGGTCATGTACGTATAGAGACTCCAATTTGTCCTAAAGTCTAGCAACCGTATCTTGCTTGATGACTTCCTTGAGGACTTCATTTGAAAAGCACAAATAAATGGCAAACATGCACTTATCATTGAGGGTTTTCTTTTCTTCTGCAGTTAAAGTGCTTAACAACTTGTGATTTCTCTCTAAAGCTTTGTGTAAGGCATTTTGTATCAAAATGACTTGTATTTTAACCTTCCACAAAGCAAAGCTAGTCCTCATGTCAAACTTTTCAATGTCAAATCTGGTTGTAGACATTGTGGAAAAAGATAAAGAGGATAAGAAGATGAACAATTATTGAAAAATGAAGTGAACAATCATTGGAAAATACCAACGGTCACCAAAAAATGCCAATTGTCACTAGAATAAGCTAGAACAATCACTGAGAACACCAACAGTCACTAGAAAAAATAACAAGCAGACGTAAAAAATAAAGCAATAGTCACTGAAAAACAAACAGTCACTAGGAAACACGATAATGATGTGCTAAAGTTGTGCCATCGACCAACAACGGTGAGAAATGCTAACGCTAGAGCCTTGTGTTGATCGATGACAGATAGCGATGAAAATGATGATGATCGGCAACAATGATGGCAGTGGTTTGTAGCACTGTGATGATGGCTAGCTTTGTAGAAAGATGAATAGACACAAGGGTTTTAAGAATGGGGCACTGGTGATTAACACAAGTTGTCGATGATGAAGATAATGGTCATTGTTGATGATGATGAGGACCACTGTAGATCCGAGAATCCCACTTCTCTGTTATGGCTAGCTCGATTTTGACAGGTCACACCAAGAGAACAAAGCTTTGATACCAATTTGTGATGTACGTGATTCAAATCTTCTCAGTGTATGTATGTATGTATATATGTATATATGTGTATGTATTGAAGAGAAGAATAAGAACACTAGAAATTTACATGGTTCAACATAAGCTTACGTTCATGAGGTGGAGAATCTTGAATCTACTACGATGGAATAGTTTTCTTATAATGGTTTCTCTCTTAACTCTCTCTTGATGCTCATGCATATATAAATGTTCTATATATATAAAAGGGAAAACAAGACCCTAATCTCACTAAGAGATAAGAGCTTAATATGGGCTTTGGGATTTAGAATTAGAGGCATAACCCACCATGAAGCGAATTGTTGATGCTTGTTTAGAGTTTGGGACAGATGATGGTAATTTGGTTGGCTATGTTGACTTAGACTTCATTGGTGATCTTGACAACAAAGTGGTCACTCACAAGTTATGTGTTTTGTCTTGTTATCGATGCTATCAACTGGAAGTTAGCTTTGTAGTCCACAATTGCATAGTACATCAAGAAGCAGAATATATGGCAATGATTGAGGCTGTCAAAGAATTTATTTGGCTTAAAGGCTTGTGTGGTAAGCTTAGTTGGGATTGAAACACGCATGTTTTCACTTGACTAGGGATTAGAGTTCCATGAAAAGACAAAGCACATCTAGATTCGGTATCATATTGCAAGAGATGTTATTGCTCAATGAAACATCATTGTGAAGAAAATTGGTACTGAAGACAATCCAACTAACATGTTAACCAAGTCTCTTCCTTGCAGCAAGGTTAAACATTGATTCGACTTGATTGGTATGATAAACAATCGAGTTTGTCCTTTGAGGGCATTTTGGTGGAGGTGGAGTTATGAGTTCTCTACATTCAGCAATTCCTTGTTGGGAATTGGAGTTAAGGTGGAGACTTGTTGGGTTAGGCCTCTAATTCCACAGCCTATAACCCATACTATTATTTAGGCTTGTTATCTCCTAGTAAGATTAGAGTTTTGTCTTTCTCTCTTATATATTTACATATATAGAAACAACATCATTTGAGTTAAAGGGAGATTATGCTTTTTATTTTATCTAGAAGGTGATCATCAAGATTCCTAAATCTCTTCCACCTCTTCTGCACTGTTCTCTTCCTTCCAATCTTCCCATTGTGCTTCCAAATCATCATTTTTGTGGTCCTCGTCCTCCCCCTACTCCTTATTGGTGTAATCTTCGTCCTTCCTCCATCTCGTCTACCTTTTTCTCATTATAAAAAAAAAATATTTTTTAGCAACGAAATTAGTGATGGAATTATTTTGTCGCTAATATTTTTAAATATTTTTTTAATTTAGCGATGGGACCCATCGCTAAAAATTAAAAAATATATATAAAATTTAGCAATGGTGTCATCCCATCGCAAAAAAATAAAAAAATAAATTTTAGCCCGTCGCTAAAAAATAAAAACAAATAAAATAAAAAATGTAAACTTTAGTGACAGGGCCACTCCCGTCACTAAAAATTAAAAAAAACTAAATAAAAACATAAATTTTAGCTATGGGGCCACACCCGTCGCTAAAATTTTTTTAAAAAAACATAAAATTTAGAGACGAGATCGTCCATCGCAAAAAAATAAAAAAATTAAATAAAAAAGTAAAATTTAGTGACGGGTCACCCCGTCGCTAAAAAATAAAAATAAATAAAATAAAAAACGTAAACTTTAGCGACGGGGCAACTCCCGTAGCTAAAAATTAAAAAATAAATAAATAAAAACATAAACTTTAGCGACGGGGCCACATCCATTGCTAAAAATTAAAAAAAAATAAAATTTAGCCATGGGTCGTCCCGTAGCCAAAAACTAAAAAAAAATTAAATAAACAAATTAAAATTTAGTGACAGGTTGACCCGTCGCTAAAAATAAAAAAAATTAAATAAAAAACATAAAATTTAGCGACGGAGCCACACCCACCTCTAAAAATAAAAAAAAATAGAATTTAGCTAAAAATTAAAAAAAATTAAATAAAAAATTTAAAATTTAGTGACCCGGTAATATCTGTCACTAAAAAATAAAAATAATTATAATTAAATTCAAAATGAGTGATGAAATATTTTAAAAAGAAGTTTGAAAATTTTCGGGATGCAAATGTAATTATGAAAAGTTTAAACAAAAATACTATAAGAATAACAATTAAAATTTTTTAGTATTAAATGCATATTTTATGTATTTTATTTACAAACCAAAATTTGTAAATTGATATGATATTTGTAAAATTTATAATAACAAATGTGTATTAAACTAATTTTTAATAAATAAAACTTAAATATTTAAGAGATTAATTAATTACAACATTCAAGTGGTACATTAGTTAAGTTAAAAATTTACAACATTTATTTTTTTACATATTAATGTATGAATTTAAAAAATTTAAAATTTTAATTTAAAATAAAATTAAAACGACTGACAACTAAATGTAATATATAATTAATATGTGCAATATATGTGTTAAGGAGGCTCGCAGCTTGGACTGTAATACCTTAAGTCATTATAAATAAATAATATATTGGTTTAATTAAGTTATGTTTATATAATATGTAATTAAAGTATTTAATTAAAGTAAAATGATAAAATAAGCACGTGACCCTAAAGAAATTATAGAATGTTAAGATAAATAATTATTTGGTGGTTAAATGGGATTTTGTATGTATATATATGTATATAGCATGTATGTATATAATTTAGTGTATATGTACGTGTATAGCTAAACATGTATGTATATAATTTTGCATGTATGTATATAATTTTGTATGTATGTATGTATATATGTATATATGTATGAATATATGTAATATATGTATGTATATATATATATATAAATCCGAAAAATTCGAATTTTGCAAAGCAGCGCGTGGCCAGAGCATGGCCGCGCCTGCGTTCAGATCTCAGGGTAGGGGGGGTCATTAAATGGCCGAAGTGACGCCAGAGTGGCCTCTAGGACGCGTGGCCGTCCATGATAGGACGAGTTGCGTCGGATTTGGGCTATAAATAGCCGCACCTGGACAGCCCCATTTCATCCGAAAGTTGTCTTCTAATAGCAGTCGATTGGGGCAGTGTTGAGAGGTTTTGGGAGTAGGGTTTTGATCTTCGTCTCGTTGGCAACGTTTTTGTTAAGTTTGGTGACCAACGGAGCAGAGGAGAAGGCGAATCGAAGTTTCGCCGGAATCGCGCGACTCGCCAAAGCTGAGGGGTATTCGGCCGATTCAAGGTAAGTTCGATCTCATTTTTTTATTAATTTTTGCTCCATTGTGTTCGTAATAGCAAGATTTAGAGGATAGGAGGAGAAAAATCAAGATTAGAGGTCGGATCGCCGGCCGGCGGCGAGGAGGGCCGTCGGAGAAGACGACCGTGAGGGAGGGGGGTCGGGTGCGTGGGCGCATGCGCCCACAAGTGAGGCGAAGGCGCGTGGCCCACACGTGCCCGTCAGAAGAAAAAAAAAGAAAAGAAAAGAAAAAAAATAAAAGAAAAAAAATAAAAAGAGATAAAATTTTGCAAAAAATTTTATTAAATCTGGAATGTTGTTTATGATTTATTTTGTGAAGAATTTTCTGGAAATGTTAAATTTATTAATTATTTAAGAAGTTTTTTCTGTTATGGAAATAAAGAAAAATAAGATTTTAATTTAGAAAAATTCCAAGGAAATTTCAGAATGTTAGAAGTATTATTTAAGAAATATTAGTGAAGAGAAATTGAATAAAATGAGAGATTATATAATTATTATGTAATAATTATATATTTAGCTATTAGGAAGTAAGGGAAAAATAGGAATTTAAGTTGGAAAATTCCATAAAAATTCCAAAATGATAGAAATATTATATAAGGGATATTAGTGAAGATAAATTAGATTTTATGAAATACTAGATAATTTTTATGCAATTCTTGAAGAAATAAGATTTAGAAATAAAGAGAAATTATGGAAATAAAAAAAAATAGTAAAATGATATGTTGAAAAATAAGTTTAATGTCTAGGTGTCTTTGAGGGCGAGAAGTAGCTGCTCGACATGATTTTCGAGACTGGCACGTCTTTCGAGGCAACTTAATTATAAGTGTATCGCTTTGAACTTAGTACAGTTATAAATGTTAATTTCGAGAATGCTTTTATCATATTGGCATGCTATGATGTGAAATCAACACGTAGACTGCATCAACGACATGATTATGAAATGCATAAATACACATTGATATTGTTGATCACACGCATAAGAGGCCGTAGGGAGTACGAACTGGCACCGTTGCTTTATCAAGGGTGCACCCATATATCCCGGCTTCGAAAGAGGTGGTCGCTAAAATGGTAGGTAGCATGAGGGGTGCAGTTGACACCTACGATGAAAGATATTGTATACACTCATGACATTTCATTAGGTACCCTTACTTAGATGGTTCTTCATCTAACATGGGTTCGCCCTTGGAACATTCAACATTCCAGCCGGAACTTGCAGAGATGATTCCGAGATTGGTGATGAGTAGTGACACGAGATGTCAAGATGCGAGTAAATGTACCATGTTATGTTGTAATATGGATAGTTTAAGAATTGTGTACATTGTATTTATTGTTAAACGCTTATATGTTAACTTTGTAATAAATGCCATGACCAGTTATTATTATATGCATTGCCATGAGCAGGTTCGATTTAGCTTCCACTTGTATTTATTTTCTAGTGTAGATATCTCGTCTAGCACTAGATACGGTCTTAGGGAATTTCGGGATAATGTAATAACAAAAAAAAAAAAAAAATATAGACCATATTTCCTAAGTCATAACACGCCCGAGAAGGCAGGCTGTTACAGTTAATATCAGAGCCCAAACCAAGTAGAATACCTAGGAAGGAAAATTTAGATTAAGCCTAGCAGGATGAGAGTACCAACAGGAGGGCAGTTAGGGGTACTAACGGAAGTTGTGGTGACATGATGGCTGAAAATTTTTTAGAGCAGATCTTAGTCGACCATTGGGCACACCGTCTGGAGAACCGGGTCCCACAGCCAAACGAGGGTATCATGGAGCACTTAGTCCAGATGGAAGAAATCCTTGATGATGTACCTCCAAGTTATCGATTTTGGCCTGACCTGGTTCAGCTTCAGATTAACATGATGGTTGGCATTTTGGAGGGAGACCTGCAAGATTTCGCAGATTGGGTGCGGTAAGGGGAGCAATTTCCTGAATTTTGACTTTATTGCTCACGGATTCATGAGCTTTTGGTAGAGTTATACGGGCTGGTACTAGCAGATGAGCCCGACAAAGAGGTGGAGGACCCGCTCGAAGAGGGAGAAGAAGAAGATATGGAAAACCCGATCGAGCCAGGAAAAGTAGAAGAGATGGCAGATCCAATTGAAGCAGAAGAAGAAGACGACATACCCATATTCTGGGCTGAAGATGACCTTCTCGAGTTCGAGGACACCGATTCTGAAGATGAGGAAGAGACAGAAGTGATGATGAACAACCCCGAGGCACCCCCATACGAATCTGAGGATGAGAAGAACGGTTGGATTTGGAGGTCATCGGGACCGAAGTAGATTTAACGGGAAATATTCTAACTATCTACGTGACTTGTATAGTGTCTAAGATCTATGTGACTTATGTAGTATCTATGAGGTTTTGCAACCGAATGTGTAATATCTATAGAATTAATGAAGGACCTACCTTATCGGATGACAAGATCCTGTTATCTAATCCAGAATGTTACTTTCTTTTCAGATGGTGAATACCCAAAGAAGATTAGCAGTAGGGCCTAGGACGCCCAACCAGCAAGGAAACACAAGTGAACATTTGAAAGACAACTCCAGCCAAGAGGCCGGGAGTAGTCGGCTGGATCAAATGGAGTGAATTCTAGGGAGTATGGTGGGATTCATACAAGAAACTCACTCATGAGACAGCCATGCGGTCAGCATGCTCAATCTTTATCGTCGGCAGAACTCTCCCATTTTTCAAGGGAAGCTTGGCGCGGACCCCAGCGAAGGGGAATTTTGGATCGAGCAAACAGAAAAGCTACTGGACCACCTGCACTACAGAGAAGAAGAGAAGGTCAATTGTGCCACCTTTATGCTGCAAGATGAGGCAGATAGGTGGTGGAAGGGAGTCAAGAGAGGAATGACCCCTCAAGCTAGGGCACCCTACATCACTTGGGACCAATTCAAGGAACTCTTCAATGAGAAATACTTTCCCCTGAATTTAAGAATGAAAAAAGAGAGAGAATTCATGGAGCTAAAACAAACTGGGGACATGTCTGTCGCCCAGTATGAGGACGCTTTTAACCGGTTAATCAGGTACATGCCTATATACGAAGGGGACGAAAGAATAAAAGCCCAGATGTTTTTGGGAGGGCTGAATCTGAAGCTTCAAAGGGCGTTGAGTAGTATAAGTACTCAGTCTTATTCAGAAGTGGTGTTGCAAGCCTTTACCACTGAGGCCAATCTAAGCCGAATCGAAGCTATCCAAGGAGAAAGTCGGCATGGGAGCAGTCATAAAACGAGCAAGAAGTTGGAACTCCAGAAGCCAAAGTTCATGCCTGATATTCCGTGCACCAAGTGCTAGAAGCAACACCCTGGAAGGTCGTGCCGACTTGGAACAAAAGGTTGTTACAACTGTGGAGAAATGGGACACCTCAACCAAAATTGCCCAAAGAAGGGAATCACTTGTTTCAACTGCCAGCAGACTGGTCATTTTGCAAAGGATTGTCCCAAGCCGCGACTGGCGAGTCAACCTCAAGGGACATCCAGAAATGCCAGAGTGCAACAAGGAAGGGTGTTCCATTTGACACGACAAGACATGGCAGAAGACCCAGTCGTAATTGAAGGTACCATGCTCTTATCTGGTATCTCTATGCATGTTCTGATCGATTCAGGAGCAAGTCATTCATTCATTTCACATGTATTTGCTAAAGTATTAGGAGATAAACCAGAAAACTTGAATTGTCGGATGATTGTCGCAACCCCAATGGGGAAGTCTTTAGAAATTTCATCAGGATACAAAAATAGGAAGATTCAAATAGGAGAAGTCGAGTTCCTGGTGGATCTAATCCTTTTGGAATTTCAAGATTTTGACGTAATCCTAGGAATGGACTTCCTAACCAAGTATAATGTGACATTGGACTGTAAAGCTAAAACAGTCTGTCTCAGAAGCAGAGACTTGAACGTCAAGTTTCAAGGGCAAAAGAGGGCAAGTGATCGGAAATGGATCTCGGCTCTAAAGGCTGAGAAACTATTATGTCAAGGAGCACGAGGATACTTGTCTTGTGTCCAAGAGAAAGGCAAGGAGCCGTTAAAGATTGAGGAGGTACGAATTGTTAGAGAGTTCGGGGATGTGTTTCCCGACGAATTGCCTGGTTTGCCACCCCAGCGAGAGATCGAGTTTGCTATAGAAATCGTGCCAGGTGCAGGTCCGATTTTAATACCTCCGTATAAAATGGCCCCTGTAGAATTAAGAGAACTAAAGATTCAATTACAAGAGTTATTGGATAAGGGATTCATCAGGCCAAGTATGTCACCATGAGGAGCACCAGTACTCTTTGTTAAGAAAAATGATGGGAGCCCGAGGATGTGTATCAACTATCGACAGTTAAACAGGATAACAGTCAAGAATAAGTATCCACTTCCTAGAATCGATGAGTTGTTTGACCAGTTACAAAGAGCCAAGGTTTTCTCGAAAATCGACTTGAGATCAGGGTACTACCAACTAAGGATCAAGGCAGAAGATGTACCCAAGACAGCTTTTCGTTCTCGATACGGGCACTACGAATTTCTAGTAATGTTGTTCGGACTAACTAACACCCCAGCAGCTTTTATGGATACTATGAATCGAGTCTTCAGGCCATTCCTGGATAAGTTTGTGATCGTGTTTATAGACGACATACTGATATACCACGCACTTGAGAGTGGTCTTACAAACATTGCAGGAACATAAGTTGTATGTCAAATTTTTGAAATGCGAATTTTGGTTGTACCAGGTGGCATTCTTGGGGCATGTAATATCGGTCGAAGGAATATCGGTCGACCCGGCCAAGATAGTAGCTGTGTCGAATTGGAAGAAACCTCAGTCGATTACTGAAATCAAGAGCTTCTTAGGATTAGCCGGCTACTACAGGAAGTTCGTAGAAGGGTTTTCCAAGATTGCAACACCCCTCACCAAGTTAACTCAGAAGGGGGTGAAGTTCGACTGGAGTGAGCGGTGCGAAGAAAGTTTTCAGACACTTAAGGATAAGCTGATAACCACTCCGGTACTAGCTATGCCAAATGGATCAGGAGGATTCATGGTCTTCACTGACGCCTCGAGAAACGGTTTAGGGTGTGTGCTGATGCAGCACGGTAGGGTCATTGCCTACGGATCTCGACAGCTCAAGAACCACGAGCGGAACTACCCGACTCACGATTTGGAGTTGGTTGTAGTAGTGTTTGCCTTAAAGATTTGGAGGCATTATTTATATGGCGAGAAGTTCAAAATTTTTACTGATTACAAGAGTCTACAATACGTCTTCTTGTAAAAAGAATTAAACATGAGGCAACGGAGATGGATGGAGCTGTTAAAAGATTACGACTGTATTATTCAATACCATCCCGGTAAAGCTAATGTTGTAGCAGATGCCCTAAGCAGGAAAGAAACCCCCTGTATGGCCGGAATGATGATGGCAAAGTAGAAGCTAGTTGAAGCTTTCAGCTTGATGACGGTAGGAGTAGTCCCTCGAGGAAACTCAGCTTATGCAGCCAGTCTCATGCTGCAACCAGAGCTAATGGATCAGATACGACAAGCCTACTCGGAAGACTCTCGAATAAAGACATGGGTGGACGAACATGGGCGAGCAAAGAAACCAGAATTTGAGGTAAGAGAAAACATCCTTCGTTTTCAAGGTAGAATATTTGTACCTCGTGTGAGGGAATTGCGACAAGTAATTTTGGGAGAAGCCCATCGATCCAGATACTCGATACACCTTGGCACCACCAAGATGTACCAAGACTTGAGGACTGTGTATTGGTGGCTAGGAATGAAGAAAAGCATGGCAAGATACGTAAGTCAATGCGACACGTGTCAGAGAATCAAGATTGAGCATCAGAAGCCGGGTGGAAGTTTGCAACAGTTAAAAATCTCAGAGTGGAAATGGGAACACATTACGATGGATTTCGTGACTGGATTGCCATGAAATCTTAAGGGAAATGATGCTATCTGGGTGATAGTTGACAGACTATCTAAGTTTGCTCATTTCTTGGCCATGAAAGTAAGCCAACCAATAAGCAAATTAGCTCAACAGGATGTAAACGAGATTGTCAGGTTACATGGAGTACCTGTAAGCATTGTATCAGACCGCGACCCAAGGTTCACTTCTAGGTTTTGGGGAAGTTTACAAGAAAGTTTAGGAACTTAGCTTAAGCTAAGTACAGCTTATCATCCCCAGACTGATGGCCAATCGGAAAGAACTATTCAAACCCTAGAAGACATGCTGCGAGCTTGTGCTATTGATTTTCCAGGTAGCTAGGATGAGCATTTGCCATTAGTAGAATTCGCTTACAATAACAGCTACTACAACAGCATTAAGATGGCTCCCTATGAAGCCCTGTACGGACGAAAATGTAAATCCCCGATATGCTGGACTGAGGTAGGTGAACGTCAAATTTTGGGACCCGAGATAGTTCAGAAAACGACAGAAAAGATAAAAATCATTCAAGAGAGAATTAAGGAAGCTCAGAATCGCCAGAAATCCTATGCAGATACAAGAAGAAGGAAATTAGAGTTCCAAGTGGGCGACAAAGTATACCTAAAGATATCTCCACTGAGAATGGTGACTAGAAGCAACAAGAAAAAGGGCAAGTTAAGCCCCCGGTATATAGGTCCATACGATATAGTGGAAAAAATTAGACTAGTCGCTTATCGACTTGCTCTACCGGTGGCCCTGTCAAACCTCCACGACGTGTTTCATGTGTCGCAACTCCATAAACACGAGCCCGATCCCTCCCAAGTAATGCCAGCTGAGGCTATCGAGATTCAAGAAAATATTTTGTACGTGGAGAAACCAGTAAACATTTTGGATCGTAGGGATCAAGTTCTAAGGAATAAGTCAATTCCCTTGGTGCAAGTTTTGTGGAGAAACCCGGTGAGTGAAGAGATAACTTGGGAGCGAGAGGAAGACATGAGGCTCAATTATCCGTACCTGTTCGAAGACCCCCATAGTTAGAATGAGTGAATAATCAAATTTCGAGAACGAAATTTTTGTAAGGAAGGGAGAATGTAATACCCTAAGTCATTATAAATAAATAGTATATTGGTTTAATTAAGTTATGTTTATATGATATGTAATTAAAGTATTTAATTAAAGTAAAATGATAAAATAAGCATGTGACCCTAAAGAAATTATAGAATGTTAAGATAAATAATTATTTGGTGGTTAAATGGGATTTTGTATGTATATATATGTATATAGCATGTATGTATATAATTTAGTGTATATGTACGTGTATAGCTAAACATGTATGTATATAATTTTGTATGTATGTATGTATGTACGTATGTATATATGTATGAATATATGTAATATATGTATGTATATATATATATATAATTCAAAAAATACGGATTTTGCAGAGCAGCGCGCGGCCAGAGCATGGCCGCGCTTGCGATCGGATCTCAGGGTAGGGGGGTCATTAAATGGCCGAAGTGACGCCAGAGTGGCCTCTAGGACGCGTGGCCGTCCATGATAGGACGAGTTGCGTCGGATTTGGGCTATAAATAGCTGCACCTGGACAGCCCCATTTCATCCGAAAGTTGTCTTCTAATAGCAGTCGATTGGGGCAGTGTTGAGAGGTTTTGGAGTAGTGTTTTGATCTTCGTCTCGTGGGCAACGTTTCTGTTAAGTTTGGTGACCAACAGAGCAGAGGATAAGGCGAATCGAAGCTTCGCCGGAATCGCGCTACTCGCCAGAGCCGAGGGGTATTCGGCCGATTCGGGGTAAGTTCGATCTCATTTTTTTATTAATTTTTGCTCCATTGTGTTCATAATAGCAAGATCTTGAGGATAGAAGGAGAAAAATCAAGATTCGAGGTCGGATTGTCGGTCGGCAGTGAGGAGGGCCGCCGGAGAAGACGACCGTGAGGGAGGGGGGTCGGGCGCGTGGCCGCACGCGCCCTCAAGTGAGGCGAAGGCGCGTGGCCCACACGCGCCCGCCAGAAGAAATAAAAAGAAAAGAAAAGAAATAAAAGAAAAAATAATAAAAGAGATAAAATTTTGCAAAATTTTTTATTAAATTTGGAATGTTGTTTATGATTTATTTTGTGAAGAATTTTTTGGAAATGCTAAATTTATTAATTATTTAAGTAGATTTTTCTATTATGGAAATAAAGAAAAATAAGATTTTAATTCAGAAAAATTCCAAGGAAATTTCAAAATGTTAGAAGTATTATTTAAGAAATATTAGTGAAGAGAAACTGAATAAAATGAGAGATTAGATAATTATTATGTAATAATTATATATTTAGCTATTAGAAAGTAAGGGAAAAATAGGAATTTAAGTTGGAAAATTCCATGAAAATTTTAGAATGATAGAAATATTATATAAGGGATATTAGTGAAGATAAATTAGATTTTATGAAATACTAGATAATTTTTATGCAATTCTTGAAGAAATAAGATTTAGAAATAAAGAGAAATTATGGAAATAAAAAAAAATAGTAAAATGATATGTTGAAAAATAAGTTTAATGTCTAGGAATCTTTGAGGGCGAGAAGTAGCTGCTCGACATGATTTTCGAGACTAACACGTCTTTCGAGAAGTAGATAGCTCCATCCCTGCCACTACCGATAGCATATGAAGTTAGTTGTATTTACACTAAGCTTTGTGCTACGAATCAAATTATCATTGGGATTGAATACCTCTGTATTCTGAGCTTGTACTTAGATTGATATGTGGTTGAGATATTGCCAAACGAGAGTGCGATGGGAACACGAGATAGCCTTGAAGTGATGGTTGGAATATGATATTATATCAAGGGAAACTCGTTGATGATGATGGTGTTCCTTAAGTGGGTTATCATGCCCATGGTTTTAGCGTGACCAAATAAGGTAACAAATTAATGGGATATGATTAGAGTATAATGTCACATAGTGGATTTGATGAACTCGAACTTGTGAGAATACTGGAAAATGATGATATGAAATGTCATAAAGATAATGTGGGATATTATCATGGAAATCATGAAATTGCCTCATTGAAGTGGAGTGAACGCGAATCAAGATGGGAAGGTTAGTGAGCTGGGAATTGTTAAACTCTAAGTGTTAGGAGAAAATGATGGGGTGTGTCTCCCTTAGTAGTTTAAATGAACGGATGAGAAATTTCGAGGACGAAATTTTGTTAAGAATAGGAGACTGTAACATCCCAGTAATTCAGAAATAAATAATAACTATTAATTTAATAGGGAACACCTAATAATTATTAAATTAAAGTGGGAACGGTTAACAACTATTAATCATTGTATTTACGGTGATTATTGAATATTTATGGGTTAAAAATAGGTATTAAATTATTTTTTATATTAAAAGAAAGAGGCAATTAATTATTAAAAACCTTAGGAGTATTTATGAAAATAAAGAAAGATTAAAATAAATTAATTTGGGAGAATTTCTGAAAATTTGGGGTGTTAGTGGAATAAGTGAAAAAAGAAGTTCAAGTATGTGTAATTAATGAAAATTGTGGGTGCTGAAATGTGACTTGCAGAAGTGGTCGTGATTCACTTTAAATTTAATTGGAGCGCTTATAAGTTAAAGGTGAAGGCTAGTACGAGCGGTCGCGCACACGAGGGGGCTTGTGGCAGGTGGTTGGATCAAGGCTTCACTGGTGCATGCGTTAGGAGGAATTTTGTGGAAATTTTGTCAAGCCAATGGCGCCCAAAACGACGCCGTTTTGGCCTTAAGGCGGTGGTGCACCTGTGCTACCACGCGGTAGCTTTCTAAGGCCCCTCTTTTGACCTCTTTTAAAGTCCAAAACAGGGTGTAAATTCGGTTGTGAAATCGGGTGCAACAGTGAAGAAAATGGTGAAGAGGAAGCAACGCTTGGAAGCTTAAGTGTGGGAGAAAAATTCAAGAAAAATTGTAGAAATTCAGTATAATCAAGGTTTGAATATTCAGGTACGTAAGGAAATTATACTGAGAATATTGTATGGTTGAAATTTAATTTTGGGTGTAATTTTATTAATTTTGGTTGAATATATTGTTGTTATGCAACGTGTATCAATTTAGCAGCATGTGGGCGTATAAACACCCAAATCAGTTAATTTAAGGCAAGTTTTTTACTTCCTTTGTGATTCTCATTCGATATATGAATTCTATATCTTTTCTCAACCCAATTTGGTTCTAGAAATTAATTGTGTACGTTATAAACAATTATTGTGCGAATTTTATTAAATTAAATTAGACAGTAGACTTCCGGGGTTTAATTCGGTAAGTGCTTACGAGGTATTCTATCACCCATACTTCATTGGAAATGATGTCGAACCTGGTTTGGGCTAGGTTTTTAGTGAGTCAGTTATGGTTGTGGATGCCCTATGGGGTGACTTGTTGTAACCAGGAGTCTTAGGATTTGCTTGTGTGAGTTGTAGGGTGTGGGATATACAACTACTAACTATCAATCGTTGGGTCGTGGCAATTGATGCCTAGATGTATGGGCATCGGTTATCAGTTGTTACGACAGACTATAGACGGGTCGGGCAAGCTGGTATCGCTGGACACCCACCCTTGGTGTTGTGTATATCATGATATGGTTATGGTTTTATTTTGTGGGTGCAAGTGGTAATGACAAGAGGCGTGAGCTGTCGTCCAATGAAGTAACGTGTTGATTGTTTGGTGACACTAGGACAAACCGTCATCAAGCCGAGGGCAGTTGTCGACTAGTTGTTCCTAGTCACGAATTGACAACCAGTACCTAGTCACTACCGACCGACTCTGCCACTATGTGGCATATTGCATAACATTATAGTGCATGAGATTGGGCTTATATTCATTTGGGGGTCATGTTTTGTATGTACGGGGAAGTGTGCACATTGGCATAACCTAGTTGACCTGTGGAACTAAAGTGTGCAACTAAGGCTAGCATTACTCGTATAGTGGTATACTTGACAGCGGGAGAAAAGATTTCATTATAGTCTACCCCATCTTTTTGTGTGAACCCCTTAGCTACCAACCTAGCTTTGAATCTTATTGGTTCATTCCCACTAGTACCCTCTTTAACTTTATAAATCCATTTACAACCCACTAAGGATTTGTCTTTTGGCTTAGGCACTAATTCCCAAGTTTGATTTTTATAAAGAGAGTTCATTTCTTCTTTCATTGCTTTGACCCATTCCTTAGAGTTTTCACTTTTAATTGCCTCATCATATGTATTTGGCTCTTTGTCAACTAATTCTTGATAACTGGCATAGGCAAGACTATAGTTGGTTCCTAACCTTTGAGGAATCCTATGAGGTCTTCTCTCTCTATCTCTAGTCAATTGGTAATCGGTTAAAGGGTCTTGGTCTACATGATGTTCTTCTATCACATCCTCACTACTGTCTTCCTCAATAATAGGCTGATCTTGAGTATCATTCTCCACCTTACTAGGGGTAACGGGAATGTGGGTACTCACTCTCTCCACCTCAACCTCAGGCTCTTCACTATCTTGCTTTTTATCATTCACCCAATCAGACTCATCCTTAAGACATGGCATATCTAATTCATTAAATGTGACATCCCGACTAATTATGATTTTCACGCCCTTTTGACTTCTATCCCACAACCTATATCCCTTGACACCTTTAGGGTAACCTAAGAAGACACACTTCCTAGCTCTAGGTTCTAGCTTTCCCTCACTCTGATGAGAGAAAGCAACACAGCCAAAAGTCCTCAACATAGAATAGTCAGCACATTTATCATACCATCGTTCATAAGGAGTATCACCATTCAACACAACAGAAGGAGTCAAATTGGTTAAATAGCAAGCAGTCATAATAGCTTCACCCTAGAATGACTTAGGCACACCAAAACTCAACATCATACACCTAACTTTATCAAGTAAGGTCCTATTCATCCTTTCAGCAACTCCATTCTGTTGTGGAGTATAAGGGACCGTTTTATGTCTAGTGATGCCACTCTCAATACACATGTTGTCAAAATCAGCATTACAAAACTCAAGACCATTATCTGTTCTCAAAAATTTTATCTTATTGCCAGTTTGATTTTCAAATTGAATTTTCCAATTTTTAAATTTTTGGAAAGTATCTGATTTTTCTTTTAACAAATAAACCCATACACGCCTAGAGTAGTCATCAATGATAGATAAAAAATATTTATTTCCTCCAAACATGGGATTGCTCCCAAGACCCCATAAGTTCGTATGAATATACTTTAGGACTCTAGATGTCTTATGACTACTAGATGAGAAAGAAAGCCTATGGTGTTTTCCAAGTACGCAGTGGTCACAAAATGGAAAATCTGACACCTAATCCTTACCAAACACACCCTTATCGTTAAGAAATTTTAGTCCCTTAACACTTACGTGAGCTAACCTATTATGCCACTTTTGTGTGTGATCAGTGTTAATCGATGCAATAGTGGAAGTAGTGCCACTAAGTACTTCCACATAGGTGATATAGATGCCATTTTTTCTAACAGCCTAAAAAACCCTAAGAGCGCCTTTAAACATTTTAATCATGCCATTACCAACCCCACCAGTGAAACCTATCTTCTCTAATTCCCCTACAGAAATTAGATTTCTACCTATTTGTGGAATATACCTAACTCCTTTTAGTGTATGCATAAAACCATTTTCAAACTTAACAGTTATATCACCAACACCAACAACCTTATAAGCAACATTATCACAAGTAATGACATGCCCATGATCAGACTCATGCAAGTTTTCAAATCAGTGTTTATGAGATGTGACATGAAAAGATGCCCCGGAGTCTAAAATCCACTCATGCATATGGGAGTTTATAGATAGGTTAATTTCAGAGGGTTCATTGTTCATTAGCATATATACCTCCCCATTATCACATTGAGAAGATATAACATTTGCCTCGCTCTTTTCTTTCTCTCTTTGCTTATTTTTCTCTATATAGCAGTCTTTTATAAAATGTCCAGTTTTACCGCACCCAAAACATTTTCTACCTTTTGCCTTCCCTTGTGATTTAGACCTACCCTTTTTCTTGCCACCCTTATGTTGTCCCTCACCACCCCTAGTTTGAGATCTTCCCCTCACATAGTGTATCTCTCCACCTTTTCTCTCGTTTCTTTCCGCTTTAACTTCCCTCTCCTTACTCTTAAGTGAGTCTATTACAATATCTGGGGTAAGGGTATCCCTTCCATATTTAATGGCATTCTTTACATCCTTATACATGTCAGGGATAGCATTTAAAAGAATAATAGCTTTATATTCATAAGGAATTTTACCCCCACAGTTAGCAACATCTTGGGAAAGTTTATTAAACACATCAATATTATCCTCTATGTCTTTAGAAGGATCCATTTTAAAGCCAAAGAAACTTTCAAGTAAGAAGAGTTTGTTAGGAGTGGACTGTTTTAAATAAAGATCCTCTAGTTTTTTTTCAAAGTGCTTGAGTTGTATCATGTTTACCTACTTTGCGTAAAACTGGGTCTGACAGATGCAAGATGATAGAGGTATATGCAAGTTCATCTTTTTCTTGTTTTTCTTCCTTAGTGTCAGTTTCAGTAAAAGTGTTATCAATAGCCTTAGAGACTTTTTGTTGAACCAAAATTCCTTTCATTTTTTGTTGCCAAATTGAGAAATCACCTTTTCCATTAAACATACCTAACTCAAAGTGTTGTGTAGCCATGGTATGCACAAAACACACAAAATGCTGCACAAAAACAAATTCAAGTAGACTGCAGTAACACACTGCCTCTTAGACCCTATGAAACAAATTCTTAGGCCTAAGGTATAGTTTTAAGGTGAATAATATTTTTTTTTGCAACTTAAAACAAATAAGAAGTCAACAAAAAACAGCAACCACACAAAGGATTCTATCACAATTTAAAAGGCAAGTAATCATAGTTAAAAGGCAAGTAGTCAGGCAAACCCTATTTCTAGCAACACGTATTGGTTACCACCACAGGGTAACCCCCAAACCTAATGGCCACCCCCACCCGATGGCCTGCTAGTTGCTGAAATTAAAACTGGGTTATGAAATTTTTCATCGAGCAGACTGACAAAACAGTTCGTAAAGGAATGGGAGAACCCGAAAACAGACCATGTAGGAGTGACGTGCTCGTCGATACGAGCTCGCTATCAGGAGCTGCAGGTGCCGGAGCTGCAGGCGCCGGAGTCCCATGCGCCGCCGGTGAATCGAGGTACACGCGCCGCACACACTGGTGCGCCTCGACGTCAGGAGTCCACTGATGGGTCTCACGTGCGCTAACACAACCGAATCAGGGAGATCTTGGCCAAAAAATTAGATCTGGGTTAGGGTTTTGCGAATCGTCCCAGATCTGAAATCAGCCAAGAGATTGCCGATTTCTTCCACCCGCGAAGCCACCAAGGCTCTGATACCACTTTATAGGGATTTATCCTCGCAAAACCCATAAGAAACCAAAACGTTAGGGCAAAGAAAATCGCACAAAACAGTAAGCAATAATGCAGAAAACAAAAGCTGAAATCAAAGAACAATAAAACTCCCTGTTTGTTCGGCAATGGAGAAGAAGAAGATGGATTTTCAAGGCTCAGCGTTGATCGGTCCATCACCCACAAATGGCAACTCATAATCGGTTCCAAGCACAACCCAAGAACCCCTTGATCAACACCCAAATCTGCCTCTATCGAAAACCCCAACCGAGAATGATACACCCACACAAGGATGCGAAACAACCCCACTAAAGGAACACTCTTCTCACTCTCGACTCTATCTTTCTTCTCCGATTTTCTGCACATCTTTTTACTCTTCTCGTATACTCGGTAGATATAGATAACCCTCGAAGAACAGATAGCAGGCCATCAAGATGAGGATCGGCCTCCTAGGTATCTGGAAGGGATGAGGGATAAGGAAGAATCAAACCTGGAGCTTCAAACGGCCAGCGACCAAGTCGTAGCTCTTCCATCAGATCAGCTAGGGCAAGATAAGATAGAGTATGGGCTGAATCAGGGCTTTAAGATAGGAGGTAAGTAATGGGCTTGAATCAGTGGGCTTGGTCCATGTTTTGAGCAGCTGGGCTAAGCCCAGCTTTTCTCCAAAAAAACAAGACAAGTGTACTTGGGCCATCTTCTTGTCGGACCGCCTATTTGTGGGTTGGACCTCTCTTCATTCTATCAATTCCGGGCCAAAGCCTATGATAGACAACTTACCCGACCAAAAAACATCATCGCCTTGGACTTATTGGGTATCACACCACAACAGTCTGTTTTATCTATTTTAGTGGGATGCGCTCCAGTGTGGAAAAGTCTATACCCAGCCTAATCTATATTCATTTGTTATGCTTAGTGAATCTTGTATCTTATCTTGTTTTTACCATCATTTCAGGTGAGGGAGTTGACGTAGCGATTAGACTATTTGGCGTGTTAGTCTTGGGTGGCTAACTAAAAGATTCGTGAAGTGCAAGTTGTGATTAGAGCCTCAAATATTGTGATTTATCGGATTTGATTCGTTGTTATGTTGTTATGTATGATTAAGCCCTTAAGAAATTGATTTATGTTCATTTTGCTTCCGCCGTCATATTTGTGGTATATACTATAAAAATGGTTGTTGAAAGACCAAAAGAAAAGTGCCTGCGTGTTCCAACTTATGCAAAAGGAAACAAACTCTCAAAGTAAATTCTCTGACAAATAAGCGATTTCTGATTTTGTGATTTTGTTTTAGAATCAATAATAACTCAACCCATAAAAATCCGACCCAATTTTACTATGCGAAATCAAATAAGTCCGGATTCAGCTAAGAACGATTTTTGTATTATATCTGGTTTGAAATTTCCTAACACCACGTGCCTGGAAGGAAAAGTAAAAGTCTTCCTGTCAAACAAGAAGACTGGGAGGGAAAGGTATGTCGGCCACCGAGAAGGCGACAAAAACAGCCTTCGCAAGTTGCACAAATAGGTGGCATTTTATAAATTATTCTGAAGACTTGAGTAGAAATTCATTTTAATACAACTGGGTGGCGTGGCATGGCAATTAATTAATTGAAGCCAACTCTTCTGGAACACGAAGACAATGTTGAAAACCTGAAATGATTTAATTTTTGTGTAAATTATTTTGTTAGTATTTAAATTTTTATCATCACAGTCAGCGAATTTTAATTTTTGTTACAGTTTATTTTTTCTTTTAATTTTTATCTATTTTTGTTAACGAAAGCTTACATAATGTATATTAATAAAAACTTCAAAATTATTTAATTGTGGGTTTTTTTATTAATTTTGATATTAAACTATTTTTGAGTTTATATTAATGAATATTAGGTCAGTTTTTGTTAAGAATAATTGATGAAAAATTAAAAACTTAACTGAATTATAAGGAAGCAAAAAATTTAGTAGCTCTGGTGGTAAAATTTAAAGTACAGTTTTGCTTACAAATATTCTAAAAGCATTTAATGTATTTTATTTTCAGTATTTAAATATTTTTATTAGTTAAAAATAGATACAATGTAGTTTAAAATATTTTACTAAGAAATAAATTACTTAAAAGATTTTTAAAAAAAGAGGTTATTACCTTAACCAAAAAAAGCCACTCGTTAACAGAACTTTTTAATAAAAATTGCAACAACTGTAAATGTGAACTACATAAATTTACTTCACATACAACAAGACAACTAGCTATTAAACTACATTTATTTAGAAAAAAGGACATCGACAGGCAAAGTAACAGCAAAATTGCAGTCAGAACAAAGCTGCTTGACTATTATAATTATTTCAGTCAAGCAGCCTAAATTATGGAGTCCGATAAAATTTGCTGTTTATCTGACTCGTGAGTGACGACGACGACGACATTGGCAGTTTAGCATATATACACTTCAGTGACTTCACAATCCTATAGGAAATTGAATTGACCGACCGGCGACCGGCCAAAATCAATCAATGGGCAGTCTTGAGCTGCAATCCGTATCCAGCAAACGTGGCCGGAAAGATGCCAAGCCGGTAGCTCCACAGAGCCTTTCAGAAGCCGTCGTCAGCAAAATCCGTGAAGGTCCTGATCAACAGTCACAGAGGATCCAATCCATGTCTTTTGCTCATATTTGCAGGGTACCAGAAGATCTTCGCAAGCTCAAGGAAACTGCCTACACTCCTCGGCTCGTCTCCATTGGTCCTCTCCATAGAAAAGATGAGCACCTGGAAAACTCTCCCACGGAAGATATCAAAACGAGTTACGCGACATTACTCATTTACAGGGCGACCAAATCCCAGTCCGAGGAGGAAGCCATGGAAATACTAAATGAGTACAAGGAGGAAATTTGGAAGTCTGTCGACGAGGCAAAGACGCACTATGCGGAAGAAGCGGCTCTGGCGCTGAACCAAGAGATGCTTTTGGTGGATGCTTGTTTTATACTCGAACTTCTCTACAGGCATGACGAAAAGAATGAACCATCCAACTCTCTGAATAATTCACCAAGAGTGGGTGGTTGTTTTTGTTGTAACAAGAACAGAACACGGATGCATCAAGGTCAACAACGTTGTTTTAATTGCTTCAACAAAATTTTTGGCAGCGGCCGCCTAGCCTACCGCACTGTTCAGCGAGATTTGTTGTTACTAGAGAACCAGATTCCGTTCTTCGTTATTAAGAAACTCTTCGAGCTCACAGAGGAGAAAACCAGAGCCCGACAAGCCCGACAAGACGTTTTTCTTATTAATTGCGTATTGTCTTTTTTCAGTGATCTACTCGTCACCCTACCAGAAGCCAATGGTGATGACAACAGTACTCCAGAGATATATCACATCCTCCATCTTCTTCACATGCATTACCGTCCGGCCAATCTGCCGAAGGCCGAGAGTTGCTACCAATTCATCCAATCTGCTTCAGACCTAGAATGCGCTGGTGTCAAGTTCAAGTCCTCCAATGCCAAAACCCAATCCCAGTCGCACAACGCCAAAAGCCCGTTCCAGGTCAAATTTGACGCCCCCTCCGGCCTCAAAAGGTGGTGGTTCTCCAGAGCTTCTTTCGAAATTCCGACGCTGCACATCGACGACTCAACCGAGCTGTTCTTGAGAAACCTTATGGCCTTCGAGCAATGCTGCCCTAGCGTGCCGAGCTACATTACATCGTATGCGTTCATCATGGACAGGCTGATCAACACTTCCAAGGACGTGGATGTGCTCCAAAAGGCTGGGATCATATGCAACTATTTGGGGTCCCATAAAGACGCTTCTGATCTGTTCAATAAACTGTGCTCCGAAATTGAACTTGGGGATTTTCACTTCGCCAAGGCATGCAGGGATGCTGCAGAATACAGCAGCCGGCGCTGGCCCCAAGCTGTGGCTTCTCTGAGGCGGAATAATTTTAATACGCCGTGGGCGTACCTAGGTTTCGGTGTTGCTTTCATTCTTTTTCTCTCGGCACTCACAGGTTTCATCCGCAATGTACTTATCATTTGTTTTAGGTAGATCTAGTGATTGAATATGGAATGGAAATGAGTATAATAAAATTTAAAATTATCCTTGGGGAGTGGGAGATGAAGAGTTATAAAAATGTATCTCCATATTTCATTTAACAATAGAAACAAATGAAATGAAATGATATTTGATGTAGTCATAGGCTCCGTGCCTACAACATGCGCACAGGAGGGCCTGGTCATTGCTACATGTGCTGTGCAAGGACCAACTAATTAGGAAATACTCGCCATCAAGCATTTCACCATTAATTTGAGATTTATGCCCCAACCCGGGAAGGCCGACTCTTCGTCATAGTCTATCAACCTTAGCCTTTGGCTGCACTCGAGAAATCTTACATTGGGTCCCGAATGTTGGCCTATGTTGTCACTTCTTTCTCCCTTTCACTCCAAAATACTCACGTGTATTTTTAGAAGAGAGGAATTATATTTCTTGGTGGAATGATTTGATGAATTAGATTACACAACCTTTTATAAGGAAGATTCTATCAAAAACTAAATACAGAACATTAATTCTTATCTTTACCTAGAGAATACAAGAGATTTTATTGTAATTCAAAAAACTTTCTCGATTTCATCTTTCAACGTGTTGGATTCATTGTGTTGAATTGTCTTGAATTTCCACGTGAAACTCTCCATTTTCTTCTCTTCCAAATTCATTTGCTACCCTATGATTCTTGTGCATGTTTAATACCATCACTCTCCCCCCTTAAACATGCATCTTTAATATCTTGAAAAGTTTCATTCGTTTAGTCACCCCGAGCTTGCTTTGGAGATGCTTGAAGGCTTTTATTTTTAAAGACTTCGTCAATATATTCAATACCTATTCAACAATCTTCACATGTTCTAGCTTGATCTCATTTGACTTGACCTATTCTCGGATGGGCAATGCTATATGTACATAGATATTTACACACAACTTTACATACATAATGTAAGAACATTTGGATCGTGTTAAGGAGATGAAAAATTTGGAATTAGGATCGAGCATAGGTTGAAAATGATATTGATCATTTTGAGGATATAGGTGACCACCGGTAAGGAGCTATAACGGAAAATTCTGTAAAAAAATATGTCGCACTTGGTAAGCGTCGGGCATGTGATAAATGTAAATTAGAATAATTGATATGTGCACTACAAGGGTTTCGACTTTTTCCGGTGGTGAGAAAATCGCCAGAAAAAGCTAAAAAACCGCCAGTAAAAGTTTTACCGGCGGTAATAATAACCATCGAAAATATGCCCATCGGGAATTCTTACCAGCAGTTTTCTTACCGGCGGTAAAAGTCATAACTTTGCCGGCAGATTTAAGAAATTGCCAGTAAAAGTCAACCACCGGCAAAAATAAAAAACCGCCGGCAAAAACAATTTTTTTTTTTAACCTGTATTGTAATCTATTATAATTTGTATAATAATCTATATAACCTGTATAACAATCAATAACTACGGCAACAAAAAACCATCAACAATTTTGAAAGATTCACTCGCTACACACAACAAATAACAACTGTATACAATAAATCTATTTAAGTATAACACATTTGATCATTTAGAAAAATCGATCTTGTCTCGTCTCATTATACAATATTCAAAAACACATACAAATCAATCCTAAACTAAAACATGTCCAATTGACCTCAAATAACCCTTGATTACGCCACCATGTCATTCTCCAACCAAAATTGCATATCATATTTTTTCGATCTGCATTGGAAAACAATAGATCTATTTAAGTATATATATATACGTTAATTATGAAATTGCATAAAACATGTCCAAAATTGTATAATAACTGTATACAAAAACACTTACATCAGAGACCCTCTACGGTATCGTAGTTTTACTGTTATTAGCATCCTCAATACACGCATCCCAGAAAATTGTCGAGGCAATGGATATAAAGATTTCAACACTTTCTGAATACTAATTTCAACAAACTCATTACCTAGCTCTACTCCCCCTACAGACTTGGTCAGATCAATGGACACAATGATTGCCTCAGCAATAATATGGCGAGGTATTCGTCCATTCATCAAGTGAACAAATTCACCAATCTGTGTTTAAACAAGCATAAATGATTTTGAAGTATAATTTACATTTCAGTATATTAACTATTTGGTAGTGAATTACCTCTAAATGATAGCCACATTCTGGTGTCGATAATCCAGCGCATTAAGCTTTGGGTGATGGTGTGCTTGCATATGCGGCAGAAACACTAACATGTGAGGATGTCTATATTTCAAAATAATTTAGTTCATATATATAGTAAACATACAATTTTAAATCACGAAATGCACTAATGGAACAACATATCTGTCTCAGTTGTAGTGTACTATCTTCGAAATGCAATTTTATATATAATTTATTATTATTATTATTATTTATTTGAAATAATAATTTTTTGGCTTGCGCTTTAAAGTTTGATTACTAAAAATGATTCAAACACTCAGTAATCATTTGTAATTTTCTTCAATTATATTACTTCATACTCTTTTGTTTTGGTAAATTATTGTCCATAATTTGCTAAAACACCATATCACAAGGTAGAAATTCTAATTTCACCAGACTAAAATCAATTACATAAACTTAGTTTGTCAATTATCTCTATTGATCCAAGACCAGGTACATATGAAGACTAATCATTTGTCAAAAAATATCTAACAATGAGCTTTTCATTTCAACATATGTACTGAATTAACCATTTTTATCCACGTGTGTAAAATATGTATATAGAAACATTTTTGGGGGGGGCGCGGGGAGGGCACTCGGACGCTAAAGAAAAATTTGTTGTAAGTATCCAAATAAAGCAAAGAGAAACAGCTACGAAAACGAGAGGCAGCCATAACAGTAGTTTACGAGCAACCTCGTTTGCTGATCTTTGTAGCCAGAAAACTCAGGAGTCCCCCCAAAGTTTCTAAACTTCATTTTTAAACTAAAGTATCTTTATATGGATGTACATATATTCGCCCCCTCAAACAATTACTAATTTTTCTTTATACTCTAGAATTTCCTTTAGGCTCCCTTTTACCAAAATTGTTGGATCTTCACTTACTGAAAGTAACCATGAGGTTGATAAAGGCCCAATCATAGGATATGAAGCCTCTAAGATGGTTGGTCTGAATTTTCACGTCTGCTGATCTTCCTTCCCCAGAAAAGGTAAACTGATGCCGCTAAGATGGCATTTTAATTTCAGTTACCGAACAGATAGGGAAAGACAAATATTGCAGACGAACAACTTAGTAACTCCCTTTGCTCTTTAGGAAAATTCAAGGAACAGTGGTTGTTGCTCATGATAAACTTGCTGAACAAGGATCCCATAAGAAGCATAACATTCCTGCACATACTGTTTACCTGAGGCTTTACTCTTCTCTTTGACCATGTACTTGTAACAATTAACAAAACAATCCCACAAGAAAAACTCGACTGCTACTACCAGATAAAATCTATCTCTCAACCATAAGATTGACTGTTTCCGGTCAATCTTGCCAAATCAATCGAAAGGATACCAACACGAGCAAATTAAGGACAACGTAGGCAATAATTGAAATTTAGATTACAATTACAAAATTAAGGTTTCAACATGGAGATCCATCAAGCCTGAAGAAGATATCCATGGCTGAAACTAAGAAATCCACTCATAATTTGGGAATGAAGAGAAAAGAGACAGAAAAACAAAATAAAACAAATAGACAGATCGATAAATACCTCAAGCAAGAGGAAGACAAGATGTGGCAATAGAGATTATATTAGGAGTCACAACCTAGAATTTCATAGATAGCCAGACAGAGATGAACCCATCGTTAGATATGAGCTTGTATAAAATCTAATTTTTATACAAGTTAGATTTTCCTTTCCTAACAAGGCCAGGGGACTTCATCTTAGTAATTGAATTGGTGAGAAAATTCATCTTCCTTTTATCCTGTCTTAATTTCAACATTAGAAAGATAATCACATCTTAGGTCATGGATGAACTAGCTGAAAGAATAACTCTGGAATTGTATAACATTATAGGCTAACCTTTTTTGAGGGCGAGGGCGAGGGCGAAGGCGAGAGCGATCGCAACTAAGCAAGCAAGGGTGAGAATGATTGAGGGCAAGCGCGACTGAGCGAGCAGCGAGGGCGAGAGCAACTGAGAGTGAGTGAGCAAGCGAGGGTGAGGGTGAGGGTGAGGGTGAGGGCGAGGGCGAGTGAGGCAGTGACTCAATGGCGTGAGCAAAGACGAGTGAGCGAGCGAGAGAGACACAGCGAGGCACGAGCGAGAAAGGGTTCTAGGGTTTGCAGGGGGGATTTTGGAAGAGAAAGGGGTGAGGGGAAGATTTGGGCGGGGGCGCGAGTGAGGGGGGAGAATTTTGGTGGTGTTATTATATTAAATCATATCCCCGACGGTTACAAAAACCGTCGGGGATGTGCATGCCATAGTCGGCGGTTATTTTAACCACCGGGGATTGTGGTGTATTCCCGACAATTGTTCAAATCGTCGGGAAAAGTTCGCTGGTAATACCCCTTCTTCTTGTAGTGGTGGTTGGGATATTCAGGTAATGATATTATCGATAAGTGAGGGTAATATCTATATTGACTTGAGGAAAAACTCAATGGCTAAACTTAGGTTCAAGTAGAATCATTTGAAGTGGGGTCCTAGGACAAGTATTGCCTCAGTTATTTGATTAGTCAAAGTGCAAATTTTAAGGACGCAATTTCTTTAAATGGGGAGACTGTAATACCCTATGTTGGCATGATTTTTCCATGTAATTTAAATGAGTTCAGAATACCGAAAAATGAGTTTGATGGTAAAAATAAGTCGTCGAATCGACTGTAGGGAATACCCTGGAGATTAGATGTCTAAAGAGAAGGGTATGTCAGTGACGAGCATCTTGAGGCAAGATTTATGATGCCAAATGAAATCGGATCGAAAACGATTTTTGGTACCTCTACTATTTAGGCTAAGAAATCGAATGATTGTAAGGGACTTTTGGGAAGTCAACAGAACCTTGAGTAGATTCATATTTACCATAAGGAGCAACCCTTAAGTAGTTTCAAGAAGAAACAAAAGGATTTGTGATCAAAACACGATATTACGTATATTTGAGTCTAAGTGTAATTTATTAATTTTGGCTAATGGAGGTCAAAACAATGGTTTTTCTAAATTCGAGGGTGAGATGAAGGGTTTAAAACTTATGGGGCTTCGTGAAATTATTGGATAGCTCAAGCGTTTTAAATAGGGGGCTAAAATGAAATTTGGAAAATGACAAGGGGTCAAAGTGTAAATTTTTAAAATATAGCCATGGCCATTGCCGACCAAGCCATTACCACCGCTGCCTAGCCTCCAACTTCCATCAGGGAGGATCCCCTCAAGGTCCATCCTGGATTCCAGGGCATGGGGAGTTGATTTGGGCAAGGTATGGGCCAAGAATGACTGTGATGTGACATCAGTAAAGCAAGGTATGGCTTAGGATCACCAAAAAAATTGGGATATATTTTCAAGACAAATCTCGGCTAGATTAGGACTATTTGAGGCCATTATATGATTGTGATGATGATAAAGGCTCGGATTTGACAATGAATGACTCGTTTTGGCTCAAAATCGAGTATAAATAGGGCTTAGAGGGTTGGCCGAAAATGCAAAAAATTAAACTTTGAATTGCTTGAATTTGGGAGTGCGTTTGAGGGATTGGATAGAAGGCTTTTGTTCCTCATATCTTGGAGAGTATTTTTGGAGAATTTGAAGTATTTTGGAGTAAATTAAATCGAGTAATGTTCGAAGCTTGGCCGGAAGTTGCAGCGGACACCAGAGCCAAGGGTTTAAGTGGTCGATTGAGGGCCTTTCGGTGGGTTTTTTGGGCAAATGAGAGTACCATCATGAGAAGGCTACCAGGTGGTGTGGTCAGGGAAAAATTCTAGTCGCCAGCAACAAGGGGCTCACTTGAGAAGATGACCATCGTGTGCAGAGCACGTGTGGGTCTTCACGCATAGGCACGTGGCTAGTGTGTGAGGGCACGTGGGGTCAAGGTATTTTCTAAAAAAATTTAAATATTTTTAGAAAAATATTTTATGAATTATGGTGGAGAAAAATTTGGGAAACCTTAAGAACGTATTTATTTTAGAATTTTTGAGGAGAAAATAGGAAGAAAATGAGGATAAATTATGACAATTAGATATTGATATTCTTTTGAATGAATATGATGTCTAGGGATCATTAAGACTCGAGGTTAGGTAACAGTAAAATCGAGGTTGATACGAGAATTGAGATATTCTGAATTACCGTTAAGGTGTGTGTTCCTACTTAAAAACTTAGCTTATTATGAGTGTTCTTACTTAAAAACTTGGTTTATTCCAGGTGGTTCGACCCTATACTTGATTTTGTTTCATGCAATAGTTTTGGCATGTGAATGGTTGATTTCATGTGGATGGTTTATCCAAATTATTTATTTTCGTGTGCATTGAAAAATGTGCATTGAAATGTCATTTTATGTAATGCATAATTACATGTTGTGGTTATGGCTTTGGCACATGCATGTGTTGGATATGGGTAGTGTTCCGGGATGCTTTTGAGTGGGAATGTAATTTCCGACGTGATTGTGGTGAGTTGGGTTCATACTTTGATGTTAACCCTCCCGTGTCGGGAGTGGTAACAATTGTTCCCGAGGCATCAGAGAGATGCATTGATGTTGCCCCTCTTAAACTAGGGTTGTATTGTGTTAATGTGTCGATGTGATTATGTTGCATCTAGAGAAATTATTATTTTCCCGTGGTATGGGTTAAGCGTTGTATGAGATTCTCTTAGACTGGGACATGTCAGAATATGTCTATTGTTCATGGTCTTGCATACATTCAAGAAAATGTTTTGAACTCTCACTAATTAGATGTTTCAGCATCTAATTTGGATTATGTCCCTGAAATATTTAAATATTCCAGGTGAAAGTAGCAGCGCCAAGGGAAAAGAGGTCGTCTAGATGTAGCCATCATTTATGTTTTGAAAGTTTAGTAGGTCTTTGACCATGTTTTGTGATATTCAAATATTATGTATTATTTTGATGATATCATGTTAAACATTAATACGTTACTTGATTATAAATGAGGGAGGTTTCGATCTTGCTTCTGCATATGTGATGATTACCTATCTTACCTTTTTTATTTTAAGTTTGATATGCTAAGAAGGTTTGTTTATTCTCGTGTGCATTGAAAACATGCATTAAAATGTCATTTTATATAATGTATCATTACATGTTGTGGTTTGAGACAAGGTATTTCCATAACTTGATTTAAGATATCATATAAGGCTAAATGTTTTTCATCATCAAAAGTAAAATATCATTCTCTTCTTTTTTAATGATGACAAAACCCTCGATTTGAGTTCTGTCTTTCCCAATGGTGGAGTCACCTGAGGCCTAGTGGGGGCAATGCCCCCACTGGGCCAAGATTTTTTTTTAATTTTTTTTTATAATAATTTACTACTAAAAGTAAAAAAATTATATTATATTTTTCTACTAAAAATAAAAAAAATAAATATTGAAGAAAGTAAGTATATAATGGCCTAATAGTAACTATCACAACAGTTTTTACAATTTGATCATGATTTTATTTTTTTACAATAATGATGTAAATAAAATTAAGTATTGAAGAAAATTATGAAGCAAAAAAAACAAGCAGGGAGGAAATTTATACTGAAGACAATAAACAAATTAACAAAGCAAAAATTGAGCAAATTGATGTTCCACAAATTCCTATAGATTTTAGGCTAAGAACTACAATAATGGATTACGATGTTAATTTTCAGAATCAAATTAAAAGAGTATACTTGCAAAGAGGTCTGTGTCAGCCTCAAAATTAAGACAATACATTATAGCTTGGTTCAATGAATTTAGTGATTAGTTGGAATATAATATAAGCAAAGATGTTGCATTTTGCTTATACTTTTATCTTTTTAAAACAAATAATGGGAAACAAGGAGATGATGATTCTTTTATAAAAGAATGATTTAATAATTAAAAAAAATAGAATTTTAAATTCATGTTAAAGATGTTAATAGTGCACACAATTAACCTGAAAACAACTATGAAATTTTAATGAATCAAAAATAAAATATTGAAATAATTTTCTTTAAACAGTTAGAACAAATATTGTGTGATTATCGAATTCGTTTAAATGCATCAATTGATTGTGTTCAATTTCTTCTACGACAAGAATTAGTCTTTCATAGTCATGACGAGTTTAAATATTCAAATAATCAATATAATTTTATTAAATAATTACAATTTATAGTGTGAAAAGAACAATTATAAAAAAAAATTATTTTAATATTATTATTATTATCTTATTTTTAAAATTACACTTTTTATATCCTGAACCAGAATTCTGGGATCCGCCCATGCTCTTCCCCCTACTCTTTATTGGTGTAATCTTCGTCCTTGTCCTCCATCTCGTCTACCTTTTCCTTATCTTTTATCCCTCTGTTTGTGCCGTGAATGAGACAAACGCATATCAGATTTAAAGTCACCATATGGAATAAATTTATTTTATATTATGTGAATGTGTGGTTACTGCCATCACTTGAGTTTGTATCTTACAAGTTCTTGAAGGTGGAAAATTCGATGGAAGTAGGTGCTTTTCAGCAGTGAAGCACGGAAATGACTGGAAGATGTCATTTCCAAGTTTATGAACTGTTTTCTAAACGAAAAATGTTTCTTGTTTTGAAATTATTTATATTTATTTAAAATAATTTTTTTTTTCATTTTCATTTCATATTAAAAATATTTTTCGTTTCTATTTTTCGTGTAACCCAACTTTTCAGCTTGAGGCAGCTCCATTGCTCTTGTCCATTCGTTTTGTTCTTCTTTTATTATTATTATTATTATTATTATTATTATTATTATTATCATTGGAAGGTAACCTTTCTTAAAACATGGGTCAAACTTCTTGTTGGTTGTTATACATACGAAGGAATTTCATCTTTTGGTACAAATTTTATAGGCCGTCAAACACGACCAAATTAGCGGCCTTCCAGTTACCATGGGTCTAATTGGCCCGTGGACTACTCTATAGCTTGAGGCCCTATGTGTTTAGGATATGTTTAGGATATAATATATAGTTGGTTCTAAAATTAATTAGAGTTAACAAAAACTATTGCACGTGTGTAGGCTTTGATGCTACGTGTGAGATATTTGCCACTGCCTTCTTCACCAGCTTCTCGGTCTAGAATGAGAGGGAGAATAAAAAGAGGTGAGAAAAAAAAAAGAAAAAAGATTGACATATAATAACACTTTTATTATTTTAAAATTTTTAGTTAAGGTAAACTAATAGTACAAGAAAATTACGACGAGGAACTAAAATACATGGGCAGTTGTTATATTTTTTTAAATGTTATGGATAGTACTTGTATTTACCCTAAACCTAAGAATAACACAATTTTTCTATTTTTAGTTATCAAAAACTATCATTTGTGCTAAATAAAAAAATAAAGAAAGAAACTATTATGAACACTTATTTAAGATTAGTATACATATATGATAACATATAATTAATTTTTAATACAAAGATCAGTGCTAAAACGTGATTTCATACCTTGCACTGATTATTTTGTCTTTGGAGAGATGAACTTATTAGAAAACTTTAAAGTGAGAAATCAAATTTAGAAGAAATTATGAATCTAGTAGAGTTTTCCTCTAAAACAACAAGAAGATTCCACGATACACTTGTGGTAAATCTGGGTTATGTACCCGGATCGGTTCGTCCATAACAGGCTTCAGACCAGCTCCAAATCTGAATCTATAACTATTATATGAAGTTGCTGGGAGAAAAATTGCAAATCCACAATTGAATGCACTTCCTCCAAGTGTGGAGGAAGTGGGAAGATGGGAGAGAATTATGCTCGTGCATGCTAGCATATATATTTGTGGTATATACTACAGAAATGGTTGTTGAAAGATCGAGAGAAAAAGTGCTTGCGTGTTCCGCCTTATGCAAAAGGAAACGAACTCTTAAAGTAAATTCTCTAGCAAACAAGTGATTTTCGATTTTGTGATTTTGTTTTCAAACCAATAACTCAACCTATAAAAATTCAACCCAATTTTACTGTGCAAAATCAAATAAGTCCCGATTTGGCTAATAACGATTTTTATATTATATCTAGTTTCAAATTTCCTAACACCACCCATGTAATACCCCGTTTCTACATAAGATTGTCATGTAATTTAGATGACTTTAAAATACTGAAAATTAGCTTGATAGTAAAAATAAGTTGCCAAATAGACTGCAGGGAGTGCCCTGTAACTTTGATGTCTAAGAAAAATGATATAGTATTGACGAGCATTCTAATATATCATTTATGGTATTAAAGGAAATATAAATCGAGATTGTTTTCGGTATAACTGTGATTTAGGCTGAAAAATCGAATTGTCGTAGGGGACTTTCAAAAATTTAATGGAACCCTAAGGGGACTCTAGTTTTGTGTAAGGAACAATTTTGAAATGGTTTCGAGATGAAACAAAGGTCTTATGAGGGCACAGAGCCAAAATTGTCCTTATCGAGCAATCTTGAAATTATTAATTTTAAATTTTCAGTATTTGAATCTGAATGAAATTTACGTCTGAGGGTGTAATTGTAATTATGAAATATTCAAAGTGGGATTTAGAATTAATTAAGGGATTTATATATAATTTTCATGATTTTAATAAATTATACATATATATTATGTATAGTATATTATATAAATTATATGTATATATATGTGTGTGAGCGTGTGCGTGGTGGGCAAGGATTTTACAATAAATATAATATAATGTTACGAGCATTTTTTGAATTGCCTTGGGCTATTATAAGGACTACTGCGAGCTAGGAATGGTCCAATGATAAGGCCCAACCTCTCGAAGCGCAATGGGCTCAAGGCCGCAGCCATCTCTACGAGGTCTCATAATTATTAAAGCGCGAGCTCTGATCACGATAACAAGCAAGCTCCTAGCAATGACTCTAGCTCGTTGGTCAACTCGATCAGCTCGCGAATGAGACCACAAAGCGGAATAATCGGATCTGATGTCTATTTGTCCTTATATGTGGAAAGCCAGACCCCACATGGTGCAAAACTTTTACTCCTTATTTTATGGAGATAATAAGAGCACTTTGTCCCTCACGAGGTGACCTCACCACTTTTAACTTTGTGTAAATTGTCGATACCGCGCACTATAACTAGGGGCTCAGAACCAATTGTACAGACATGATAAAAAATACATACTATTACTCTGAAAAAATAATCGAAGGATAGTCGTGGACTAGGCATCATTCTGGATGAACCACGTAAAAGACTCTTGCGTATTGTTTGTTGATAGTGTTATTATTTTCTTCCCCTCGTATTCGTGATTATTGGATCAGTACGAGCTGGCGAATCTTGGTCAACCATTTCTAAACGTCAACATTTTGGTGCTAGAATGAGGGCTCGTTCTGATAAATGTCAATGGCAAAGGGGAGACACACAAGAAGTTCTAAAATGGTTATCAATCAATTTGGAGATCATGCTAGTCGGCGGCCGAAAATTCCGCTTGTAAGGGGCGTGGTCGTAACCACTACAGCTATTTTTGTTCCCTTATTGATTGGAACAACCTCGAGAATCCCCTCGTGGGTTCCCTTTCAATCGGTTACCCCTGTTCCAAGGATAGAGGTGGCCCTGGCCTAGCAGCAACGTCAAGAGACACTGGAGAATACAGTCAGGCAGCTCGCGGATGTGGTTAAGACGTTGACCCAAACGCAAGTTCAAGTCATCCAAAATCTGGTGGAGGTCGCTCCACTTGGAGGCGTCCCACAACCTTGAGATGAAATACCCATTCTAGATGAAAGGGAAGGTAGAGGAACATCACGGCGGGGTGGGTCGCACATTCCTCGAATTCACGGTGTGGGAGATCGGAAGAACGACGATCTTGGAGAAAGGGATTGGCACTACAAAAAAAATTGATTTTTAGCGGCGATCTTTTTGCGGTGGTTTCTAAAACCGCCGCAAAAAATGAAATTTTGCGGCGGTTTACAAACCGCCTCAAAATACTATTTTAGCGGCGGTTTTTTTTAACATTTTGCGACGATTTTCAAAAAATCGCCGCTAAATTTAGAAAATAATTAAATAATTATAAAATTAAATTAAATTTACCAGCAGTTTTTGAGAAACCACCGCTAAATTAAAAATAATTAAATAATTTAAAATTAAAATTAAATTAATATTTGCGGCGGTTTTTCAAAACCGCCGCAAAATTCATTAAAAAATTTAATTTAGCGGCGATTTCTGAAAAATCGCCGCTAAATTCAAAAATAATTAAATAATTTATAATTAAAATTAAATTAATATTTGCGGCGGTTTTGAAAACCGCCACAAAATTAATCAAAAAATTTAATTTAACGGCGGTTTTTCAAAACCGCCGCTAAATTAAAAAATAATTAAATAATTTATAATTAAAATTAAATTAATATTTGCGGCGGTTTTTCAAAATCGCCGCAAAATTCATTAAAAAATTTAATTTAGCGGCTGTTTTTCAAAAATTGCCGCTAAATTCAAAAATAATTAAATAATTTATAATTAAAATTAAAATTAAATTGAATTAAATTAACAAAAAGAAATATAAAATCTTAAAAGAAATTTAAAATTTAATTTAAATTAATTACAAAATCTTTATATATATAAAAGTATGATAGTTTTGAAAAAAGAAATTTCCCCCCAAAACTTGCATTAATGATTTGCAATTAATACTTATTGTATTAATAATTTATATTTTGTAATTTGCATTAATACTTTAAAATTTTCAATTGCTTTGAAATAATAAATAGTAATAAAATTTTTCCTCAAATTAATGATTTGCGTTTAGTACTTATTGCATTAATAATTTACATTTTGTAATTTGCATCTTTATATATATATAAGTAAGATAGTCTTCAAAAAAGAAATTTCCCTCCAAAACTTGCATTAATGATTTACAATTAATACTTATTGCATTAATAATTTGTATTTTGTAATTTCCATTAATAATTTAAAATTTTCAATTGCTTTGAAATAATAAGTAGTAATAAAATTTTCTCCCAAAACTTGCATTAATGATTTGCGTTTAGTACTTATTGCATTAATAATTTACATTTTGTAATTTGCATCTTTATATATATAAAAGTAAGATAGTCTTGAAAAAAAAAATTTCCCTCCAAAACTTGCATTAATGATTTACAATTAATACTGATTGAATTAATAATTTACATTTTGTAATTTGCATTAATAATTTAAATCTTTCAATTGCTTTGAAATAATAAGTAGTAATAAAATTTTCTCCCAAAACTTGCATTAAGGATTTGCATTTAATACTTATTGCATTAATAATTTACATTTTGTAATTTGCATTAATAATTTAAATCTTTCAATTGTTTTGAAATAATATGTATTAATTATTGTAAAATTAATAATAAATTTTAAATATACGAGTTTTTCAATGCTAATTGTTTTGTATTAAATTTGTATGAGTTTTATGAGAAATATAAATAGACAATTTAAACTATTAATTAAGTCATAGAAAAGTATCTATTTACTTAAAATATTATTTTTATATCTTTATTCTATGTATATTTATATAATATTAAAATATGATAGTCAAATAAAGTATTTTGCCAAGTGTCAATCAATGGTGAATTTTTTTCCTCAAAAATTTGCATTAAATCAAAGGTAGTGATTAATTAATTATTAATTACTTTAATAATTATATTATAATTTTGAAAATATGATGTCTTAACAAATTCATAAAAAATTATTTAAGATTGTCAAATACTAGGGTTTTTCAATGCTAATTAATATTTAAGGTATCACATTTTTAAGACTATAGAATAAATCAAAATTCATTTTTTTTAAATTTTGTTATTATTGAAAAAACTTATTCTTACTCATATTTAAGAGTTTTAATTTATATTTATAATTATAATATAATAAATAAAAAATAACGAACGTCTTTAAGTGGAAATATTATAGATTTTATAATATTTATTTATAAATAAATATAATATAATAAAAAAATTATAAGTATATTGAATTAAAAGTGTTCTCCATTAGCATATTAAATAGTGAATAATTATGTAAACTTAAATTTTTTTAACATGATTAAAGATTGAAAAAATTATAATTATCAATTTTGTTAAAATTATTTAAAATAATAAATTTATTTTTTATTTTTAAATTAAACTCTTCCATATATCACACGAGTTCACAAATAGTTAACTAAAAATTTAATTTAAAAAATAAAAATAAAAATAAATTTAACAAAATTTTAATAATTTTAAAAAATATATAATTTTTTTTATTTTTAATAAATTAATTTAGTTAATTTAATTCAATTAATTTATTTTTAATTTATTCCTTTACTCTTTTAAAAAATAATAAATTAATTAATATTTTTCTTTCTCTATTAAAAAATATAAAATATAATTTTGAAAAATAATGGTATATAATTTATATATGCGGTTATATAACAAAGGAGGTTGACAGATCAAGCGGTTACAAGCATGCATGTGCACAGGGGAGGTTGTGGGTTTGAAACTAGGGAAGGGGATGCTGGTTAATTTCCAGCCTCGCCACATGGCGCGCGAACAAGCGGCCACGTGGCTGGGCGGGCACAAGCAGGTGGGCGGGTCCAACCGAGTGGCCGCGGGCGGGTGGGAGAAATTAAAATTTTTAATTTTGTTTTAATTTTAGCGGCGGTTGAAAAACTGCCGCTATATATTTTAAAAACTGTTGCTAAATCACTAATTTTGCAGCGGTTTTAAAACCGCCGCAAAATTAGTAATTTGCGGCGGTTATTCTAGCGGTTGGTTAAAATCGCCGCTAAATGCCAGTTTTTTTGTAGTGTGGAGGCGCACCCCACAAACCCGAGAGCGAGAGTAAATTGTTATGAAGATTGCCGTGACGAGGCCCATGAAGGGAGCCATCGACGTGGGGATCCACGCCCAGGGGAGAGCTCGGCTAGGATCAGCCCAGGTCGTGCCACTCATTGTAACCAGCCAGGGAATAGGAGACGACATCAGCTTAGGGCTCGCTGCTCGCCAGATCGAGGTAGCAGATAGGAAAGGCACCCCTCGGGCGATCTTTGGACCAAAACCCAACTGTAAAGGAGTTATTGCAAAGGGTCCGACAATTGGAGACGTGACATGGAGCTCATGATCGGAAGGGAGGCCACGATGAAATAACCCTATTCTCAAGAGAAGTAGAATAGGAGCCTCTCCCCCGCAAATTTAAAGTCCTAAACATCCCTTAGTACAACAGAGATGGTGACCCCTATGACCATCTGGATGCCTTTAACGTCCAAATGGACCTACAGACTTCAAGTTTGCTAGCTAAATGCTGGGCATTCCCCGCGACCTTGGGGGATATACCTCGAACATGGTTAAGAAGTCTCCCTGCCCCCCGGTAGTATTTGTTGCTGGGAAGAGTGCTAAGGAAGGTTCATGTAACGCCCTGCTTTTTCGGGAGCATTATATCTTGGGACAATTCTGAAATAATAATTTTTTTTTTCTTTCAAACACTAAAGCTAAACCACATCATACCTCGAATCCGTCCCAGAATTCTCATACATAATCTTGAAAGAGAATCACTATACATATCAAATGCGGAAGCAAAGATCGAAACCTGATATCTTAACATTAATGTAACATCTCGCTCGAGCGATAGGAAGAATCGGAACAACTTACCCTGATGGGCCTACGCGAACTTCCCAGGGGATCACCCATCCCTGGATTACCCCAGGTTACGCTTAACTTGGGAGTTCTTTGCCAACATTCAGCCCAAAAGGTATCCAGCTGGTGTTGTTTCATTTCTTACACTATCCTCGATATATACTAACTTCTCTGGGCTCTCGGGGTATTACATTCTCCCCCTCTTAAGCACATGACGTCCCCGTCATACGACCTTACAACCGGTCCCAGATCTCTCCCCCCTTGCATGGCCGATGTGGGATTCGCCTAAGGTGCCTACACGCACCCCTCGGGACTCAGCCTCCTCGCTGAGGTTTGCCCCACCACCGCGCTCAGAGGCTCAGGGGTCGGCTCTGATACCACCTGTAACATCCCGCTCGAGCGATAGGAAGAATCAGAACAACTTACCCTGATGGGCCTACACGAACTTCCCAGGGGGTCACCCATCCCTGGATTACCTCAGGTTAAGCACGCTTAACTTGGGAGTTCTTTACCAACATTCAGCCCAAAAGATATCCAGCTGGTGTTGTTTCATTTCTTACACTATCCTCGATATATACTAACTTCTCTGGGCTCTCGGGGTATTACAATTAATTATAAATAAATTCTTATATCTTTAACATTCCTCAAAACATTCAGAATTTAAAGTAGCAGAACTTAAATACATGGGCTACATAACATACATTTCATTCTTCATGTACTCTGCTAAGTGCCTTATCATGCCTCATTTATCCTTGTATCTGCTACAATCTCCACCTGAAACGTTTGAATATTCCATGGGCAAAGCCCAAGTTAGATGATGAATCATCTAAGTAAGGGTACATAATGCTATGTCATGTGTGTATGCAATGTCTTACCTCGTAGGTGTCAATTACACCCTTCGTGCTGCCTATCATTTTTGCGGCAACCTCTTTCGAAGCTGGGGAGTATGGGTGCACCCTTGGTAAAGCAGCAGTGCCAGTTCGTACTCCCTACGGCCACAAATGCGCGTGATCGATGATATCAACGTGTATTTATACATTTCATAGTCATGTCATGTATGCAGTCTACGTGATGGATACATATCAGGGCATGTCAATATGGTGAAAACATTTTTGAGGAAAATAAATCACTTACAAATCAAGCATTTTCCATAAATTAACTTAAATTGGGAAGTACCACTTACCTTCTCAATCATTTCGGACTACCTCGATATCCGTGCCCTGCCTTATACGTCACCTCGATTTGCGTGCCAATCTCAAAATTTGACAAGTCACTTCAACTTAAGTCTCAAAACATCCTAATCACCATAAGTATTTAAATAAACATTAAAACCTATTTTTCCATAATTTCTAGCATCTTCTTTAATTTCCTTTCTATTTCTTCCTAATTTTCCTCAATAAATCCAAACTAAATATTTCTAAAATATTTTCTCAAATATTCTTTTACGACAATTCGTAAAATAATATTCCTAAATTTCTGAAATTTTCTAAGAAATTTTACTCACCTTAATTTAGCATCTCTGGCTTCCTCGGTATGCGTGCCCTGATCTCTAAACTTGTGCCCGAACTATTTTCCAGATTTTTTCTAGGATTTTTCTCTATTTTTTTTCTATTTTTCTCCATTTCTTTTATTTTCTTCCTTTTTCTTTTCTTTTCTTTTCTTCTTTTTCTTTTTCTTTTCTTTTTTTCTTTTTCTTTTTTTTCCTCATTCTTCTTCCTCCCGCCTCCTGCAACTCCTCTGCTTCTTCCTTTTTTCTTTCTTCTTCTTTCTTTTCTTTCTTCTTCTTCTTCTCCTCCTTCCTTCCTTCTTCCTTCTTCTTCTCTTCCTTTTTCTTCCTTTGCCTCGTCTCCTTCCCGCGGCCACCGCCGGTGCCAGCGCCTCAGCTGCTGGCCGCCTCAGCTTCCTGGTCGCCTCCACGCCGGCCACCATCGCGGCCTCCTTCGTCGCGGCTACTGTCGCCCTCGCACCTGCTAGCTGCACATCAGCCATGGCCTATCGAACCAGCCATTGCCGAGGCTTTCGGCCGCCCACGCCGTCGCACCAGCCTCCTCAGCCTCGCTGACCGTCGCCCATGCCCTCGTCGGCCTTCGACTTAGCTGCTACTGTCGAACACGGCCGCGGCCGTGGCCCCCTGCTCGTGGCCATGGCTACCGCAAGCTGGTTGGTTCCCCCCCCCCTCTCTCTCTCTCTCTCTCTCGATCGACCACTGCCACAACAGCTTAAAGCTGCTATGGCCGAATTCTGCTCCTCTCTCCCTTGCTTCAATTGCCCCCATTCTCCATCTATTTATAGGCCCTTAACAGCTCTCTCTCTTTCTGCCCATACCTTCTTTACGTGAAGGACACTCCATGGCAGCCATCATCTGGCAAAGGCGTGGTCGCCATTTACAGGGGGTATGGGATGAAGCTGCAGGGCATGGCAAGTTGCAGAGACGCCTATACGCATACATAATTATATATACATAAGTATATATTACATTAATATTTAGACTAAAGGAAATTACACATAAGCTCCAATTTTCTTCTAATATCACTTGGGCAACTCCTTAATTTCAATTATACCCTTCAATACTGAATTAATTTGCATTTCGATACCAAAAATTCAAAATTAATAACTCAAGATTACTTGATATTGGCGATTTCGTCCCAATGTCCTCACCGGGCTATCGTTTCATCCTAAAACCACTGAAGGGCTGGTCGTTACGCAAAACCGGAGCCCCCCTAGGGTTCCGTTGATTTTTCAGAAGTCCCTTATAACAATTCGGTTTTACAGCCTAATTAGCAGTTGTATTTTAGCTGTACCAAAGCTGTTCTCGATTCGATTTCTTTTGATACCATAAATCCTATTTCGAAACGCTCATCGAAACTATATCATTTTTCTTAGACAATTTCACCTCAAGGCACTCCCTACAGTCGATTCGATACTTATAACTGCTATCAAACCAATTTTTCGGTATTCTAAACTCATCGAAATTACGTGGCAACCTCATACGAACATGGGGTATTACAGTTCATCAACCAATACAGGTCGCTTTGAAGACAGCTCACTCCTACGTGTCATCTCGCCACAGTTTTCCAGCAATCTAGTGAATCCTTGAAGGAATACATAGAGAGGTTCAGGTGTGAGGTCAATAATGTCGAGAACCCCTCAAACGAGAGTATTTTGACCGTAATATACGTGGGACTTCGTAAAGATGGAAAACTCTATGAGAGCATCTATAAATCCCCTATAAGGGACCTAGGCGAGTTCTATGAGTGAGCTGCAAAAGAGATCAGATGGGAGGAAACTTTTGGCTCAAAGAAGCGCACCAACCAAAAGGATGGAGACGGGGGTAATAACCAAAGCAAGAAACGGGGCAATAACAACTATGATAAAGGGAGGCAAGGCCGAAATCCTAATGATCAAGTCGCTAAAAAAGTAAGGAACGAGCAGAGGAGTGAGTGACCTCCACACCAGGGTCGCTATGAGCACTATAGTGTTCTATCAGACACGCAAGACAGGATTTTCACTGTCGAGAAGAAAATGGAAAATTTCAGGGGGCCTGATCCCGTACGGACCCCAGATAGGTTCAAGAATAAGGACAAATTCTACGCTTACCACAACGAGACATGACACAACACCTCTGAGTGTTGGGCATTGAAAGATGCGATCGAAAAGTTGATCAGGAAAGGTCGCTTGCATGACTATGTGGTACAACCGAGAGATGAACAACCCTAGCATCCAGTCCAACCTGAACCTCACCAAGCTCTTGAGAAGGATTGGACACCTGCGGTAAGAACTATCTTCACTATTCATGGTGGGCCTAATATTGCAAAACCTCTAATAGGTCACACGGACGTTATGTATTGGAGGCCTGTCACCTCCTACTTGCCGGGTTTGGTGAATAGGGAATCCCGTAAAAAAAAGCCAAAGCAACCCCTAATGACATCATTTTTTCAGAAGAAGATACGAGAGAGGTGCACTGGCCCCACAACGACGCTCTCGTGGTCCAAGCTTGAATTGGAAACGTTGAAATGCAGAGGATTATGGTTAACACAAGTAGCTCGATAAATGTGATTTATATGGGATGTTTCGACCAAATGGGCCTGGGGTCGGACCAATTAAGGGCGTCCCCAGAACCACTTTATGGATTTACTGGAGATGTGGTGATCCCCATAGGACGCATCAGGCTCCCACTTACAATTGGGGACTTAGATGGCCAAGCTATTGTGATGGCGGACTTCTTAATCATTGATTGCCCTTTGGCGTATAACGTTGTCATGGGGAGACCCGCTATGAATGACTTGAACCTGGTCATCTCGACCAAAGCGTTGATCGCCAAATTCCCAACTCCAAATGAGAGGCATTGAAAATGGGATTCAAAGAAAAGAAAGTCAACATTGTCTCACGAGGTGACTCGCGGGGTGTGAGTGAGAAAGGAGTCAATCACGACTTGGATCCACTTGAGGTGGATTGCAACTGAGCTGCAGGCCCTGTAAGCAAACTGGAAGATGTTGTGGTTAGTAACACGGATGTCGAGAGATGTCTCAAGTTGGGTAAGGACCTTGTTCCTGAGGTAAAGACTCAACTGACTTACTTTCTCAAAACAAACTAGGATGTGTTCGCTTGGAACCACGAAGACATGGTGGGGATAGACCCAAACATGATGATACATCGGCTCAACATAGATTCTAATCACAAGCCAGTCCGTAAAAAAAGAAGGCCTATGACTGCAAAGCGTTATGCAGCCCTGAAAGAAGAAGTGGGCAAACTGCTAGCAAACGGGTTCATCAGAGAAATGTATTACCCAGCCTGGGTAGCTAATCTAGTTCTGGTAAAAAATAAGAACAGGAAGTGGAGGACCTATGTGGATTTCACCGATTTGAATATAGCATCCCCAAAAGACAGTTTTCCTCTGCCCAGAATAGACCAGCTCGTGGATGCAACGGCCGGTCACCAACTTCTCAATTTCATGGATGCTTACTCAGGGTACAACCAAATTCCTATGAAACTTGAAGACGAGGAGCACACCTCGTTTATCACAGATCGAGGGTTATACTACTATAAGGTGATGTCTTTCGGGCTAAAGAACGTTAGAACGACCTACTAGCGCCTCGTTAACATGATGTTCAAGGATCTGATTGGGAGAACCATGGAGGTCTATGTGGATGATATCCTAGTGAAGTCCCAGCAAGTTGACAACCATGTTCACGACTTGGAAGAAATGTTCTAGATCTTAAGAAAATATCAAATGAAGCTAAATCCACTAAAGTGCACATTTGGCATAGCTTCTAGGAAGTTCTTGGGCTTCATGGTAAACGAGAGAGGGATCGAGGCAAACCCAGAAAAGATCCGAGCTCTGCTCGACATGAGGTCGCCAACCAAGATAAAAGAGGTACAGAGCCTTAACGGCTAAATCGCCGCCCTCAGTAGGTTTGTGTCCAAGGCCTCCGATAAATGTATTATATTCTTTAATATGTTGAAGCAGGCCAAAAATTTCCAATGGACGAAAGAATGCGAGGTCACCTTTAAGCAACTAAAAGAATATATGGGGTGGGCCCCACTTATATCCAAGCCTAAAGAAGAAGAGAAGTTGATCATCTACTTAGGAGTGTCGCAATACCCCATCATTGCCGCACTAGTGCGAGAAGAAGACTGGGTACAACATCTGGTATATTAAGTAAGCCACAAATTGTTAGATGCGGAAACCAGATATACCCCAATGGAAAAGCTCACCTACTGCTTAGTGGTGGCATCGAGGAAGCTGCGTCCTTACTTTTAAGCCCATCAGATTGATGTGTTAACAAAATATCCGCTAAAACAAGTCCTGTAGAAGCCTGACTCGTCAGGCCAGTTACTCAAGTGGGCCATCAAGCTCGCTTAGTTAAACATAGAGTACAGACCGAGGTCAGCCATAAAAGGACAGGTGCTAGCAGATTTTATTGCAGAGTTCACGGGACTAGTAGAACAGGAGCCTGAGTCTTCAGGAAGTTCGCCTTGGGAGCTGTATATGGACGGATCTTCTAGTGAGCATGGAGCTGGAGTTGGGGTTCTACTGATAAGCTTGGAAGGGCACAAAATTCCATACGCATTGAGATTTGGGTTTAAAGCGACCAACAATAAAGCAAAGTATGAGGCACTATTAGCAGGGTTACGCCTGGAAAGAAAAGTAAAGGTAGGACGGCTAACAGTCCTCAGTGATTCTCAACTCGTGGTATGTCAACTACGAGGTGAATATCAAGAAAAAGGCCCAAAGATGGTGGCCTACCTCCAAAGAGTTCGGGATTTAATGTGCACCTTTGAGGCGTGCAAGGTAAGTCAGGTGCCAAGGAACCAGAATTCTCACGCCGACGCTCTAGCTCGCTTGGTTTCAGCTCAAGATGTGGATTCCTTAGGAGCCATACTTGTGGAGTTCCTAGCAGTACCAAGCATGGAGGGTCAAGGCGAAGCTTTAGCGATCACAATGGCCCCAGGATCGTGGATGAAACCCATCATCGATTATTTATAAGAAGGAAAATTGCTAAGCGATAGAATAAAGGCGTGACGTGTGCGAGCTCAGGCGTCCAGATACTGCCTTTATGATGATATGCTCTACAGAAGGGGATTCATCACCCTGTTGTTAAGATGCCTCGATGACCCTAATTGCCAGAAGGTACTCATGGAAATCCATGTAGGTCATTGTGGAAACCACGTTGGGGGCGGTCCTTAGCTCAAAAAGCGCTTCGCTAGGGTTTTTATTGGCCCACAATGAAACAAGATGCTATGAACCTAGTAATGAGATGTGACACGTGCCAAAGGTTCACAAAGGTCCCAAGAGCTCCACCAGCCTATCTGCAGCAGATAAGCAGCCCATGGCCCTTCGCCATTTGAGGCATGGATATGATTGGCCCACTCTCGACAGCTTGCAGCGGATGCAAATGCTCTATAGTAGCAGTTGATTACTTCACTAAATGGGCAGAAGCGAAGGAGCTCACATTGATATCCACGATAAAGGTGGAAAAGTTCGTTTGGAGTAGTATCATTTGCAAATTCAGAGTTCACTAAATGGGACCCAGTTCACCAGTGAGCAGTTCATCCAATTCTGTGAATACCTGGGGATCTAGAAGAGCTTCTCGGTCGTGGACTATCCTCAAGCTAATGGCCAAGTCGAGGCTATCAACAAGATAATTAAGCAGATTTTGAAGACAAGATAATTAAACGGTACTTTGGGCATATCGAACAACAGCTCGGACCACCACAGGAGAAACTCCTTTCTCTATGGTCTATGAATTTGAGGCGATGATCCCTACGGAGAATGAGGTGATCAGTCAATGAAGAGCCACCTTCAACCCCGAGGACAATGACTAGTTATTAGCCGCAAATCTTAATCTACTCGACGAAGCAAGGGAGTTAGCTCGCATGAGCGTGGCTATCTATCAATAGGGGATCGCAATGTATTACAATCAAAAAGTTTGAGTTTAGTGCTATAATGTTAGTGATCTCGTGATGCGCCTTATTCTTCCCGGAACTCAGAAGGCCAACAATGGGGCACTAGGCCCAAACTGGGAAGGCCCTTATATTATCAAAGAAAATCTGGGCAACAGAGTATATCACCTGGAAGACAAGAATGAAGCCATTTTCCCACGAGCTTGGAACGCGGAATATCTCAGAGCATATTTTCGATAAGCAACATCTTTTTTTTACATGATGTTTGACTGATGTTATGCTTATGCTAACATTGCTTCGTTAATGAATTGAATTTATTATCATTGTTGTGAACACTTATTATTTCTGCGTTTTGTTAAATGATAAGTGGCAAGAAATAATTCTAATTCGAGGTCAAAGGGCTAGGATATACGAGCTAGCACTACAAAAAAAATTAGTATTTAGCGGCGATTTTTTTTTGCATTTAGCGGCGGTTTTTTTGAAAATCGCCGCTAAGTCAGCCGTCGCAGAGCATTTAGCGGCGGTTTTTAGCAACCGCTGGAATAACCACCGCTAATTTTAAAGCTGTTAAATAAGTGATTTAGTGGCGGTTTCTATAATATTTAGCGACGATTTTGAAACCGTCGCTAAAATTAAAATTTTATTTTTTTAATTTTTTTTAAATTTTATTTTTAAAAATTTTTAAAAAAATAAAATTTTAATTTTAGAGGCGGTTTCAAAACCGCCGCTAAAATTAATAAAAAAAATTAAATTGTTAATTTTAGTGGTGGTTTTGAAACCGCCGCTAAAATAAAAAAATTAATTTTTTTATGGCCCGCACAAGCCAACTCGCCCGCCCCGCCCTTGTGCACTATGTGGTGATGCTGGAAATTAAATCCCAGCATGCTCTCCCCAAGTTTCGAACCCAAGACCTCTTGTGCGCGCGCACGCACGCGAACCGCCTGATCTGCGAAGAACTCCTTAACATATATGCACATATATATGTTATATACTAATCTAACAACTAATTTCCAGAATTATATTTTATATTTTTTAATATATATTAAAAATATTTATTAATTGATTATTTTTAAAAGAATAATAGAATAAATTAAAAAAATTAATTAAGTTAAATTAAATAAATTAATTGATTAAAAATAAAAAAGAAGATTTTATATATTAAAATTTTTTTAAATTTATTTTTATTTTTTAAAATTATATTTTTAATGAATTTTGCTATTAATTTAAATGCAATTTTATATTTATTTTTAAGATTTTATATTTATTTAATTTTTAATTATTTTCTTAAGCAAAATTTAATTTTTTTAATGAAAATAATGAATTTTAATATTTCATATTTCTATTTAATTTTAATTTTAATTTTTTTTTCAATTTAGCGACGATTTTCGAAAACCACCGCTAAATTTAATTTTGTAATGAAATATTTTATTTTATTTTTAATTTTAAATTATTATTATTTTTTTAAATTTAGCGGCGGGCGGTTTTTCAAAAACCGCCGCTAAATTTAATTTTTTTTTAATTTTGCGACGATTTTTGAAAATCGCCGCAAATGTTAATTTAATTTTAATTTTAAATTATTTAATTTTTTTTTAAATTTAGCGGCGGTTTTGCAAAAACCGCCGCTAAATTTAATTTTTTTTGAATTTTGCAACGATTTTTGAAAACCGTCACAAATGTTAATTTAATTTTAATTTTAATTTTTTTTTAATTTAGCGATTGTTTCTAAGAAACCGCTGCGAAAAAGAATTTAATTTTTTTATTATTTAATTATTTTTTAAATTTAGCGATGGTTTTTTGAAAATCGCCGCAGAAAACACATGTTTTACTGAATTTTGCGGTGGTTTTATGAAACTGCCGCAAAATTTTAAAGAAATCGCCGCAAAATACCATGTTTTGCGGCAGTTTTTAGAACCGCTGCAAAAAAATTGCTGCAAAAAATCAATTTTTTTGTAGTGTAGGGCCCATTCAACTTGGCTTATGTGCCATGGTTTATGGCTTATTTGAGCATTCATCTTAACCTTTACCCTAGGCCATGGTCGGTGAACTGGAGCCCATTCATCTTGACAGCAGTGTCATGGTTTGGTGCCTGTTAAGTCACCACTTCAGCTAAAAACTTATGAGTCATGATTCACTAGTTGGGGTCCTTTTTGTCAAAGCCTTGGCTGTCAAGAAGGGGGGCAAAGTATGTCCCACGGCCTGTGATCTTAGAAGCACTCGGCTCATTAACAACAACTACCTTCTTTCTTCTGTCTACCCGAGCCTATTAAATGGCCTGCGAAGTCGGAGGAGCTTTTCTTTTGCTCCCAACACTAGGAGCCTCATCGCGAACTATAGACTTACTGCGACTCGTGGTAGCTATGGCCACCCCACACTGTGAGAAGGTGCCTGCAGGAACAGGATTTGACGGAGTTGTGGCAGTCGATGCGAGGACGGGACCGAGTAGAGTGACGAAGATGTGACTCTCACTAGCCACCTCGGCACGCAGCTCCATCCTTTGGATTTTGGTAGGAGAAGATGAGGCGCGGATGACCTCAAGTAAGCTCGAGATCACAAAAGTTTCGAGTCTTTCGAGCTGGAGCTTCATTGCTTCTGATTATGTTGGCAAGGCCGTAACCGTGACTTCTTGAAGAGCTCTACTTTCCCTGACTGGACTCCCGTTGAAGTCAACCACATCAAAGGCCGACCCTATCTCCTTGTGGCTCTGAACTCCTATATCCTCCTCTCTGATATCTTTGATGCTAAGAAGATGAGCGAGTGGTAATCACAGAGCAAACAGTCGAAGAGCTCGCAGTCGTCCTCATCTGTTTTTGCCTCTGAAGCTTCTTAAAGTCCTTGCACCTCGGAGATGGTTAGCTCGAGCTTCCCACCAGCAACGTCTGCAAAATCGAGAAGGGATTCATAAATAAGGAGTGATAACAAATAAATGGTCATGACAAATGCAAAATTGAAGGACTACTTACTCAGTACGAGGACAAAGCTAAAATTACTGAGGTCGTTGAGTGAGGAACAGGAAAGGTAAAACCACTGGGACTTGTAGTCCCCTACATTAGACTTGCCCTTGGCCTTCCCTTGAGGTAAGCATTTCTTATAGTCTAAAGAACGAGCTTCCATATAATACAGCCCGTCCTTGGTACCTTTGAAAGAATAAAGGTACCTAAAGATCTTAGGGTTGGAAGAGGAAGTTTGTTCTTTTTGAAAAGTATGGCTAAGGAGGTTATTTGGGCTAAGAATTGGGGGTCAGTTGGAAATGGGCGAGTTTCAGGTCATTTAAAATGGCTATGAGGTAGGGATGAAGCGGAAACCTAAGTCCAAACTCTAAGTGTTTAGGGCTAACGGCCACATATCCTATGAGAGGGAAAGTTGCGTGGTCATTGGGAGAAGGCACCATGAGACGTGTGTCGCAGGGAATTCTATATTCCAAGGTGCACGACCTCAGTTTGTTGATCGTCATTTTTGAGGGGTAACGTTTGAAGACCTCGCAAGTTGCACGTTCCTCAGTAGCTCGCTGGGCCACTATAGGATTGGTGCACTGAGGACCCCTCTTAGTGACCTCAGAACAAGACGAGATCACATCTTGTGCAGTTCGCAACAACATTCCTCCACTGTGCTCTGAAGAGCTAGATGTGTCGTCATCTGCTACCCTGTAGTTGCGACATTTCTGACTTAATGTAGACATCTACGATGAAAAGACAAAAAGAAAAAAGTATCAGGTCCCTAAGAACAAACTGGCCCTCGCGAATCGAAGTTCCTAGGGATACGTCATACCTATCAGGTTTAACGCTTTGCAATAGGGTATGACTTAAAACGGAGGGGACTGAGTTTCTAAGCTGATTAAACCTCTTAAAATAAATGAAAGCTAACCCTACAAGACACACAGCCATCACAAGGAGGCGAGGCATGGAAACGAAGTTGACAGAAAGAATGGAAGCAAGAATGAAATAAACTAAAGGATTGCGAGGAACTTACTGTTCTTAATCGATTGCTGCAAAAAGTTGAGAAGAAGAACCAACAAGAAAGCGATGGTGAAGGGCGAAGAAGATTCATAACTGGCAGCAATGGAGTCCTAGAGTCGAGAGGAAGAAGAAGGTTGCAGAAGCAAGGGATATTTTTAAAATGACACGGTAAAGGGAGGGAAACAATTCCCTCACATTTTTATAGTTTGGGACACTCCACCGTTGGAAGAAGAAACCGACGAGCTGCCCTAGATCCAATGGTGGTGCACGAGAGCATGGAGCCCACGGACATAATGATTGAGCGGTTATGGGGAAAGTGCGCATTAAAGGCGCCTCAGACAAGACGTGCAGCATGGAATGACGCAATTTGAAACGATTGGGCAGAAGTTTAAAAGGTGGATTGACAACTAGCATAGCCCAATTTGGTATGCACACGTCAACTTGCGTTCCAAAAATCGCATCACGAGCTCAGGGGCTAGTGTTACGGGCATTTTTCGAATAGCCTTGGGTTATTGTACGGACTGTTGCGGACTAGGAATGGTCCGATGATAAGACCCAGCCTCTCGAAGCCCAATGGGCTCAAGGTCAAAGCCATCTCTACGAGGTTGCATAATTGCTAATGCACGAGCTTTGATCACGATAGCAAGCGAGCTCCTAACAATGACTCTAGCTCGCTGGTCAACCCGATTAGCTCGCGAATGAGACTACTAAGCAGAATTAGCAGATCTAATGTCTATCTATCCTTATCTGTGGAAAGCCAGACCCCACATGGTGTAGAACTTTTACTCCCTATTTTATGGAGATAATAAAGGCACTTTGTCCCTCACGAGATGACCCCACCACTTTTAACTTTATGTAAATTGTCGATACCTCACACTATAAATAGGGGGTCAGAACCAATTGTACAGACATGATAAAAAATACATACTGTTACTCTGCCAAAATAATCGGAGGACAGTCGTGGACTAGGCATCATTCCGGCCGAACCTCGTAAAAAACTCTTACGTATTGTTTGTTGATAGTGTTATTATTTTCTTCCCCTCGTATTCATGATTACTGGATTAGTATGAGCCGACGAATCTCGGTTGACCATTTCTGAACATCGATATTTTGGAGCTAGAAGGAGGGCTCGTTCTGATCAATGTCAATGGCAAGGGGGAAACACACAAGAAGTTTTGAAGTGGTGGTCAATCAACTTGGAGATCATACTAGTTGGCCGCCGAAAATTCCGCCTATAGGGGGCACGGTCGTGACCACTGCAATTGTTTCCATTCCCCCATTAACTGGAACAACCTCGGGAATCCCCTCGCGGGTTCATTCCGAGCGAACCACATAAAAAACTCTTGCGTAGTGTTTGTTGATGGTGTTATTGTTTTCTTCCTCTCATATTCGAGATTACTGGATCAGTACGGGTTGACGAATCTCGGTCGACCATTTCCGAACATCGACATATAATATATATATATATACATATATATGAGTGGTGGCCAAGGTGCTTCATGGCCAAGTGATAGTATAATATATAATATACATATATATGCTTGGAGTCCAAGCCTAGACAAGTATAAATAGGCTTAGGCAAAGAGGAAATGTAGGGAGAGAATAGAGAGAAGAAGAAGAAGAAGAAGAAGAAGAAGAAGAATAAGGGAAAGAAAAATAATGGAAAAATGAGAAAAAAAAAAAAGTAGAAAAGTTTTGAGAAATTGAATAAATATTCTAGGAATTAATTTGGGGCTAGAAAAGTATGATCGATGCAATAAAATTATTCGGGCACGCATTTCGAGATCAGAACACACATACTGAGGAAGTCTGAGAGGCTAAGTTAAGGTGAGTAATATTTTCTAGAAAACTATTTTGGGAATTATTGTGGAGAAAAGTTTGGAAAATTATTTAAGAAATATTTATTTTGTAATTTTTGAGAAAATATAAATTATGGAAATTAGAGAAAAAAAAATAGGAGAAAAATCTAAATTTTTTTTTAGAAAATTTGGAATATTGTTTTATGAATTATTGTGAAGAATAATTTGGGAAAAACCTTGATAAGGTATTTATTTTCAAATTTTCAAAGAGAAAATAGGAAGAAAATTATGCAAAATTGAAAAAAATAGATATTGATATTCTTTTAAATGAATATGATGTGTAGGGATCTTTGAGGCTCGAGGTTGAGCATTAGTGTGATTACTTGAGATTTGACTTGAAAATTGAGGCTGGACACGTTATTTGAGGCATTTTGAGTTACGTTCGAGGTAAGTGTTCTTATAAAAAACTTGTTTATTTGTGATTAGTTTACTATCAAAACTTAGCTTGTTTATACAAATGGTTTGATTTGTGGAGTGGTTTCGTACCCCAAACTTGTGAGCATTCTTACCCTAAAAACTTGGTATATTTGTTCTCCCTAATCGTGTTATGATTTCAAGGAAATGGGTTTGTTGCATGTGAATAGTTTAACCTGTGGAAGGGTGTTTTCATGTGGGAGGTTTGTCCCCAATTGTTTTATGCATGTGCATTGAATTTCGTGCATTATAAATTCATACTTTGAAATGTTGAGTTTATATGATGCATATTTAAGTGTTATCCATGTGGGATGTAGGTTGTCAACCTGTGTGTGGCACTTGAGTGATAGCACTCGAGATGCGTGCTAAGGAATAATGCTATGTGACCCATTTAGGACGGGACTAAGACGGACTTCACCCTACGGTACTCAAGTGGCGGGGCTAAGAGTGGACACCACCTGGTTGTTAACTCAAGTGGTAGGAGCAGAGAGTGGACACCACCCTAGATGCCTTTGATAAATTATATTATTTTTTCTTTTAATTTTTATCTATTTTTGTTATCAAAAGCTCACATAAGGCCTGTTTGTTACAGCTTAACAGCTACAACTTTTAGCTTCTAGCTTAAAAAAAGTGGGTATGTAGTGTTTGTTTTAACTTTTAGAATTCTACCTTATAGCTTCTACTAGCTTTTAGAAGAGGTAGAAGCTGGTTTTTTCAAAGCTGGGGTACCCCAACTTCTACAACTTCTGATTAAACAGTTACATTTTTTTGACAATTTTGCCCTTGTTTTTAACAAAGATTATTCATCTGTCCACGCAATCAAGGGTCTCTCTTCTCCACCGTCATCTCCATTTTCAAATATCTTCTTCTCTCTCGCCATCTCCCTTTCTCTCTATACAGTAATTAAGTTTTTTATAACACTTGAAACTTATACATATACACTAATTAAATTTTAAATTATCATTCTATAACTATTAAGGGTATTATGGACAATTATACAAAAATAAGTTATTTTACAACTTATGGTATCAAACACCACAACTGTTTAACTACAACTTCTGAGAAATTGTAACAAACAAGTTCACAACTTATTCTAAGTTTTAGAAGTTATAATCTAAAAAGTTAGAAACTATAATTTCTTTAATGAAGCTGCAACAAACGGGGCCATAATGTATAATAACAAAAACTTCAAAATTATTTAATTGTGGGTTTTTTTTATTAATTTTGATATTAAACGATTTTTGAGTTTATATTAATGAATATTAGGTCAGTTTTTGTTAAGAATAATTCATGTAAAATTAAAAACTTAACTGAATTATAACAAAGCATAAAATTTAGTACCTCGGCTGACAAAAATTAAAGTACAGTTTTGCTTTCAAATATTCTAAAAGCATTTAGTGTACTTTAATTTTAATATTTAAATATTTTTATTAGTTAAAAATAGATACAATATATTTTAAAATATTTTACTATGAAATAAATTACTTAAAGACTTAAAAAAAGAAAGAATGTATTACGCTAACCCAAAAAAGCCACTCGTTAACAGAACTTTTTAAAAATAGTTTGACTCAACCAATATAAATACGATGTACATAAATTTAAAAAAGAAAAAAAGGGACATTTGGCATTATAAAGAACAACTAGTTCTTAAACTACATTTATTTTAAAAAAAGAAAAAAAAAGGGACAGCGGCAAGCAAGTATCAGCCAAAATTGTAATCAGAGAAAAGCTGCTTGACTAGTGACATTTGGCATTATGAAGAACAAAATTTAATCTTACGAAATAGCATGAGCCTAAATTATATTATTTCTGTCAAGCCGGCTAAATTATCGAGTAGGATAAAATTTGCTTGACTCATGAGAGAAATTCATAAATAATCTAAAAGAAATTTAAAAAATTGTTTTTAGCCACTTTCTAGTAAAAAAAAACATTTTTGACAAATCAAACAAACTAATTGCACTCTATACCCACTTTTATATGAAATGCCTAAAATACCCTTAATGATATTTTAAATTAGAAAGCTTACATTGTCCTTATCTTCATTTACTAAAATACCCTTGTGTCTTTCATATTGCCTTTCTCTTGTCTCTCATCTTCCAACGTTCATGTTACTCTCTTTCTCTCTATTATCAAACCATCCAAATTCAGTCATTCATTATACATTCAATTTTTTTGCTTGTTGGGTCATTTAACAAACTTCATCAATCACAGCGATCTCATTGAAATCTCATTAAACAAGATTTTTTTTCTCTAACAAACAATTTCACTGATTGAATCTCTAAGGATTGATTTCATTTCTATTTGTTTTGTTTTGTGATCACATTGCTTATAAAGGCTGTGTAGTATGTTTATGGTTATAAATAAAACAAATTTTGATAGATATTATTCCAAATCTATACTGATTTCCATGAAAAAATAAATTTTCAAAACTGCACAACATCATCGGGTTTTGTGGGACCACAAAATCCGACCCGGGTTTTGTGGGGCCATGAAACCGGATTTTTTAATAAAAATAGAATTTTTATTTTTTTGGCAATGAGAATTTTCAATGTTGCCCAATAAAAAATAATGTATTTTTACATTTTTTGACTTGATTAAATTTATAATCCACAAGAAATAACAATGGAATGATAATAAAACACAACCAATACATAATTAAGTGTTCTAACTACTAACAATATTGGATTAAATTGATGTAATGATTACAAAATTTATCCAAAAGTAAAAGTATAATTTTTAAACAATAATTTATTTTTGGGACTATTGAATAACTTGGAAAACTCTCATGGCCAAGAAAAGAAAAAAATGATAAAAAAAACTATTTTAATAAAAAAAAATCGGGTTTTGTGGGGCCACAAAACCCGGCCCGGGCTTTGTGGGCTCTGGTTTTGTGGGGCCACAAAACCTGATTTTTTAATAAAAATCATTTTTTGATCTTTTTTTTTTTTTTTTGGCCATGGGATATTTCAAAGTTACCCAATAAAAAATGATGTATTTTTATATTTTTTGGCTTAATTGAATTTATAATTCACAATAAATAACAATGTAATGATAATAAAACACAACCAATACATGATTAAGTGTTCTAACTACTAACAACATCGGATTAAATTGATGTAATGATTATAAAATTTATCCAAAAATAAAAGTATAATTTTTAAAAAATAATTTATTTTTGGGACTATTGAATAACTTGGAAAAATCCCATAGCCAAGAAAAGAACAAAAAAGGATAAAAATAACCATTTTAATAAAAAAAATCGGGTTTTATGGGGCCACAAAACTCGGCCCGGGTTTTGTGGGCTCGGGTTTTGTGGGACCATGAAACCTGATTTTTTAATAAAAATGGATTTTTTTTATCCTTTTTTTGTTTTGTTTTGGGCCATGGGATTTTTCAAAGTTACCTAATAAAGAATAATGTATTTTTATATTTTTTGACTCGATTAAATTTATAATTCACAAGAAATAACAACGGAATGATAATAAAACACAACCAATACATGATTAAGTGTTCTAACTACTACCAATAATGGATTAAATTGATGTAATGATTATAAAATTTATCTAACAATAAAAGTATAATTTTTAAACAATAATTTATTTTTGGGACTATTGAATAACTTGGAAAAATCCCATGGCCAAGAAAAGAAAAAAAAATGGATAAAAATAACCATTTTAATAAAAAAAATCGGGCTTTGTGGGGCCACAAAACCCGGCCTGGGTTTTGTGGGGCCATGAAATCTGATTTTTTAATAAAAATGGATTTTTTGATTTTTTTTTTTTTTTGGCCATGGGATTTTTCAAACTTACCCAATAAAAAATAATGTATTTTAACTTTTTTGACTTGATTAAATTTATAATTCACAAGAAATAACAATAGAATGATAATAAAACACAATCAATACATGATTAAGTGTTCTAAGTACTAACAATACTGGATTAAATTGATATAATGATTATAAAATTTATCCAAAAATAAAAGTATAATTTTTAAACAATAATTTATTTTTGAGACTATTGAATAACTTGGAAAAATTCCATTGCCAAGAAAAGAAAAAAAAAAGATAAAAATAACCATTTTAATAAAAAAAATCGGGGTTTGTGGGCCGGGTTTTGTGGGGCCATGAAACTTGACTTTTAACAAAAATCATTTTTTGATTTTTTTTTGGCCATGGGATATTTCAAAGTTACCTAATAAAAAATAATGTATTTTTACCTTTTTTGACATGATTAAATTTATAATTCACAAGAAATAACAATTGAATGATAATAAAACATAACCAATACATGATTAAGTGTTCTAACTACTAACAACATTGGATTAAATTGATGTAATGATTATAAAATTTATCTAAAAATAAAAGTAGAATTTTTAAACAATAATTTATTTTTGAGACTATTGAATAATTTGGAAAAATCCCATGCCCAAGAAAAGAAAAAAAAGAGGATAAAAATAACCATTTTAATAAAAAAAATCGGGCTTTGTGGGGCCACAAAACCCGGCCTGGGTTTTGTGGGGCCATGAAATCTAATTTTTTAATAAAAATGGATTTTTTGATTTTTTTTTTTTTTTTGGCCATGGGATTTTTCAAACTTACCCAATAAAAAATAATGTATTTTTACCTTTCTTGACTTGATTAAATTTATAATTCACAAGAAATAACGATTGAATGATAATAAAACACAACCTATACTTGATTAAGTGTTCTAACTACTAACAACATTGGATTAAATTGATATAATGATTATAAAATTTATCTAAAAATAAAAATATAATTTTTAAACAATAATTTATTTTTGGGACTATTGAATAACTTTGAAAAATCCCATGGCCAAGAAAAGAAAAAAAAGGATAAAAATAACCATTTTAATAAAAAAAAATCGAGCTTTGTGGGGCCACAAAACTCGACCCAGGTTTTGTGGGGCCATGAAACCTAATTTTTTAATAAAAATGAATTATTGATCTTTTTTTTTGTTTTTGGGGCCATTGGATTTTTCAAAGTTACCCAATAAAGAGTAATGCATTTTACATTTTTTGACTTGATTAAATTTATAATTCACAAGAAATAACAATGGAATGATAATAAAACACATTCAATACATGATTAAGTGTTCTAACTACTAACAACATTAGATTAAATTGATGTAATGATTATAAAATTTATCCAAAAATAAAAGTATAATTTTTAAACAATAATTTATTTTTGGGACTATTGAATAACTTGGAAAAATCTCATGGCTAGAAAAGGAAAAAAAAGAGAGGATAAAAATAACTATTTTAATAAAAACAATCGGGGTTTGTGGTGCCACAAAACTCGGCCCGAGTTTTGTGGGCCCGGGTTTTGTGGGGCCATGAAACCTGATTTTTGAATAAAAATGAATTTTTTGATCTTTTTTTTTTTTTTGGGACATGGGATTTTTCAAAGTTACCCAATAAAAAATAATGTATTTTTACCTTTTTTGACTTGATTAAATTTATAATTCACAAGAAATAATAATGGAATGATAATAAAACACAACTAATACATGATTAAGTGTTGTAACTATTAACAACATTGGATTAAATTGATGTAATGATTATAAAATTTATCCAAAAATAAAAGTATAATTTTTAAAAAATAATTTATTTTTGGGACTATTGAATAATTTGGAAAAATCCCATGGCTAAGAAAAGAAAAAAAATGATAAAAATAACAATTTTAATAAAAAAAATCGGGCTTTGTGGGGCCATAAAACCCGGCCTGGGTTTTGTGCGGCCATGAAACCTGATTTTTTAATAAAAATCACTTTTTGATCTTTTTTTTTTTCGGCCGTGGGATATTTCAAAGTTACCCAATAAAAAAAAATGTATTTTTATCTTTTTTGACTTGATTAAATTTATAATTCACAAGAAATAACAATGTAATGATAATAAAACATAATCAATACATGATTAAGTGTTCTAACTACTAACAACATTGAATTAAATTGATATAATGATTATAAAATTTATCCAAAAATAAAAGTATAATTTTTAAACAATAATTTATTTTTGCGACTATTGAATAACTTTGAAAAATCCCATGGCCAAGAAAAGAAAAAAAAGGATAAAAATAACCTTTTTAATAAAAAAAATCGGGCTTTGTGGGGTCACAAAACCCGGCCCGAGTTTTGTGTGGCCATAAAATCTGATTTTTTAATAAAAATGAATTTTTTGATCTTTTTTGTTTTGTTTTTGGGGCCATGGGATTTTTCAAAGTTACCCAATAAAGAGTAATGTATTTTACATTTTTTGACTTGATTAAATTTATAATTCACAAGAAATAACAATGGAATGATAATAAAACACAACTCAATACATGATTAAATGTTCTAACTACTAACAATATTGGATTAAATTGATGTAGTGATTATAAAATTTATCTAAAAATAAAAGTATAATTTTTAAACAATAATTTATTTTTGGGACTATTAGAAAAATTGGAAAAATCCCATGGCCAAGAAAAAAAAAAGGATAAAAATAACCATTTTAATAAAAAAAATCGGGCTTTGTGGGGGCACAAAACCCGGCCCGTGTTTTGTGGGCACCATGAAACCTGATTTTTTAATAAAAATGGATATTTTGATTTTTTTTTTTTGAGCCATGGGATTTTTCAAACTTACCCAATAAAAAATAATATATTTTTACATTTTTAACTTGATTAAATTTATAATTCACAAGAAATAACAATGGAATGATAATAAAACACAACCTATACATGATTAAGTGTTCTACCTACTAACCACATTGGATTAAATTGATATAATGATTATAAAATTTATCCAAAAATAAAAATATAATTTTTAGCAATAAATTATTTTTGGGACTATTGAATAACTTTGAAAAATCCCATGGCCAAGACAAGAAAAAAAAAGGATAAAAATAACCATTTTAATAAAAAAAATCGGGCTTTGTGCACAAAATCCGGCCCGGGTTTTGTGGGGCCATGAAACCTGATTTTTTAATAAAAATGAATTTTTTGATCTCTTTTTTTTTTTTTTTTTGGGCCATGGGATTTTTCAAAGTTATCCAATAAAGAGTAATGTATTTTACATTTTTTGACTTGATTAAATTTATAATTCACAAGAAATAACAATGGAATGATAATAAAACACAACCAATATATGATTAAGTGTTCTAACTACTAACAACATTAGATTAAATTGATGTAATGATTATAAAATTTATCCAAAAATAAAAGTATAATTTTTAAACAATAATTTATTTTTGGGACTATTGAATAACTTGAAAAAATCCCATGGCTAGAAAAGGAAAAAAAAGGATAAAAATAACAATTTTAATAAAAACAATCGGGCTTTGTGGGGCCATAAAACCTGGCCCGGGTTTTGTGGGGCCATGAAACCTGATTTTTTAATAAAAATGTATTTTTTGATCTTTTTTTTTTTTTTTGGCCATGGGATATTTCAAAGTTACCCAATAAAAAATAATGTATTTTTACCTTTTTTGACTTGATTAAATTTATAATTCACAAGAAATAACAATGGAATGATAATAAAACATAATCAATACATGATTAAGTGTTCTAACTTCTAACAACATTGGATTAAATTGATGTAATGATTATAAAATTTATCCAAAAATAAAAGTATAATTTTTAAACCATAATTTATTTTTGGGACTATTGAATAACTTGGAAAAATCCCTTGGCAAAGAAAAGAAAAAAAAGGATAAAAATAACCATTTTAATAAAAAAAAATCAGGCTTTGTGGGGCCACAAAACCCGGATCGGGTTTTGTGGGGCCATGAAATCTGATTTTTTAATAAAAATTAATTTTTTTATCCTCTTTTTTTGGGGGGGCCATGGGATTTTTCAAAGTTGCCCAATAAAAAATAATTTATTTTTACATTTTTTAATTTGATTAAATTTATAATTCACAAGAAATAATAATGGAATGATAATAAAACACAACCAATACATGATTAAGTGTTCTAACAATTAAATTGATGTAATGATTATAAAATTTACCCAAAAATACAAGTATAAATTTTAAAGAATAATTTATTTTTGTGACTATTGGATAACTTGGAAAAATCCCATGGCCAAGAAAAGAAAAAAAAAAGTATCAAAAAATCCATTTTAATAAAAGAAATCGGGTTTTGTGGGGCCATAAAAGCTGATTTTTTAATGAAAATTGATTTTTTGATCTTCTTTTTTTTTGGCCATGGGATTTTTTAAAATTACCCAATAAAAAATGATGTCTTTTTAGATTTTTTGGCTTGATTGAATTTATAATTCACAATAAACAATAATGGAATGATAATAAAACACACACAACCAATACATGTTTAAGTGTTCTAACTACTAACAACATTGAATTAAATTGATGTGGTGATTATAAAATTTATCCAAAAATATAAGTATAATTTTTAAACATTAATTTATTTTTGAGACTGTTGCATAACTTGAAAAAATCCCATGGCCAAGAAAAGAAAAAAATAGATAAAAAAACTATTTTAATAAAAGAAATCAAGCTTTGTGAGGCCACAAAGCCTGGCCTGAGTTTTGTGGGGTTACAAAACCTGATTTTTTAATGAAAATTGATTTTTTGATCTTTTTCTTTTTTTTTGGTCCGTGGGATTTTTCATAGTTACCCAATTAAAAATTATGTATTTTTACATTTTTTGGCTTAATTGGATTTATAATTCACAATAAACAACAATTGAATGATAATAAAACACAACCAATACATGATTAAGTGTTCTAACCACTAATAACATTGGATTAAATTGATATAATGATTATAAAATTTACCCAAAAATACAAGTATAATTGAAAAAATCATTCCATTATTGTTAGGAAAAAAATCATTCCAAGAAAAGAAAAAAAATTAAAAAAATTATTTTAATAATAATTGAATAACAATTTTTTAATTTTTTGATAATACATATATTTTTCAATTTTTTATTTAATCCATTTTATTTATTGTATATGTAATATTATTACATATATATTTAATAATAAAAAAATGAAGGGAAGGAATCGAGCGTGGGTTCTAGACTCAACTAGTTATTAAATTTTTAAAAAAATAATTATTATTAAAAATAATAGTATTTATTTGAAAATATTAATAATTTAATAGTTGAAAATTTATTATCATAATTGAGATTTGTAATTATTATTACAATTGAAAAATAATATAAGAATCATTGAATAACAATTTTTCAGTTATTTATTTAATAATACATATATATTTAAAATTTTCAATTATTATTATTTAATTAATTTATTTATATGTAACAATGCATATATATTTAATAATAAAAAAGAGATGGGGGACTCACTGTGGGTTCAAAATCCACCCAGTTATTAAATTATTAAAAAATAAGAATTCATGTTAAGAAATAATAATAATATTTTAATAATTAAAAATTTATTATTATAATTATGAGGGGTTTCTCGGGCTTCCATGTGGGATAAAATAGAAATTCAACCCTTTTGTTTGTTTTGTATTGAGGGTAGTTTGGTAATATATTGTCTTTATTTTTATTCTTAATTTTTAATTAAAGTGGGGAGTTAAAAAGTCAAAGATTGGGGTGAAAAGTGGTAAAGTGGCTATTTTTTGCAACTATTTGTTTGTAGGGGGGTAAAAACGTTTTTTTTTGTCAAAAAGGGGATAAAAACGAATTTTCTATTTGTGGAGGGGTTATTTTTTGCAATTTCCACTATATATTATGTGTGTGTGTGTGAGTGCATCACATATACACTTCACAAGCTCTTCCTCCCATAGGAAATTAACCGACTAGCGACCTGCCAAAATCAATCAATGGCCAATCTTGAGCTGCAATCCGTATCCAGCCATGGCCAGAAAAATGCCAAGCCGATAGCTCCACAGAGCCTTTCAGAAACCGTCATCATCAAAATCCGTGAAGGTCCTCATCGATAGTCACAGAGGATCAAATCCATGTCTTTTGCTCATATTTGCAGGGTACCAGAAGATCTTCGCAAGCTCAAGGAAACTACCTACACTCCTCGGCTCGTCTCCATTGGTCCTCTCCATAGAAACGATGAGCACCTGGAAAACTCTCCCATTGAAGATATCAAAACGAGTTACGCGACATTACTCATTTACAGGGCGACCAAATCCCAGTTCGAGGAGGAAGCCATGGAAATACTAAATGAGTATAAGGAGGAAATTTGGAAGCCTGTCGACCAGGTAAAGACGTACTATGCGGAAGAAGCAGCTCTGGCGCTGAACCAAGAGATGCTTTTGGTGGATGCTTGTTTTATACTCTAACTTCTCTACCGACATGACAGAAAAAAGGAAGCATCCAACTCTCTGAATAATTCACCAAGAGTGGATGGTTGTTTTTGTTGTGACAAGAACAGAGCATGGATGCATCAATGCTGCCCTAGCATGTCGAGCTACATTACATTGTATGCGTTCATCATGGACAGGCTGATCAACACTTCCAAGGACGTGGATGTGCTCCAAAAGGCTGGGATCGTATGCAACTATTTGGGGTCCCATAAAGACGCTTCTAATCTATTCAATAAACTGTGCTCTGAAATTGAACTTGGGGATTTTCACTTCGCCAAGGCATGTAGGGATACTGCGGAATACAGCAGCCGACAGTGGCCGCGAGCTGTGGCGTCTCTGAAGCGGAATAATTTTAATACGCCATTGGCGTACATAGGTTTCGGTGTTGCTTTCATTTTTTTTCTCTCGACACTCAGAAAGTTTCATCGGGCTTCTTATAGATGTTTTACCATATTAGAGTTCAAGAACATTGTTGTGACCAAGTTACAACAATAATATTTATTTATATAGGGATTAGCCTGAGCAAAAGTATCCATCAATGTTAAGGGTCTAGAGCATCATTAGTGAGGCTTTAACGAATCCAGATTGGGTCGGAGTTGGAATTCAACAAGGCCTGGGCCTGCAATAGTCTTTAGAATCTTCTTTGCAAGGTCCCCGAAGGGGCCTTCGTGTGACTTGCAATGTGGGATCTTCAATAGATTGGTCTTCCAAGGCTAGAGGAAAGTCATCCAGAATTTAGCCTATGGGCACAACAACAGTTAGAAGGCCATGCAAGGCAATTCCCCGCACGGGACCTTCGACGGCCAAGTCAGACAATATTATGAGAAATACGTCCAATGCATGTCGTAGATAATATGCACGACATTATTGATATGTGCATAAATGCTCATGTTTATGCTGATGAATAGTTGTTGGTGAATAGTTACTCTTTCATGAATAACACTGTTCAAATAACTGACTGTCCTGAGAACCAAGTGGCTTGAGAACCAACTGGCATAAGAATCGAGTGGTATTGATGGTACTGTTGAAAGAACCAACTGGGTTCTGATTAAAATCGATTAGGTTTTGATTAAAACCGACTGGCTGGAGAACCGACTGGGTCTTGATTAAAACTGACTGAGCCTTGAACCAATTGGATCTTCATTAGAAACGACTGGATCTTGATTAAAATCGACTGACCCTTAGTAATGGCTAGCCTAAGAACCGACTGGCCCTTAGTAATGACTGGCCTAAGAATCGACTGGCCCTTAGTAACGATTGGCCTAAGAACCGATTGGCCCTTAAGAACCAAGTGACACTTTGAATGCTTGAGAGCAAAATAGAGTCATTGTCCTTCCCAAAGATGAATCCCCAAATGAAGAGGCAAGCCGCCTATTTATAGAAGAGAGAGCAAGGGACACGTGGCAGTTATCTCGAATTTCCCAGGAGACATGTGACAACCATCTGGGGCTTTCCAGATGGCATATTCTGGGTATATTTTGCTCAAAATTTTGAGGTAGCATGGGACTAAGAACCGAGTTGGACCCACTTAGTTTAAAGGAACCGAGACTCACTCAGTTCAAAAGAATCGAGTGGGTCTCAGTTGTGGCCATTATGGCCACCAAAGGAACTGAGACTCACTCTGTTCAAAAGAACCGAGTGGGTCTTGGTGGTGGCCACTAATGGCCACCATTAACAAGTGAACCGAGAGTCTCTCTGTTCAAAGGAACCAAGAGAGTCTCGATTTTTACAAGAGGAGAGGGCCTATCAGCCCCCTTAATGAAAACGAGTAGGGGATCTCGGTCCCCCTTACTTCAAACCGAGAGGGGGGCGATGAAACCGACTGGGGGGGGGGGGGGGGGGAGGGTTCTCGGCCCCCATTGATAAAATCGATTGGGGGCTCTAGTCCCCCATTAATAAAACGAGAGAGGGGGGAACTGCATGTCATTATATATATATATATATGGCTTGGACTTCCAGCTTAATCTTTGGGCACTTCCATTTGTTTAATAATATTCATATTGCTTCAATTGTGCTTTCACGTGAAGGGCTTCAACTTCAATTGCCAAGACACCACTAATTGTTTAATTAATTAAATATTCCAATTGCTAAACTTCATATCATCTTAATTTTCTGTTTGGCCCTGGCTTGGAATTAATAGGTTGGCGTATATTTAACTTGAGTTCTCCCTTACGAATCTGACCCAGCTTCGTCATGTGGATCCGGTTTATAACTAAATTATTTGCAAGGCATGTCAAACATGAATGAGGTCTTCAAAGCTTTTGTAGAAGACTTCTTGGGCTTTCCAAAATGGTATTATTTGTACAAATCCGAGTTCATTTGGACCTCCAAACATTACTTCAACATCAGGGCCGAAAAGTTGGGCCAAATCCTAATTGAATTAGAATTCTACACAAATATTAAATCTTTAAAAGGACATAACTTGAGGTTTTGATGTCCAAATCGAGTGATTAAAAAGTCTAAATTCATCTACACATTCTGAAATACAATTCTTATGAAGGGGCCGAAGCCCAAAAATCTTTTTCTCTAACAAAAAACGGGCTCATAAGTTATGGGAGTCTAGGAAGCCCTAATTTTTTGGCTGATTTGGATTCTTTGTTGGGGGCTATTTAAGGTTTTGATCCAAGCTCGAAAAAGGGGAGAGTTTAGGAGGCAGAGAAGGCGCACAAAGGCAAAGGGGCAGCGACATATTGGTTTTCTCCTCCATTCTTTTCATTTTTCTCTTTTGAGTTTTTGATGATGGCCCTGCGTGGCTAATTTTTTATAGTTTATTTAAGAAAATAGAAGCCTCCGAATCAATGAAATTGTGAGATCTAATTAATTTTTATTTCTCAATTTATGCTTTGAGTATCAGATGTTATTCTGTATCTATTTTCATGATTGTTTCGTTTAATTACTAGGAGGCCTACTAGTTTATTATTCGTTGCAATCTACTGCTAAGTTAGATATCAAATCCATAATTGTTTGATCCCTCTAATTTGTGAAGAAACTAAGATTTAATGATTTACTTCGTTAGAAATTATTAGATCTTAGGAAGAACAATCGACTAAATTAAATGCAACCGTTTGTGCTTGTGTTGTTTAGTTGCATCAATCTCTGTAACTCTTAAAGCTGCTACTAGATTAAACCTTTAGCGCTTGTCTTGGGTTATTTAATAGCTAGGGTTGATTAGATTGCTTGTTTTCTAATTAACTATGACTAAGGAGAGATAGAAAAATAATTCTAACGGTAAATGTTTTGAGTGTGAATTGATATATATTTGTATCAATGATCAGTTGTAAGATTCTGATGGTGGATATTGACTTAGACCACAGTTTGTTCTTTTGATTGATTTAGATATTTCAATTTGAATTATTCCCTAGTCATTTTTCTTAAAGTTGTTTTCGTTATACTCAAACACCCCCCAGTCAGTGTTCACATAGCCTAAAACTAGGCTAGATACTCTCCGTGGGATCGATCCTTACTTGTACTACTACATATATTTTTAGGAGTATAGGTTTTATTTTTGGTGGCCGCAAGCTGTGGCATCTATGAAGAGAAATAATTTTAATACGCCATGGGCGTACATAGGTTTCGGTGTTGCTTTCATTCTTTTTCTCTCGACACTCACTGGTTTCATCAGTATGTACTTATCCTTTTCTTGAAGTTGATCTATTTGCTTTAGGTCGATCTAGTGATTGAATATGGAATGGAAATGAGTATAATAAAATTTAAAATTATCCTTGGGGAGTGGGAGATGAAGAGTAATAAAAATGTATCTCCATATTTCATTTAACAATAGAAATGAATGAAATGAAATGATATTTGATGTGGTCATAGGCTCCGTGCATACAACATCCGCACAGAGGGGCCTGGTCATTACTACATGTGCTGTGCAAGGACCAACTAATTAGGAAATACTTGCCATCAAGCATTTCACCATTTGAGATTTATGCTCCAACCCGGGAAGGCCGACTCTTCGTCATAGTCAATCAACCTTAGCCTTTTGGCTGCATCGAGAAATCTTACATTGGGTCCCAAATGTCGACCTATGTTTTCATTTCTTTCTCCCTTTCACTCCAAAACACTCACGTGTACTTTTAGAAGAGATGAATTATATTTCTTGGTGGAATGATTTGATGAATTAGATTACACAACCTTTTATATTGAAGGTTCTATCAAAAACTGAATACAAAACATTAATTCTTATCTTTACCTAGAGAATATAAGAGATTTTATTGTAATTCAAAAAACCTTCTCGATTTCATCTTTCAAAGTGTTGGAATCATTGTGTTGAATTGTCTTGAATTTCCACGTGAAACCCTCCATCTTCTTCTCTTCCAAATTCATTTTCTACCCCTTTATTCTTGTGCACATTTAATACCATCACTCTCCCCTCTTAAACTTGCATTTTCAATATCTTGAAGTTTCATTCGTTCAGTCACTCTGAGCTTGCTCTGGAGATTCTTGAATGCTTTTGATTTTAACGACTTCGTCAATATATTCAATACCTATTCAACAATCTTCACATGTTCCATCTTGATCTCCTTTGACTTGACCTATTCTTGGATAGGCAATGTTACATGTACATAGATATTTACACACAACTTTACACACACATGATAAAATAACAAAAATACCCCTCTCTCAAATCATTTCCACCACTTCCATTGCATCTCCAATCTTGAGAAACCCACCACCACCATCGCCCCCATAATGCCTCCGTTGCCCCCACCAGCACTCGAGCTCGCATCTTTGTTGGCCCCACCTACACCTCAGCTCACATCGTCGGCCACAGCTGCTAGTTACACTTACCGTCGTCCCTACCCCCCACTTCCGTTGACATTTTCGAGAGCATCTTGGCTGCGAATCAGAGAAATTCATCGAGACCATGGATGATGTTCGAGATCATTTGGTTAAGCCTGATCGGGCTTTATCGGAGGAGTGTCTCCATGGGGATGAAGTCCGATCGGACCTTATCGGAGACTTCATCCATAGATTCATCTGATCGCTTAAGTCTCCATTAGCTATGTTCTCTATTTTTGAAGCTATTGACGATCATCCATGTTCTCTGTTTTCACCGATGGTGGTGTTGCCCAGGAAAAAATCGTTGTGACTTAGACCCAAAAATGCATCTGCCCATATCAAGCAACAAAACCCAAAAAAAAATATATATATATAGCTGGATATACAGAGAAGACCCAGAAATGCACGATGATGTTGAGTTGAAGATGATGAAAAAGCAAAGAATTTAATGGTTCATAGACAAAACAATGGTGGATAGATTATATTTTATGCTTGTTTGAAACGTGAACGATAAAACATTGAAGTTATAATTTAACAGTGAGGGGTAGAAATACTTTAATCACTCATTGTTTTCTTGCAGCGGTGGAGGGGGTGATGGCGGTGAGGCGGTCAGTATAAGGAGACGGTTGTCAGCAGTTGCTTGAGGCACCCATGGGAAGGGAAAAGAGATGAGAGATGAGAGATGAGAGATGAGAGAGGAGGTAACCATGGGAAGGGAAGGGGAAACGGTTGCATGTGAGGATATTTTTGTCATTTTGACATTTTTCGGTCATCCTTTTTGTTATCCATTATGTACAAGTAGCATTTTTCTTCTCGGATACAGTGAAACCAAGTGTCAATAATCTTCAACCTTTCATGATGAATTGGGTTTGCAATAGCCAACTTGTTGTCCACATACAACCTCGTTGGGCCAGCTTGTTCCAATTTCAACTCCTTTAGTAATTTTTATAACCAAATTGCGTGACAATCACATGATGCAACTGCAATATATATACTCAGTCTCGAACATTGATAGTGTGACCATGGATTGTTTTTTCCATGTCCACATAAATGCAATTCCTTCAAAGTATAGAACATGTATCTTGTCGTGCTCTTTCGGTCATCGGGGCTTCTAACCCAGCCACAATAATTGTATTCGATTAACTCCAAGTTTCTCGAACCATAGAATAGGCCATGTCTGATTGTCCCATTAATATATCGAAACACCTTTTTGTCACCATCAGGTGAGAGACCTTTGGCTCCTCTATAAATCGACTTACCAAGCCAACTTCAAACAAAATATTCGTCTTGTGCAAGTCAGATACCTCAAACTACCAATCAGGCTTTTATAGCATCTTAGATTTATTGACTTTCCCTCTCCCTTCTTTGGTTATCTTAACTCCACATTCCACCAGAGTATCTATTGGATGACACTCCACCATGTCGAAACCTTCCAAGATTTTCTAGGTATATCTCGTTTGGGATACAAATATTCCACCATTACCCTATTTTGGCTCAAGCCCCTAAGAAGTGTACCATGAACCCTAAATTTGTTATCTCGAACTCCTTCTCCATTGATCTTTTAAACTCATGGATCATGGTTGGATTATTGCCAAATTAAGAAGACTAAGTCATCCACATACAAGCAGACTAGCAATATATCACCTTTATTGTTTGTCTTTATATACAGGGCATGTTCATATGGGCACTTTGAGAATCTGGATTGCATGAAGTAGGTATTGATCCTTGCACTCCATGCTCACGGTGCTTGTTTCATCCCATAAAAAGCTTTCCTCAACCGACACACCTTGTCTCCTTGCCCTTCTTGTTCGAATTCGGGAGGTGGATTCACATAGACCTCTTCCTAGAGCTACCCATTTAAGAAGGCTAACTTCATATCCACGTGGTACAACTTCCACTTTCTTTAACCTTCCATTAAGATAATTAATGATTGTGTCCAGGCGAGCTATTGGAGTGAATATCTCGTTATAGTCAACTTCATGCTTTTGTTTGTAGCCTTTTGCCAGCAACCTTGCTTTACTCTTTTTCATCTTTCCTTGCGCATTTCTCTTTGTTTTGAACACCCATTTGACATCAATCACCTTGTGTAACACCGAGTGTCATTTTACATGCATTTATAAATTTTGCGTAATTTTATTTCTTATGCCATAATAAATGATTAAATTATAATTATTATTGTCAATTATTGAGCCTTGTTATGTAGTGGAAGGAAATGGATGTCGTCACGCTCAATATGCTAAATAGAAAAAAAAAATTATTATGATAATTTGTTAGTATGCAGTTTAATGTGTTACTATTGATTTAAGAATTTTCAAGTGTATTGTATGTTTATCAAATCCAATTCAAGTGGCTAAATATATTTATTTGGGTGTGAATTATATAGCACTCAATAGGACCTAAAATACAAATTAATTTAAGGTTGGGCCTAATTTATAGAAGACTCATTTTTAGCCCAATAAGAGAAAAAAAAAAAAAAACTCAAAAGCCCAAAGCCCAAATAAAACCCACCCAACTCAAAACCTAATAAAGGAAAGATAAACCCTAATATATCTTTCCCCTCCCCAAACCTCACGTCTCTCCCTCTCTTCCTCACCCATCTCACAACCTAGTAAAGGAAAGAGAAACCCTAATATATCTTTCCCCTCCCCAAACCTCACGTCTCTCCCTCTCTCGCTCAACCATCTCACTTCTCTCTTCTCCCTCAACCCACATATCACTTCTCCCCTAGAAGAAGAAGAAGAAGAAGAAGAAAGAGGTAACTATCCGTTTATTTAATTTTTCCTAAAATCTACCTTTAATAAGATGGGTATTTTACATACAATATATATATATACATAGATGTGGCAGAATACATATGATTGGTTTGATTTTATATTGATTGGGTATTATAGAGGCATGAAATTTTGATAGATTTAATGGAACAATAATGCTGTCCAGATTTAACAGCTTTTCTATTCTTACTTTAAAAACTTGCTGAAAATTGTATATGTCGAATTTTGGGGAGATTCAAATTGAAAAATGAACCCCTATGAGTTGTCTATCATCTGGACTTGGAATGACCTCATTTGGATGCTTGTATAAGTTTTTATGACATCTTTCGTATACATTGACAGATTCATATGAGAACAGTATTTTTGGAGGATAGAAAAATATTTTGGAACCCCAAACGTTGCTTTAATGATCTCATTTTTTTATATGATGAACTTATAAGAGTTTAATACATCCTGTGTAAATTTTATAATTTTATGATATCGTTTCCTATTTTTAAATGATTTTTGAAATATTTTACTGCATGCTGCCAGAAAAAAAAAAAATTCTGTTTGCGAATTTGGAAAAATATTTTGAGGGTCTTGTAATCTAAATCTTGATGTGAATTTAATTGAGAATGTATCTCTATGAGTTATTTAGCTCACAAAATTGGATTCACGTGATTTTGGTGCTAAGAATTTCAATTTATGTTTGTCTTCGTAAGGGCCAACGATTTAGATTCATAAATGGGTAATGTTTCACTAGTAGGTTTATATTGTAAATGTTTTCTTTATATTTTTTCATTTAATACTATTTATACATGTAGTATCATAATAAATTAACTTAAGAAAAATAGTAGTGAATTGGAGTCATGTTTAGAAGGTAAAGATTATTGAAAAAAATTTTAATGTCATTGATAATAAACTAGGATTTTTGGCACATTGACGTCGTGGGCCTCTAAGACTCTTCCACTTGCAAATCCAAGGAGTGCACTTTAAAGACTTCAAGTAAGTAAACTCTCTCTAATTTTCACTCAGGTGGAACGGTTAATATGGAAAAATTGTGCTTTGTGGTTGGCTTGCAAGTATTTAATGCTAAATCTTTTCATTACTTGTGTCATTTCCTTACATACAATGAAAATGATTAAGCATGTACATATATATATCATGCCATTGCATCAATGAGCACGCATAGGCATTGATTTGAGAAAGTTAAATGTTTTCAAAGGAAAGATGTGTAAAGGTGCAAATTTTCTTTCAAAGATATGTAACTCAAGTTTTAAAGGAAATGAGTGAATATCTATGCCATGAATAATGTGAGTGGAAAATGGGGCGTGGGGGACCGGCGCACCCGATTTATAAAGTAATGTGAATGTGAAAGTTGAAAGTGGAAAGTGGAAAGAAATTTTTACCGCTTTGCGATACCATCGGTGGAATGAATCTAGTTCCAAATAAGAATTGCCTACTGCATTTTGATTGGCGAGATAACACACCCTATGAGCTCACAATAGAAATGAAATGTTTTGAGAAGTTAAAGTAAATGGGGATGTAGTTTTCAAAATTTATTCAAACCTTGCATGTCACAAGCATGCATCATGTGCATGGAGTTTACTTGCTGAGCTTTAGGTCACCCTTTTATTTTCCCCACGTTTCAGGTGATGAGAGCTAGATGAGTTGAGGAGATCGCTTGGAGGCAAACTCACCCAGTAATCCATGGCATGTGGTTTTAGTTTTGGACTTGTGGTTTATAACACTTGTTCGTTAATCATTTATGTACTCCTTTCTTTAATTGTTTAATTTTGAGATTTCGAATATGATAGTTTTGGTCTGATTGGACTCAAATCTTCTATTTGGACTGAGTTATTTACTTACTTAGTTAATATTTCTATAGTTGTGGATGCGGTGTCCCTCTACAGGTTAGCTAAGTCAAATTTACAGGGGAGACTCCACTGAAACTTCTATAGAATTCTTTTTAAAATAAAATATGAAATAAATATATATATATATATGTGTGTGTGTGGTAAATAAAGGAAGTAAAAAGAGATAATTTGAAGATAAATTTATTTTATTTCTGCATTTAAAGTGAAGTAAATGTTAACACATCTAGGTTTAGGATTTTTAAACTTGGGGTGTTACACCTTGTGTCCTTTAGGTAATTTAACTAGCTCCCAGGATTGGTTTTTATTTATTGACCAAATCTCTTCCTCCATAGCTTTTCTCCATTTCTCGTTTCGAGATGCTTCCTCGAATGTTAATGGATCATAATCTGCAAGCAAACAAAACTTAGACAATTCATCATCTTCCTCAATTCTCGGGGTAAAGTTGTAGATGTCTTGTAAGTCTTTGTTTTTCTCATGGCTAGATTGCTCGATTCTCCAACATTGGGATGGACTTCGAGGTGATCCTTGGTTTGGGGTGGAGACTCTTTGTCTTCCTCTTCCACCACAACTTGTTTTCTCTTTTGGTCAATCCAATACCATAATGGATTTTCATCAAACTCAACATTTACTATGTTACGAAATTGGATAAAAATAAACCACAATCAAACCATCAATCACACACACAAACACAAACACAAACTTTTACGTGTAAAACCAAATTGGGAAAAATCATGCACATAAGGAAGAAAATATCACTAAGCAAATATTGCTACAACAAAAGTGATATTGTCACATCAAAATATCACTACGATGATATTGGTGCAACTAATTCCAAAGCATTAGGTGATATAAATGTATACAAATGGCACCACAACCCAAGAGAATGGTGAATTGGGTTATTTTTAAAAATTTGATCAAACTTGAACTCCTTTTTGTAGAACAACAAGATTTTAATGCAATGTAGGATATTTTGAAAGATGATTGGAATAATGAAAATAAAACTAATAGAAGGATACAAGCAATTTATAGTGGTTCAATTTAAATCAAGCCTAATCTACTCCCTTAGCTTTTTATTAAGGATTTTGAAACAATCCACTAAATCTCCTACTTGATATCAAGTAGGCCCTCTAGCAATGTAAGCTACGATAACAGAGAATGATACAAGAAGAGAAGGTCTAAGGGTATACACTCTTAGTTACAATATCTCTCAGGTTATACATAAAGCTTAAGAAAAAATGATATATATGATAATCAAAGCCTTTTCAGAGAAAAATGAGTAAAACAATTGAGCACAACAATATGAGGAACTTGTAAGCTAGTAATAGAATCACTTAGATGTCTTGAATGATCCACAAGACCTCTAATTATAGTGCTTAGCGAGGGATTTCAAAAATATTGTCGTTGGTGATAGAAAACTAGAATTTGAGGACTTGACTAACTAGCCATTGGAAATCTCTACAATAGAAATGGTCAACTGATTCCAAGAATCGATCGATAGGTTAGTTTAAAAATTCAAACAACGGTCAACAGCTTGGTACAAAACTATTGACAGCTTTGGATAACGGTCGACAGATGCTGACGCAAAGGCGGTTGACAGCAAGCTCTCGAGAGCTTGTTTTTGAATGGTCAACAGCTTGGATTAAGAACCACCAAAACAGTCGACAGTTCCTTAGTGTCGGTCAACAATTGGTTCTTGGAATTTTTAAAACATTTTTCTTCATCTTTTCTAATACTAAATACCAATTTTGAAACTGTTTAAGGAGACGTTATTTGAGAAATATAGAACTTTATTTTTCCAATCTCCATTAAGTAATTGTGATAAAGAAATAAGTTGTTTGTGAAGAATATGAATTTTCATTTTAGCTTGAAATTGATTTTTGTTTAAGACAAGGTATTTCCATAACTTGATTTCAGATATCATATAAGACTAAATGTTTTTCATTATCAAAACCAAAACATCATTCTCTTTCTTTTTAATGATGACAAAACCCTCGATTTGAGTTTCGTTTTCCCCTTACTCCTTGTTGGTGTAATCTTCATCCTTGTCCTCCATGTCGTCTACCTTTTCCTTATCTTCTATCCCTTTGTTTGTGCCGTGAATGAGACAAATGCATATCAGATTTAAAGTCACAATATGGAATAAATCTATTTTATATTATGTGAATGTGTGGTTACTACCATCACTTGAGTTTGTATCTTTCATGTTCTTCAAGGTGGCAAATTCGATGGAAGTAGGTCCTTTTCAATAATGAAGCATGGAAACGGCTTGAAGATGTGGTTTCGGAGTTTCTGAACTATTTTCAAAATGGAAAACGTTTCTTGTTTCAAAACTGTTTATACCTATTTTTTTTTTATTTAAAAAATACCAATTTTTTTCATTTTCATTTCATATCGGAAACATTTTTCGTTTTTGTTTCCGTTGTTGTTATCATTGGAAGGTTACCTTTCTTAAAACATGGGTCTAACTTCTTGTTGGTTGTTATACATACGACGGAATTTCATCTTTTGGTACAAATTTTATAGGCCGTCAAACATGACCAAATTCGCGGTCTTCCACTTAGCATGGGTCTAATTGGCCCATGGACTACTATATAGCTTTAAGCCCTATGTGTTTAGGATATAATATATAGTTGATATATAGTGAGTGTGGGATCTTGTTGTAGAGCCTTCGAAGATTGTAAACCTGTTGGTTGGAAAATTAATTAGAGTTAACAAAAACTATTGCACGTATGTAGGCTTTAATGCTATGTGTGAGATATTTGCCAACTATATCAAACATGAATAATAGAATACCAAAATTAATCAGTTAATTGCATAATTAAAAATTGAATAACCTTATTGCCAATTGGATTGCCATTGAAAACAAAAGAGAATAAGGAGGGAAAAAGAAAAAAAAAAAAAAAAAAGAAGAGGTGAGACAAAAAGAAAAATGATTGACATATAATGACACTTTTATTATTGTAAAATTTTTAATTAAGGTAAACTACTAGTAGAGGAAAATTATGACGAGGTATTAAAATACGTGGGCAGTTATTGTATTTTCTTAAATGTTAGGGATAGTACTTACATTTACCTTAAACCTAAGAATAACACATTCTTTCTATTTTTAATTATCAAAAACTATCATTTGTGCTAAATAAAAAAATGAAGAAAGAAACTATTATTAACACTTATTTAAGATTAGTATAAATAAATGATAACATACAATTAATTTTTAATACAAGATCAGTGCTATAACGTGCTTTTATTTTGTCTTTGGAGAGACGAACTTATTAGAAAACTTTGAAGTGAGAAGTCAAATTTAGAAGAAATTATGAATCTAGTAGAGTCTTCCTCTAAAACAACAAGAATATTTCATGATACACTTGTAGTAAATCTGGATTATTTACCCGGATTGGTCCGTCCATAATAGGCTTCAGACCAGCTCCAAATCTGAATCCAAACGCTGATCTAGATCTAGATCTGCAACTATTATATGCATTAGTAGGGAGAAAAATTACAAATCCACAGTTGAATCCACTTCCTTCAAGTGTGGAGGAAGCAAGCAGATGGGAGAGAAGCATGCTCGTGCATGCTAGCATATATATTTATGGTATATACTATAAAAATGGTTGCTGAAAGACTGAAAGAAAAAGTTCTTGTGTGTTCCAACTTATGTAGAAGGAAACGAACTCTCAAAGTAAATTCTCTAGCAAACAAGCGATTTTTGATTTTGTGATTTTGTTTTAGAACCAATAACTCAAGCTATAAAAATCCGACCCAATTTTACTGTGCGAAATCAGATAAGTCCCAATTTAGCTAATAACGAATACTACAAAAAAAATAAGCATTTAGTGTCGGTTTTGTTTGCATTTTGAGACGATTTTTTTGTATTTTGCGGCGATTAAAGAAATTTAGCGACAATTTTCGACAACTGCTAGAGTAACCGCCGCTAAATACTATTTTTTGCGGCGGTTTGTAAATCGCCACAAACTAAGTGATTTAGTGGTGGTTTTTAAAATATTTAGCGTCAGTTTCAAAACTGCCGCAAAAAAATTGCAAAATATTAAATTTGCAAAAAATTTAAAATTTTTGAATTTTGGCTTCGGTTTCAAAACCGCCACCAAAAATTCAAAACTTTTTAATTTTATCGGTAGTTTTAAATCCGTCGCTATTTACCGCACCAATGCACAAGTAAGCTATGTTACACGGAAATATCTCATAGGTGCCGTTTCCCCGTTTTCGAAACATTTCTTATTCCTGTTTCGGACCCTATTTATGCCTATTTTTTTTAGAAAAATGTCTGTTTCCACGTTTCAGTTTCCTATCGGAAACGTTTCTCGTTTCCGTTTTCGTGCAACATAGCAAACAAGTAAGCGGCAAGGCCAAGCGCCCAACCGCTCGTGCCTAGCCCTGCCCGCCACATGGCTAAGCTGAAAATTTAATTTTCTAGCCTCTTCGTTCCCTGGATTCGAACCTTCAACCTCCCGTACGTGCGTGCGTGCACGAAACCATCTGATCTGTGAAGCCTCCTTGTTAAATATTCGCGCATATAATTTATATACTAAACCAATCCCATTTTTCATAATTATATTCTATATTTTTTTAATATAAATTAAAAATAAATTAAAAAACATAAATTAATGGATTATTTTTTAAAAGGATAATGGAATAAATTTTAAATAAATTAATTAGGTTAAATAAAATGAAGATTTTATATATTTTTTTAAAATTTCATTTTAAAATTATTAAAATTTTGCTGCATGTTTTTTTTTTTTATTTTTTTAAATTAAAATTTTTAATGAAATTTTATTTTTAATTATTTAATTAATTTAATTTAATTATTTAATTATTTTTTAAATTTAGCGACGATTTCTATAAAACGATGCTAAATTGATTAAAAATTTCATTTTGCTGCAATTTTTTAAAATCGTCGCAAAGATTAATTTAATTTTTATTTAATTATTTAGTTTTATTTGAATTTAGCGACGATTTTTCAAAATCTCTGCAAATATTAATTTAATTATTTAAGTTTAAAATTTAATTTAATTTTTTAATTATATATTTATTTTCTAAATTTAGTAGCAATTTTTTGAAAATCGACGTTAAATTCAAGTTTTTAATGAATTTTGCGACGGTTTTGAAAAATCGCCGTTAAAAGTTAAAAAAATTGCCACAAAATACAATATTTTGCTGCGATTTTAGAAACCGTCGCAAAAAAATACCACAAAAAATTAATTTTTTTATAGTGGAATTTTGTATTATATTTGGTTTCAAATTTCCTAACACCACCTATCTGGAAGGAAAAGTAAAAGTCTTCCTGTCAAACAAAAAGAAACCGCCGAGCAACCATCTCGTCTACCTTATATGAATCCAAACCCAGATCTAGGATTCAAACCAACTCCAAATTTGAATCCAAACCCTGATCTAGATCTAGATTTGCAACCATTATATGCAAGGAGAAAAATTACAAATCCATAGTTGAATCCACTTCCTCCAAGTGTGGAGGAAGCCGACAGATGGAAGAAAAGCATGCTCGTGCATGCTAACATTTATATTTGTGGTATATACTACAGAAATGGTTGCTGAAAGACCGAAAGAAAAGGTGCTTGCGTATTTCGACCTATGCGGAAGGAAACGTACTCTCCAAAGTAAATTCTCTGGCAAACAAGCGATTTCTGATTTTGTGATTTTGTTTTGGAGACAATAACTCAACCTATAAAGATCCAACTCAATTCTACTGTATAAAATCAAATAAGTCCAGATTCAGCTAATAATAATTTTCGTATTATATCTGATTTCAAATTTTCTCACACCACCTACTTGGAAGGAAAAGTAAAAGTCTTCCTCTCAAACGAGAACATTCCAGGATACACCTAACTGGGATGGAAAGGTACGTTGGTCGCTGAGAAGGTGGCTATAATTTGTGGTCAAATTAAGGGAGAGGCTAAAGAACAAAAAAAACCTTCGTAAGTTGCATAACTAGCTATCTTAGAAATATGTAAAAAGATCGAATTTTATAAATTATTCGAAGACTTGAGTAGAAATTCATTTCAATACAGCTGGGTGGCATGGCAATTGATTGTAGTTAACTCTTTGATAAGGAAAAATACTCTCAAGTCCATAATTACTCCAATATCCTGGGAATATAGTCAATGGCAGTAGTGACACATGCCCACCAGAGAGCCACTTCACTGACGTTATCCTGCTTAAGCCTGGAGGGGACACGTGACAGATACACCTCAACACTGGCTAACCCGTTACTTGGCGAAGATTCTCTAGATTCCTCGAGATCAACCATTGCACCGAGAATCATGGCGATAGGGACTACCTCGAACCCCTCGGAAACGATTATGGTATCCATATTGGTAAGATTGCAGCTCTACAAAGAGCAGGAGGAGGATCCCGGCGATTTGAAGGAGAATCCTTAGCCTGGTAGGATGATAAAAGGAACGGACCAACGATGGGTAAGGGATTCCAACTTATTCTTTCTCTATGTTTGACATTGCATACTTTTAAGTTTACATTAATCTAGTGAAGTACCTTGAACGTCGGAGTGATCCCGGGGGAGCAAGTCCTCTACTCCATTGCAGGTACCTGGTCCGAGGCAGAGGAAGGTGATCGACCACCGCATCATCAACTGGCGCCCATTGTGGGGCTGAGGGATTTTTATTTCTGTCTCTCCAGTTCGGTTTATTGCGCTGTTCAAGATATCTCTCAGTCTCAATGGCAACAAGGAGGCACCAGTATAGGGCGGTTGGTGGTAACCCCGCCCTAGAGTCGAGTCAGAACAATCATTCGAGGAGCCAGCGGGGGAGGGATCGTAACCTGAATAATCCTGCCCCCTCTCCTGATCGAATTGCACTTTTGGAGAATCAGGTCCAATGCCTGACGAAGTTGCTTACCAACTTCTTGGACCACCAGCACCAGTAGGCCCATCATTCTTAAATGAGGGGGAGGCAGGAGCCCCCACTAGAGGAATGATCTAGCCCACGCGAAGCAGACTCTTGAGGAAGGGGTTAGGAAGATGGACATGGGGAGGCCGAAGTGTCTTCCAACATGTCGTATGCCCAGCAGCAGCAGGAAATGAGGTTGCGTCAATTGGAGAAGGAGATTACGGCCTTGAAACCGAAGCAAGGAGAGTCTCGGGGGACGGTGGTGAATCATCCCCTTAGCCTAGAGATCATGGTTGCGGTATCGCCTGAGCGTGTTCGCATTCCCGCTATCAAGCCCTATGCGGGGACTACAGACCCAATGGATCACCTGGATCTTTTTACTTCCCATATGATGGTGCAGGACGCATCTGACGCAATGTGGTGTAGGGTCTTCCTAGCAACGTTGGAGGGGCACTCATGAGCCTGGTATTCAACCATGGCTCATCACTCAATAGCCAACTTTGCACAGCTTCAGAGTAGCTTTCTGGCTCACTTTGTGCCTCTTTGGAGGCATTGAAGATCCACTATGGCCCTCGTTAGCTTAAAGTAGAACCATGGAAAATCTTTGAAGGACTTTGTCTCACGTTTCAATATGGAAGCTTTGAGCATTGAGAACTTCGACCATAGTGTTGCTATGGTGGCATTCCATAATGCCCAAAGGCCTGGTCCTTTCGCTTAGTCATTGGCTAAAACTCCCCCACTTAAGTTTATGGATATCCTGGGCCAGGCAACGAAGTATATTAATGCTGAGGAGGTTATGCAAGCGAAGAGAGCTAAGTACATTGAGAAGAAGGAAAAAAAGAAGCATCCTGAAGAGAATAAGGGTGAGGGTCGAAAGGGAGGATTGAAAAGAGAAGCATCGTCCTCGGTGGGAATCGAGCGGTTTTACCCCCTTGAATGCCCCAAGAGCGGAGATCCTTGCTACTATCGAGGAAAAGGATTATCTGAAGAAGCCCCAGCCGATGAGGGCACCATTTAACAAAAGAAACCAGAATAAATATTGTCGCTTCCATTGAGATCACAATCATGATATGGAAGAATGTCACTAGTTAAAAGAAGAGATTCAAGAGCTCATTAATTAAGGTTTCCTTAGGAGTTTTGTTGCCAGGGAAGCAAAATCCCGAATAGGGAGGGATCGAACAAAAGAACGAGATCGAGTTTGACATTCACCCCAAAAGAAGAAACCACCGCAAGCAGGAGAATATCATCCTCAGCCCCCAGTATTTCATACGCTCACTGTGGGGGAGATCCCATGAGCAAAGGGCGAGGAAGATGCAGTGAGGAGCCGAACCTCGAGGGTAAAGAGGTTGAGAAGAGGGGAAACGATCTCCTTCTCGAATAACAACCTCCCCGGGTATCTGAACTAAAATGATCCCCCGGTAATAACAGCTGAGTTGGGAAAGTGGGAGCTTCGGCGGATCCTAGTGGATCCAGGTAGTTCTTCAAAAATCTTATACAGGCAAGCTTTCTTGGGCATAGGATATCGGATGGTGCAGCTAAGGCCGGCTTGTGTCCCCTTGGAGGGATTTGATGGGGAAGCAGTGTATTCAGATAGAGTTATTCAGCTTCTGCTAATCCTAGGAAAGGTTTCCTGAACCTCTCAAGTCGTGTTGGACATTTTGGTGCTAGACGTGCCTGCGACTTATAACATGATTCTAGGAAGATTGGGCCTCAATACTCTCCAGGCTATTCCTAGCACATATTACATGATGATGAAGTTCCCCACGGCTAATGGGATAGATGAGGTGCGAGGAGATTTATGTTAGGCCTGGGAATGTTACATGGCCTCCATAGGCGTTTTGAGGAGTTCGGTAGGAGACCCCACGAGGACAAATGAAGGAGAGTCCACCACAGGGAGAAACTCCTAGTCTTGGAAAGGACTCTGGAGGAGAAACGGAGGAGAGACCCCCCACCAACCGTCAGTTTTCTATTGGAAGGGTTTGGAGATCCGAAGACTGCAGAGCCCATGGACAAGCTTGAGGAGGTACCTTTAAGGGAAAATTGCCATGATCGTTGTATAAAGATAAGCGCCGAGTTAAAAGACCCTCTAAGAGGGTCAAATCTTAGCCCTCATTCGACAGTATGTAGACGTCTTTGCATGGACAACCCAAGACATGCCTGGGGTCGATCTAGAGGTCATGACGCACAGGTTGGGAACACATCTAGGTTTCCGACCTGTTAAGCAGAAGAAGCGAGGTTTTGCCCCAGAAAAAGCTAGAGCAATTGATGCGGAAGTGGAGAAGTTGATGGGGGCACAATACATTCGGGAGGTTGATTATCCCGAATGGTTAGCAAACGTGGTGTTGGTGCCCAAAGAAGAGGGCAAGGGGAGACTTTGTATTAACTTCACTGATCTTAACAAGGCTTACCCGAATGATAGCTACCCTCTTCCTTGGATAGATGTCTTTATTGATTGGATGGTCGGCTGTTTGCTAATGAGTTTTTTAGACGCCTTCCAGGGGTACCACCATATTCCATTGCATCCCGAAGATCAGGAGAAGATGGTGTTTACCACCAATAAAGCAACCTACTGTTACACAGTAATGCCGTTCGGATTGAAGAATGCTGGAGCCACTTACCAACGCTTGGTGAATAAACTTTTTCAACATCAACTCGGTTAGAATATGGAAGCTTATGTGGATGACATGCTGGTGAAAAGCCTCGTTGCCGAACATCATCCTATAGATTTGGAAGAATGCTTCCAAACCCTTTGTACGTTTCATGTAAAACTTAATCCTGTCAAATATGCTTTTAGAGTTTCTACAGGAAAGTTTTTGGGTTATATAGTTCATTACCGAGGGATTGAGGTGAACCCAGCGAAGGTTAAAGCCATTCTGGACATGCTAGTCCCGAGGAACATCAAGGAAGTGCAAAGCCTAAAGGGAAGAATGACGGCTTTAGGGAGATTCCTTTCTCGGCTAGCGGAGAAGGGTCATTCTTTCTATAAGGTTCTGTCGAAGGCAAAGAATTTTGTCTGGGATGATGAATGTCAGGAAGCTTTTAATAAGTTAAAGGAACATCTGGCCTCGCCTCCAGTTCTCACCAAGCCTCAGCAAGGAGAACCGTTGTATCTTTATTTGGCAATAGCCGAAGAGGCCGTGAGTTCGGTGCTGGTCTGAGAAAAAGACGAAAGGCAAAGGCCTGTTTACTATGCCAGTAAGTGATTGACAGGAGTGAAAGTTCGATATTCTCCTATGGAGAAGTTAGCCTTTGCCTTGGTGATCTCAGTAAGGAAGCTTCGATCTTATTTTCAAGCTCATACCATTGTTGTGCTTACAAACCAACCTTTGAGGCCGGTGTTTAGTAAGACAGAGCTCTCAAGAAGAATGTTGAAATGGGCCGTGGAGCTCACAACTTTTGATATAGAATACAAACCTCAACCAATGATCAAGGCTCAGGTATTAGCAGATTTCATCGCTGAAAGGGTTGGGTTCCAGTTTGCTTCGGAATAGGACCAGAGATCATGGGTGCTGGCCGTGGATGGAAGCTCGACCTCAGGCGGTGGCAAAGCGAGGCTGATGATTAGAAGTTTCGATGGGAAAACTTGACCCTATGCCTTGCATTTCGAGTTTCGAGCGTCTAATAACAAAGATGAATATGAGGTCCTGTTAGTAGGATTAGGGTTGGCTTAGCAGTTAGGAGAGCAACGAATTAAAGTAAGCTCGGACTCCAATCTGGTCGTGCAGCAAGTAAATGGAGAGTATGAGGCTCGGGAAGGTCACATGGAAAAATACTTGGCTATGGTCAAGGAGCTAATAGCGTGCTTTCAGTCAATAAAGGTGGAGTATGTTCCTCGAGCCAGGAATGTAGAAGCGGATCTCTTGTACCAAATCGCTTTGTCTTCCTTCCCAATTAGCTCTTGGGAGATCCGAATTGAGTCTCTACCATAGAAGAGCATCGAAGAGTTCGCCGAATAACTGTGTGTTGATGACGAGCCTAATTGGGTGGATCCTTTGCTCTTATACTTGAAGGAGGGAAAACTTCCTGATGGCGACTCAGAAGCTCGAGAAGTCAGAAGGCCCAAAGTTTCGTAATAGTCAATGGGGAACTCCATAAGAGGTCATTCTCACAGCCATTGCTCAAGTGTATCCGACCCCGCGAGGCAGACTACATCCTAAGAGAGATCCGTGAAGGCGTATATGGAAGCCACATTGAGGGCCAGACCCTCTACCAAAAAGCTATTTGGTAAGGGTATTATTGGCTGATGATGATGAAGGACTCAGAGCAACTGATCAGGACCTGTGATAGATGCTAGCGAACCTCCAACTTGGTTCATGTACTAGCTATCACTTTAACTCATCTGGCTACACCTTGCCCTTTTTCTCAATGGGCATCGACATCTTGGGTCCTTTTCCCCTAGCGGCTGGCTAGGTTAGATATATTATTACTACAATAGATTATTTCACAAAGTGGATTGAAGTAGAACAAGTGGCCTCAATTACTGCTCGGCGAGTAAAGCAATTTCTGTGGAAGAATGTGGTATGTTGTTTCGGGATTCCTCGGGTTCTAATTTTTGATAATGACACTCAATTAGCTGACCAATCTGTGCAAAGATGGTACCAGGAGTTGGGAATAAGGCAACATTTCACTTTAGTGGCCCATCCGCAGGCTAACAGCCAAATCGAGCTCGCTAACCGAACTTTGTTGCATGGTCTAAAGGCCCGCATGGATAAGGCAGATGGCAGCTGGGTGGAGGAGTTACCAAGTATTTTATGGTATTACTGAACCACATAGAAGGTGTTTACGTTATGGTTCGAAAACTTTGATCCCAGTAGAGATAGGTGTGCCAACCCTCAAAGTGGAACTCTTCAGCCATGAGATTAATGAGCAGAATATAAGAGACAACTAAGATCTCCTTGATGAACTTTGTGATCAGGGGAAGATTCAACAGGCTGTGTACAATTGGCGTATTGAAAGGTACTACAATCGAAGGGTAAGAGCTCGGAGTTTCCTTCATGGAGATTGGATATTATGGCGAGCAGATGTTCGAGGTGCCCAAGAAGCTAACAAATTAACACCTAACTAGGAAGGTCCCTTCAAAGTAGTGAAGGCCCTCAGCCCTGACGCTTATAAACTCTAGACCACCGAGGGTGTACTCGTTAAAAACACTTGGAATGTGCAAAATTTGAGAAAATTTTATTAGTAATGTTCTTTATTGACTATGATTTCTAAAATAAATCTATTTTTCTCTCCAACAGTTAAAGCTCCTCACAGCAAAAGACCCCAGGGGACCACCCCTGACCAAAAATAAGGTTAACCTCGGGGGATCAAAACCTCGATCAAAAGGGAAAAAGATCATATATGATCCTCGAGAGGCCTCGAACCCTCAATAAAAAAAGAAAGGATCAGATATGATCCTCGGGGGGCCTCTAACCCTCGATCAAAAAAGAAAGGATCAGATGTGATCGTCGGAGGGCCTCGAACCCTCAATCAAAAAAGAAGGGATCAAATGTGATCCTCGAGGACCCCCAAAACCCCCAATAAGAAGAAAACTCCAAAAAGAAGAAAATAATTATCATATCTGATCCCCAGGAGATTTTTTGTCCCTATTAAAGAGCAAGGGATATCCTCTAAAGTGTAAAAGGGGTTAGATGCGACCCCTCAGTTTTAGAATTACGGACTTCTTTAAGGGTAATTAACTAATGTAGGTAACGTTCAAATGAAGATGATAAAACAAACGAGCGAGTAAATTTTATTGAAATATCAAGTTCAAATACGAAGGCATCTATTCTAAGGAAGATAAAGCTACCAAGACATCGAAGGGGATGGAGTCCACACCCAGGTTCCAGAAGCGCTCATTCATGAGTTTCTTCATATGCTCGAATCCACCCCAAGAGACTCCTTTTAACTCTACAGCATAAGCCTCGGAGCTTTGAAAATTCTCGCGACCATTTTGAAAGGCCACGTGGGCATCATTGAGGGCAGATTGAAGTTGGGTATGGGCTGTGTGAAGGTATTCCTTACACCGAGAATAGGACTCCATTGCCTCTACTTGCCCCTTTTTAGCCTCCTTCAACTCCAAGGTGAGTTTCTTTACATTCTCTCGGAGTAGGTTGTTCGTGCCCTTCGTAGCATCCAACTCCTCCCCGAGCCTGGAATTAGCCTGATTAACCTCCACCATATTTTTCTGAGCTAGCTCCAGATCCTCGCGAGCTTGAGTTTCGGCTTCATTGGAAAGCTTTGCTTCCTCCTGCTCTAGCTAGTTGCACTCTCACGCTATAATTAAAACACAACAAAATTTATATTAGATTTTCTTTTTTTTTTTTTTTTTGGTGAAATGTTTAAACTCGCTAGTGTACGAGTGCAGTTGTAGTCCAAATTTAAATTTGAATTTTATGGATGAGTCCAAGTCATCCACTGAGAGATTTATTTGTGGAAAAAGAAAAAGAATGTTACATACAAACACACACATCTGGATGAATTGGCAACACAACCTTGTTTTTTTGTATTTTTAGATAACGGATGATATGAAATAAAACAATGCAAAAATTAAAATAGACACTGAATTTGAGAGTATAGAATTGGATAAAACTTGAGTTAAGACAAATTCAACACCAACCCGCTGATCCCGAATTTTTAGTAGAAAAGATTAGCAACATTAATTTAATTTCAGATATGAGGGTTTGTTATTAAATGCAATTAGAGATGATAGTTCTAGTTTAAGTAATCCCCATACATGATATGCAGGATTCTAGTTTAAGCAACTACCATAAATTCGATTGCAATTAATATACAAAATAATTAAATTAATCATCCGGGTTTGGGTATGATAGCGTTTCCAGTTCTAGTAACTCCCATACGTGGCATGAAAGCTCTAAGTTAGGCTTACGCTTCAATCCAAATCTAGTGATTTCTCAATAATTAATACACGCTCATACTGAAAATTAAATTAATGTCACTCATTTAAAACATAACTTTATTTGGGAATCATTGGCGTTTGACACTGTCCTTGCCTTAACCCAAGATTGGATTTAGCTATTCATCTTTATTTGAAAGTTAATTGATAGGAATTTCAATGGCGTAATTTAAATGACAGGAATTAAAACAGCAGAAATTAACCAGCCATTTAGGCGGTGGATAATAAAAAGACATGAATTAAAATTATAGAAATTTAAAGACAGAAATTAACCAACCATTTAGGCGGTGTATAATAAAGTAACAATAAATAACATGAGAATTCAAGAGAAGAAAGAAAAAAAAAAAAAGAAAAATCACAAGAGAAGACAAGAGAGAAAACAAGAGCAATTCTCAAAGAGAAAATCTAAAAAAAATAACTAAGTTTTGATTCAAGAATAATAATCACCTCTTACAAGTGCAACCAAGTGAGCTATTTATAGCCCACAAGATGTAATACAAATCATACAATTTCAATTATACAATTAGACATAATTATATCTAATGGGCACTCACACACCTAAAGTTAAATGAATTTTAGCTAAAATACACACCTAAAGTTAAATAAATTTTAACTAAAAGACACATCTAAAGAAGTACTCATAAAATAAATATATTTAAAAATAAAAATAAAAAAAATAAATTTTTACAAGTTGGGTTTTGGGTCTTCTTTATGTTGGATTTGGGCTTTCCTCGGAATTAAAATGCTTGGGCCTTCTTTGGTTGGACTCCATTTAATAATTGACCTAATTGCACTAGATTTTGAGTAGTAACCTTGGCCATCTGATTGACTCTTTAACATCTTCAATTACTCGGTAAATGTCAATTTCTTCATCTCATCATGACAATAGTACATAATGTGCATAATTATTCAAATTAAACATTAATATAAGATAAAAAATAGGGATATAATTCATTAAGATTTAGAAAAATTAACACCTCATCACTAGCTCAACGGACTTGGTGAGAATATGCACACTGTGCTCGAGATCTTCCAGCTTAGAAGAGAGGGCCTCAAGCCCTCGGAGTCTCTCAACTTCGGACTCCAAGGGAGCAATCTGGGCCTAGAACTCTGATTCTCGTCAGGCGACTGAATCTTGGAAACCCGAAAGGCTTTAAAAAATTGTAACAAAGTAAAAGTCAAGACTTACTCGTGTGAAAAGAACTCGAGGGGAAAGACAAGTGGTAAAGGTTACCCTTAGAATCTCGGCGTAATAATCTGCTTCGCTCGCAGTTGGCGAAGCGCTGGAGATAGCCAAGGTCTTAATAGGGGCCTCGGTCGCTTCGGGAGCGGGGGTCTCTTCGACCGAAGACGAAAAGGGGGAGGTTTCTATCCTTCACCGCTTTGTCCTTCGGGCCAATATCTCCTTCGTGGACAGCATAGAAGCCTCCTCTAACGAAGCTTGTCTTGTTAATCCTGGGTGCCCATCTGGTGCCGGAAACGTTAATATCCGCGTAAAAATAGGGATAGGAATGCTGGGAGGCGTTATGGTTGGCTCCATATCTGCAGGCAGTCGACCTCCCTGAGCCTCTGCCTTAGCGATCTCAAATGCTTGGGCGATGGTCTCATCATCACCTTCGAATGGGTCTTGTGAGGGGGTGGGCGCTGCTGCTTCTGGTTACTGAGAAGGTTAGGAGTCCCTTTTGTTCTTCGAGGCTCGGGATCCCGCTGAAAGACTCTTCAAGCAAGCCTCAGCGCCATCCTTGGAGGCCTTTTGGAAGGTCCGAAGATCCCCCTCCACCGTTTTCTTTAATCTGGAAGAGGCAGAGGGTCCTTTATTCCTAGTGTTCTTCAAAACTTTCTCGGGCGGCATTGAGAGCCCTTTGCTTTTAGAAGGCTTGGGAGCCTTCTCGGATGCCTTCTTGGTTTTGGCGGGGGCTGAAGGTCTTTTGCTCTCGGGAAAATCCAAGATCATCCCCTCGGTGATAGGAGAATAAGTTATCTCCCAGAGATTTTCAACTACGCAAGAAAAATAATAAAAATCAATATATGGTAAGAATAAGGAGATAAGGAAGAAAGTAAAAGGCTAACACTTACAAGTCTTGTCGTCTAGGCCCGCCTCGCTAAGTGTCGGATTGGAAAGCCATCCCTCTTCCCAGTTCCGACTGATACCCATGATCTTATCGACCAATTCTTTGATATCCTCGACGTTCGGACGTTTGTGTTTGGTATCCAAGGTCCACCCATTGCATACAAACCAAATTTGTTGTGAGGAACTGGATAGTTTAGGGCGGATGAAGACGAAACACTCTTTCTAGTCATCTGAGTTTTTAGACCCACCGGAGAGCATGAGCGTTAAGGCCTTGATTTCAAGTTTAGGACGCTCCTTGAACGAAAAGAGGCAACCATCCTTCACGATTCGAGGTGAGATGGAAATCCAGCCCCCTGGATTGCGGTTGGTGGTAAAAAAGTAGTCGAAAATATCCCTCGAATGTTCTATTTTACCAAAACTACAGATAATGATGAAGCCCATCAAGTACCTCCACTCGAAAGGGGATAGCTGGGCTGGAATGATGGTGAGATGTTGGAGAAGCGACATGACCTTCCCTCGAGGGGGCAAGCGAAGCCCTTATCAAGGGCACATTTATAAACATAGAGACGGCTGGTGACAGGGTGACATGCTCGTAGATTGGTGTTGAACTCGACCTCCCACTCTTTGGGAATCTTGTATTTCTCCCTAAATTGTTGACACTTTGTTTCGCTCATCCATTGGCAGGGAATGGTGGAAGTAGGGTGGTTCTCCAACTTAACAAGCTCCATGCCGGCTGAGTTAAGCTTTCCGGATCCAGTAATCGCCATTGAAGAAAGTTGAGAGAGAGCGAAAAAAGAGGCCGAAAGAGAAAAGAATGCTCGCTAAACACGACAGTAGGTTGGGCAGGAAAAGAGTCAGAAGAAAAAGCAAACAGAAAGATAAGAGTCGCCTATTAAAGCCTTGAGTGTGGAGAACCAAATGGCAGGTAATGGTAAGCATTAATTACCCAGGAATTGCGTGGCTCGAGAGGTGAGAGGTTTGGACAGCGTCTGGGGAACCGATATTGACATCGAAACAAGTTGGTAACCACGCACTACGAGCATGTGCAAAAAAAAGAAAACTCCCTAGCTCCTCGAACCTGATGGATCTCGACCCTTGGGGTAAACGAGAGCGCGAACCTTCGGAGACTTTGACACTCCTTGAGCCATTCAAGCTAGGGGGCTCGAGGAGTGGGGGGGGCAAGTGATAAAGGAAAATACTCTCGGGTCCAAAATTACTCCAATACCCTGGGAATATAGCCAATGGCAACAGTGACACCTGCCCACCAGAGAGACACTTCATTAACGTCATCTTACTTAAGCCTAGAAGGGACACGTGGCAGATACACCTCAACACACCAGTTAACCCGTTACTTGGTGAAGATTCTCCGGATTCCTTGAGATCAGCCATTGCACTGAGAATCATGGTGATAGGGACTGCCCCGAACCCCTCAGAAATGATTATGGTATACATATCGGTAAGATTGTAGTTCCACGAAGAGCGGGAGAGGGATCCCGGTGATTTGAAGGAGAATCCTTACCCTGGTATGAGGATAAAAATAAACGAACCAACGACGGATAAGGGATTCCAACTTATTCTTTCTCTAAGTTCGACATTGCATACTTTAAGTTTACATTAATCCGGTGAACTGACTTGAATGTCGAAGTAATCCCGAGGGAGCAAGTCCCCGACTCCATTGTAGGTACCTGATTCGAGGCAAAGGAAGGTGATCAACCACCACATCATCACTCTTCTGGAGCACAAAGACAATGTTGAAAACCTGAAATGATATATTTTTTGAGTAAATTATTTTGTTTGTATTTAAATTTTTATCGTCATAGTCACCAAATTTTAATTTTTGTTACAGTTTATTTTTTATTTTAATTTTTATCAATTTTTATTAACGAAAACTCACATAATAGGTATAAATAAAAACTTCAAAATTATTTAATTGTGGGTTTTTTTTTATTAATTTTAGTATGATGTACATAAATTTACTTCACATACAACAACTAGTTCTAAAACTACATTTATTTTTTTTTTTAAAAAAAAAGGGACAGCGGCATGCAAGTATCAGCCAAAATTGTAGTAAGAGAAAACCGCCTAAATTATCGAGTTAGATAAAGTTTGTTTGACTCATGAGTGCGACATTGGCATATATATTATATGGAAATATGTGTGTGTGTATCACATATACACTTCACAAGCTCTTCCTCCTATAAGAAATTGACCAACCGGCGACCGGCCAAAATCAATCAATGGCCAGTCTTGAGCTGCAATCCGTATCCAGCTAGGGCCGGAAAGATGCCAAGCCGGTAGCTCCACAAAGCCTTTCAGAAGCCGTCCTCCTCAAAATCCGTGAAGGTCCTGATCGACAGTCACAGAGGATCCAATCCATGTCTTTTGCTCATATTTGCAGGGTACCAGAAGATCTTCGCAAGCTCAAGGAAAGTGCCTACACTCCTCGGCTCGTCTCCATTGGTCCTCTCCATAGAAAAGATGAGCACCTGGAAAACTCTCCCATGGAAGATATCAAAACGAGTTACGTGACATTACTCATTTACAGGGCGACCAAATCCCAGTCTAAGGAGGAAGCCACGGAAATACTAAATGAGTATAAGGATGAAATTTGGAAGTCTGTCGACCAGGCAAAGACGTACTATGCGGAAGAAGCGGCTCTGGTGTTGAACCAAGAGATGCTTTTGGTGGATGCTTGTTTTATACTCGAACTTCTCTACCGGCATGACGAAAAAAAGGAAGCATCCAACTCTGTGAATAATTCACCAAGAGTGGATGGTTGTTTTTGTTGTAAGAAGAACAAAACATGGATGCATCAAGGTCAACAACGTTGTTTTAATTGCTTCAACAAAATTTTTGGCAGTGGCCGCCTAGCCTCCCGCACTGTTCAGCGAGATTTGTTGTTACTAGAGAACCAGATTCTGTTCTTTGTTATTAAAAAAACTCTTCGAGCTCACAGAGGGGAAAATCAGAGCTCGAGACGACGTTTTTTTTATTAAATGCTGGTGAGAAAAATACCCTTGGGTCCATAATTATTCTCATGTCCGGAGAAGGTGTCCTATGGTAGTCAAGCCATTTGTTGCGCTTAAGGGATATTTCGCAGATACGATTTTGTTTGAATCTCAAAGGACACGTGGCAGATATGGGCTACCACGCCAGTTGGCAGGATGCTCGGTAAGGAAGTCCCTAAGACCCTCTCGCTGATAAAGACGGAGGGAGAAAGTTATCCCGAACTTCTTGGAGAAGGCAACTATTATGGAATCCTTATCGATAAGATCCCAAGAAAAATGGGATAAAGATCCCGAAGATCTCTACCCGGAATCCTGATCTCAACGCAAGGATAAAAGAAGAGGGGAGGGTCAAGGTAAGAGATCGAATGGCCTTTTGATGATTAGAGCATAAGCAATTTTACTAAGTTTTCTCGAATAGAGGATATCTGACTTAATCATCGAAGATTAACCGGGGGAGCAAGTCCCCGTCTCCATTACAGGCACGCTAGAGAAGACAGAAGAAGGTGATCAGCTACTGCATCATCAATTGGGGCCCACCGTGGGGCCGAGACATCTTCTTTTTTGTCTCTCCAGCGCAACAGGGTGTGGCGTTCTTCAGTAATCTCCTTTACTTACAATGGCGACCAGGAGGCAGCAATCCCGGGCCGCTGGAGGTAACCCCGCTCCAGAGCCCAGTCAACAGAATCCTCCAAGAAGTCCTCCACGGAGAGATCGGAGTTCGAAAGGCCCTCCACCCCCTCCTGATCAAATCTCGCTTCTGGAAGGTCAAGTGCAGCGGTTGACGGAGTTGCTTGTGGGTTTCTTAGATCGACAGCAAGCCCAGCATTCTCGGGCGGAGGAGAGGCAAGAGCCCCCAAGGGAGGAGGAGTATTATCGGCGGGAAGCAAATCCGCGAAGGCCAGGGCAAGACGAAGGGCATGGCGAGGCGGCCGAATCTACCGACTTGTCGTATATACAGTAGCGACAAGAAAGGAGATTACAACAATTGGAAGGGGAGATCGCTGCTCTGAAGCTGAAGTCTAGAGAGGCTTAGGGGACGAGGGTGAATCAGCCCCTCAGCTCGGAGATTATGGCGGCGGTGCCACCGGAGCGTCTTCGCATTCCAGCCATCAAACCTTATGTAGGAACCTCTGATCCGATAGATCACCTCGATCTTTTTACCTCTCATATGATGGTGCAGGATGCCTCAGACGCGATGTGGTGTAGGGTCTTCTTGGCAACCTTGGAAGGGCACGCACGGGCTTGGTATGCAAACCTGGCCCACCATTCTGTCACGAGCTTCGCACAGCTTTGAGGCAGTTTTTTGGTGCATTTTGCACCTCTTCGGAGACACCGAAGGTCCACCATGGCCCTCGTAAGTATGAAGCAGAACCAAGGAGAACCTCTCAAAGACTTCGTTTCACATTTCAATATGGAGGCTTTGAGTATTGGGAACTTCGATCACAGTGTGGCTATGGTGGCATTCCAGAACGCCTTAAAGCCAAGCCCTTTTGCTCAGTCATTGGCCAAAACGCCCCCGATAATGTTCACGTATATCTTGGGTCATGCTACAAAGTATATTAATACCGAGGAAGTCATACAAGCCAAGAGGGCAGAGCACGCGGAAAAGAAAGACAAAAAAGAAACAACCCGAGGAAAGAAAGAATGATGACCGGAAGGAGAAGCATCATCCTCGGTGGGACTTGGGTGGTTTTACCCCTCTAAATGCCCCAAGAGCGGAAATCCTGGCCACCATTGAAGGTAAGGACTATCTGAAGAAGCCTCGGCCAATGAAGGCACCGTCGGATAAAAGGAATCGAAATAAATACTGCCGTTTCCATCGGGATCATGGCCATGATACGGAGGAATGTCACCAGTTAAAAGAGGAGATCCAGGAACTCATCAACAGAGGTTTCTTAAGGAGTTATGTGGCTAGGGAAAGGGATTCCCGAAGAAAGAAGAACCGAGGAGTCCCCCCAAGAGGGACCGAATGGACGATCGAGATCATGCTCGACGTTTGCCGCGAAGAGAGCGATCGCAGCGGGGAGAAGATGATCATCCCCAACCTCCAATATTCCACACAGTCGTTACAGGAGAAGTCCCAGTCGTGAAAGGCGAACGAGGGACTGGCGGTCGTACTAGTGGGCTAAAAAGGTCTAGGTATGTCAAGCCAATCTTTTTTTCAGATGATGACCTCCCCAGGTACCTGAATCGAAATGATCCCCTGGTGATAACAGCCGAGCTCGAAAAATGGGAGCTTCAACGGATCCTCGTGGATCCAGGAAGTTCCTCTGAAATTTTGTATCGGCAAGCCTTCTTAGGCATGGGGTACGAAATGGCGTAACTAAGTCCAGCGAGGGTCTCCTTGGTGGGATTTGATGGGGAGGCCGTATATTCGGAAGGGATCATTCAACTTCTACTGACTGTAGGGAAAGGCTTTCAAACCTCTCAAGTCACGTTAGATATCCTGGTAGCCGACTTGCCTTTGGCCTACAACATGATTCTGGGAAGGTCAGGCCTTAATGCCCTTCGGGCTATTCCTAGCACCTACCATATGATGATGAAGTTTCCTACAGACAGTGGAACAGGCAAGGTACGGGGAGATTTGCGCTCAGCGCATGAATGTTATATGGCCTCTGTAGGCATAGCAAAAAACAGGGGAGCAATGTTGCAAGGAGAAGTTCCAAGCTCCCGAAGGAATCTCCAGGAAAGAAAGGGAGAAGATCCTCCGAAAGAGGTTAGCTTTCTGCTAGAAGGGCTGAAAGATCCAAAGACAGCAGAGCCTGTGGATAAATTGGAGGAAATACCTTTGAAAGAGGATTGTCCAGATCATTGTATAAAGATAAGTGCAGAGTTGAAAGACCCGTTAAGGGGTCAGATATTAGCACTTCTTAGGCAGTATGCGGACATCTTCGCATGGACTACTTAGGACATCCCAAGAGTAGATCCAGAAGTTATGACGCACAAACTGGGGATACGACCAGGCTTCCGACCTGTTAAGCAAAAGAAGCGAAGTTTCGCTCCCAAAAGAGCTCGGGCAATTGAGGAAGAAGTCGTGAAGCTAACAGAGGCATAGTATATCCGGGAAGTAGATTATCTGGAGTGGTTAGCAAATGTCGTGTTGGTTCTAAAAGGGGAAAGCAAATGGAGGCTTTGCATTGATTTCACTGATCTTAATAAAGCTTGCCCGAAGGACAGCTACCCTCTACCGAGGATCGATGCCCTAATTGATGGAACTGTCGGTTGTTTACTCATGAGTTTTCTGGATGCTTTCCAGGGATACCATCAGATTCCATTACACTCAGAAGATCAGGAGAAAATCGCTTTCATTACCAATAAAGCAACTTACTGTTATACAGTGATGCCTTTTGGCTTGAAAAATGAAGGAGCCATTTACCAGCGCTTGGTAAATAAGCTTTTTCAACACCAGCTCGGGAGAAATATGGAAGCCTATGTAGACGACATGCTGGTGAAAAGCATGGAGGCAGAGCATCATCAGGTAGATTTGGAGGAATGCTTCAAAACCCTTCGTAAGTTCCATATGAAGCTTAATCCTATCAAATGTGCTTTTGGTGTCTTTACAGGGAAGTTTTTGGGCTATATAGTGCACCACAGAGGAATTGAGGTAAACCCGGAGAAAGTTAAAGCCATTATGGATATGCTAGCCCCGAGGAGCATCAAGGAAGTACAGAGTCTTACAGGTAGGATGACAGCCTTGGGAAGATTCCTTTCTCGTTTGGCGGAAAAAGGCCTTCCTTTCTACAAAGTCCTAGCAAAGGCAAATAACTTTGCATGGAACGACGAATGTCAGAGGGCCTTCGAAAAACTGAAAGAGCATTTGGCTACACCTCTGATTCTCACCAAGCCGAAGCCAGGAGAGCCATTATATATCTATTTGTCGGTGGTCGAAGAAGCCGTAAGCTCGGTGCTAGTACAGGAAGAGGATAAGATACAGAGGCTCGTTTATTATGCAAGTAAGCGATTAACAGGAGCGGAGATTCGGTATCCTCTCATGGAGAAACTGGCCTTTGCTTTGATAGTTTCGGCTAGGAAACTTCGCCCCTATTTTCAAGCTCATACGATTATTGTGCTTATTAACCAACCTTTGAGGCAAGTTCTTAGTAAACCAGAACTTTCAGGGAAGATGTCAAAATGGGCAATGGAGCTTACCGCTTTTGACATTGAGTATAAGCCCCGGCCCGCTATTAAGGCACAATCATTGGCGGACTTTATCGCCGAAGGGATAGGGATTCCCAAAGAAGCAGAGGAAAACCAGAAAGCATGGACAGTGGCTGTAGATGGGAGCTCCACCTCAAGTGGCGGAGGAGCAGGATTAATGGTAAAGAGCCCCGAAGGGCAGATATGGCCTTATACTTTACATTTTGAATTCCAAGTATCCAACAACGAGGCAGAGTATGAAGCTTTGTTGGCAGGGTTGAGATTGGTTGAGCAATTGGGGGCTCTGAGAGTTGAGGTGAGTTCAGATTCCAATCTAGTGGTACAACAGGTGAATGGAGAGTACGAAGCCCGAGAGGGTCACATGGCGCGATATCTAGCCATGGTCAGAGAATTGATGGCACGTTTCCAACATGTAAAGGTGGAATACGTCCCTTGGGCTATGAATGCGGAGGCGGACCTGTTGTCCCGAATTGCCTCTTCCTCTTTTCCTATCAGTTCTCGAGAAATCCAGATCGAGTCCCTGCCACAGAAAAGTATCGAAGAAGTCGCGGACCAATTATGTGTGGAGGACGAGCCTAGCTAGATGGATCCTTTCCTGTTGTACCTAAAAGAAGAGAAGCTCCCTGAAGACGATTCAGAAGCTCGAGAGGTTAAACGAAAGTCTCAAAGTTTCGTATTAGTTAGTGGAGAGCTTTACAGAAGGTCATTCTCGCAGCCATTGCTCAAGTGCATCCGACCCCGGGAAGCAGATTATATCCTGAGAGAGATTCATGAAGGCATATGTGGAAGCCACATCGGAGCCCGAACTCTCAGTCAAAAGGCTCTTCGGCAGGGGTATTACCGGCCAACGATGGTAAAAGATTCAGAACAACTAGTCAGGGCTTGCGACCGATGCCAGCGGACATCTAACTTGGTCCATATACCGGCAGTCGCGCTAGCTCACTTGGCTACGCCAAGCCCCTTCGCTCAGTGGGGTATTGACATCTTAGGACCTTTCCCCCCAGCAGCTGGTCAGGTTAAATACATCATAGCTGCTATTGATTACTTCACAAAGTGGGTCGAAGTTGAGGCAGTAACCTCTATTACCGCCAGACGTGTCAAGCAATTTCTATGGAAGAATGTGGTCTCTCACTTTGGAATTCCTCGGGTGCTAATCTCCGATAACGACACTCAATTCACTGATCGATCTGTCCAAGAATGGTATCGAGCATTGGGAATTAGGCAGCAGTTCACCTCGGTAGCCCATCCACAGGCTAATGGGAAAATCGAGCTCGCCAACAGGACTTTGTTACTCGGTCTGAAGGCGCGAGTGGATGAGGCAAATGGAAGCTGGGTGGAAGAACTACTGAACATCCTATGGTCTTATCGTACTACGGTGAAAGTGTCCACAGGTGAAACTCCTTTTAGCTTATGCTACAGCTCGGAAGCATTGATCCTAGTGGAAATTGGAGTACCTATGCTAAGAGTAGAGCTTTTTAGCCCTGAATCCAATGAACAAAATTTGAGGGGCAACCTCGACCTCCTAGATGAACTTCGTGATCACGTAAAGATACGACAAACTGTTTACAATCAGCGTATTGAAAGATACTACAATCGAAGGGTAAATGCGCGAAATTTTCTTCTTGGGGATTGGGTGTTGCGTCGAGCAGATGTAGTGGGGGCGAGAGAAGAAAATAAACTAACACCGAATTGGGAAGGTTCATACCGTGTAACAGAGGTTCTCAGTCCTGGTGCTTACAAACTCCAAACCCCCGGGGGCATACCAGTGAAAAATGCGTGGAACGTGTAGAATTTAAGAAAATTCTACCAGTAATGATTCTTTATTATGTTTTGATGATGATAATTCTTTATTACTTGCATGTGTCTTGGCAGTAGTACTTTTTTGTTACCTTCATATATTATTCAGGAATAAGCTTATTCTTTCCTCTACGAGTAAAAACTCTTTGTCTCTAAAGGACCGAGAAGATGCACCTAAATACAATGAGCTTAACTTCAGAGGGGCCCGAACCCTCGACCACAACTAAAGGATCGGATACGATCCACGAGGGGCCCGAACCCTCGACCACAACTAAAGGATCGGATGCGATCCACGAGGGGCTCGAACCCTCGGACACAACTAAAGGATCAGATGCGATCCACGAGAAGCATGAACCCTCGAACACAACTAAGGGATCGAATGCGATCCCCGAGGGGCTCGAACCCTCAACCGAAATAAAAATAAAAGGAATCAGACGTGATCCTTGAGGGGCCAGAATTCTCGAATCCCTGAGGATCAAATTCAGCAGCAAACGAAGGATCAAGCCTGATTCCTAAAGCAAGAAGAAGATGACAAAAGTAAGGTAGTAGCTAAGGAAAACTTCCAAAGATCAGACAAAGATAAAAAAAAAATTTATTCTGAAGATTGAATACAAGAGATATCTACTCTAAGGAGGATAAGGCAGCAGTAACATCAAAGGGGATGGAGTCCACATCTAGGTTCGGATAACGCTCATTTGCAAGTTTCTTCATATGTTCAAACCCCGCCTCGGATGACTTCTTCCAGTTCTGCGACGTAAGCTTCAGAGCTTCGGAAATCCTCGCAAACGTTCTGGAAGGCCACTTAGGCATCCTTGAGCGCGGATTGCAGTTGAGCGTGAGCGGTACGAAGGTCTTCCTTGCACCGAGAATAAGACTTTAACGCCTCGACTTGCCCCTTTTTTGCCTCTTTCAACTCTAAGGTAAGCTTTTTTATATTCTCTTGGAGCTACTCATTGGCATCATTCGCAGCATCCAGTTCCTCCCTGAGCTGAGAATTGGCCTGATTAGCCTCGAGCATATTCCTCTGGACTAACTCTAGATCCTCGCGTGCCTGAGCTTCGGCTTCATTGGCAAGTCTTGCATCTTCTTGCGTCAACTCAACAGATTTCGTCAAAATATGGACGCGGTGCTCAAGACCTGACAGATGGGAGGAGAGGGACTCAAACCCTCAGAGCCTCTCGACCTCGGACTCCAGGGAGGTGATCTAGGTGCGGAGTTCAGACTCTCGCTGGGAGACAAAATCTTGAAAACCCGTAAGGTTCTAAGAAGAGGAAACAAGGTGAGGATTAAGATTCATTCACATGAAAGAATTAAAAAGAAAAAGATGCATCAGCTCTTTGGGCCCGATAGATACCGACCCTCGAGATAATAAGAGTTTGAGTTTCGGAGATTCCAACACTCCACGAGCCCTTCGACCCGAAGAGCTCAAGGAGTGGGGGGGCAAATGGTGAGGAAAATACCCTCGGGTCCATAATTATTCTCATGTCCAGAGAAGGCGTCCTATGGCAGTCAAGCCACTTGTTGCGCTTAAGGGATATTCCACAGATACGATATTCTTGTTTGAATCTCAAAGGACACGTGGCAGATATGGGCTACCATGCCAGTTGGCAGTATGCTCGGTAAGGAAGTCCCTAAGACCCTCTCGCCGATAATGACGGAGGGAGAAAGCTATCCCGAACTTCTCGGAGAAGGCGACTATTATGGAATCCTTATCGATAAGATCCCAAGAAAAGTGAGCTAAAAATCCCGAAGATCTCTACCCGGAATCCTGATCTCAACGCAAGGATAAAAGAAGAAGGGAGGGTCAAGGTAAGAGATCGAATGACCTTTTGATGATTAGAGCATAAGCAATTTTACTAAGTTTTCTCGAATAGAGAATATCTAACTTAATCATCGGAGATTGACCGGGGGAGCAAGTCCCCGTCTCCATTACGGGCACATTAGAGAAGACGGAAGAAGGTGATTGGCTACTGCATCATCAAATGCGTATTGTCATTTTTCAGTAATCTACTCGTCACCCTACCAGAAGCCAATGGTGATGACAACAGTACTCCAGAGATATATCACATCCTCCATCTTCTTCACATGCATTACTGTCCGGCCAATCTGCTGAAGGCCGAGAGTTGCTACCAATTCATCCAATCTGCTTCAGACCTAGAATACGCTAGTGTCAAGTTCGAGTCCTCAAATGCCAAAACCCAATCCCAGTCGCGCAACGCCAAAAGCCCGTTCCAGGTCAAATTTGACGCCCCCTCTGGCCTCAAAAGGTGGTGGTTCTCCAGAGCTTCTTTCGAAATTCCGACGCTGCGCATCGACGACTCAATCGAGCTGTTCTTGAGAAACCTTATGGCCTTCGAGCAATGCTGCCCTAGCGCATCGAGCTACATTACATTGTATGCGTTCATCATGGATAGGCTGATCAACACTTCCAAGGACGTGGATGTGCTCCAAAAGGCTGGGATCGTATGCAACTATTTGGGGTCCCATAAAGACGCTTCTGATCTGTTCAATAAACTGTGCTCCGAAATTGAACTTGGGGATTTTCACTTTGCCAAGGCATGCAGGGATGCTGCAGAATACAGCAGCCAGCGGTGGCCGCAAGCTGTGGCGTCTCTGAAGCGGAATAATTTTAATACGCCATGGGGGTACATAGGTTTCGGTGTTGCTCTCATTTTTTTTCTCTCGGCACTCGCAGGTTTCATCAATCTACTTGCGCTTTTTTTGAAGTCGATCGGTTGAATATGGAATGGAAATGAGTATAATAAAATTCAAACTTATCCTTGGGGAGTGGGAGATGAAGAGTAATAAAAATGTATCTCCATATATATTTCATTTAACAATAGAAATTAAAGAAATGAAATGATATTAGATTTGGGCATAGGCTCCCTGCATACAACATGCGCACAGAGGGGCCTGGTCACTCACAAGTTATGTGTTTTGTCTTGGTATCGATGCTATCAACTAGAAGTTAGCTTTTCAGTCCACAATTGCATAGTTCATAAAGAAGCAGAATTTATGGCGATGATTGAGGCTATCAAAGAAGTTATTTGGCTTAAAGGCTTGTGTGGTGAGCTTAGTTGGGATTGAAACACGCATGTTGTCACTTGACTAGGGATTAGAGTTCCACGAAAAGACAAAGCACATCTAGATTCGATATCATCTTGCAAGAGATGTTATTGCTCAAGGAAACATCATTGTGAAGAAAATGGGTAATGAAGACAACCCAGCTAACATGTCAACCAAGTCTCTTCCTTGCAGCAAGTTAAACATTGCTTCGACTTGATTGGTATGATAATCAATTGAGTTTATCCTTTGAGGGCATTTTGGTGGAGGTGGAGTTCTGGGTTCTCTACATTCAACAATTCCTTGTTGGGAATTTGAGTTAAGGTGGAGACTTATTGGTTCGGCCTCTAATTCTGTAGCCCGTAACCCATACTATTCTTTGGTCTTGTTATCTCTTAGTAAGATTAGAGTTTTATCTTTCTCTCTTATATATTTTCATATATAGAAACAGTGTCATTTCTACATGAAAGAAGTATGAAAAGAGACTTAAAAAGGAGATTAGGCCTTTTATTTTGTCTAGAAGGTGATCATCAAGATTCCTAAATCTCTTCCACCTCTTCGGCACTGTTCTCTTCCTTCCAATCTTCCCATTGTGCTTCCAAATCATCATTTTTGTGGTTCTCGTCCTCCTCCTACTCCTTATTGGTGTAATCTTCGTCCTTGTCCTCCATCTCGTCTACCTTTTTCTTATCTTCTATCCCTCTGTTTGTGCTGTGAATGAGACAAACGCATATCAAATTTAAAGTCACCATATGGAAAAAATTTATTTTATATTATGTGAATGTGTGGTTACTACCATCACTTGAGTTTGTATCTTTCATGTTCTTCAAGGTGGCAAATTCGATGGAAGTAGGTGCTTTTCAGGAGTTTCTGAACCATTTTCGATATGAAAAACGCTTCTTGTTTCAAAATTATTTATACTTATTTTTTTTATAAAAAAATACACTTTTTTTTCCATTCTCATTTCGTATCACAAAGGTTTTACATTTTTGTTTCTGTGCAACCTAGCTTTTCACCTTGAGGCAGTTCCATTGCTGTTTTCGTTTCATTTTATTCTTTTATTATTATTATAATCATTATCATTGGAAGGTTACCTTTCTTAAAACATGGGTCAAACTTCTTGTTAGTTGTTATACATACGATGGAATTTCATCTTTTGGTACAAATTTTATAGGCCGTTAAACATGACCAAATTAGCGGCCTTCCAGTTAGCATGGGTCTAATTGGCCCGTGGACTACAATATAGCTTTAAGCCCTATGTGTTTAGGATATAAATATATAGTTGATATATAGTGAGACTGGGATCTTGTTGTAGAGCATTCGAAGATTGTAAACCTGATGGTTGTAAAATTAATTAGAGTTAACAAAAACTATTGCACGTATGTAGGCCATGAATAATAGAATACCAGAATTAATCAGTTAATTGCATAATTAAAAATTGAATAACCTTATTGCCAATTGGATTGCCATCGAAAACAAAAGAGAATGAGGAGAAGGAAAAGAAAGAGACAACTACCTCCTCGGCGCCAGTCTCTCAGTCTAGAATGAGAGAGAGAAGAAAAAAAAGGTGAGATAAAAAGAAAAAGGATTGACATATAATGACATTTTTATTATTTTAAAATTTTTAATTAAGGTAAACTAATAGTAGAGAAAAATTATGAGGACGAATTAAAATACATGGGCAGCAGTTGTATTTTCTTAAATGTTAGGGATATTATTTACCTTAAACCTAAGAATAACACATTTTTTCTATTTTCAGTTATCAAAAACTATCATTTGTGCTAAATAAATAAATGAAGAAAGAAACTATTATTAATTAACACTTATAGTATGCAAATATGATAACATACAATTATGTGGTGTTCTCTTCATATTTCAGTTTTCAATTTTGAGTTTTGAATTCATTTTCAGTTTTGTGTTTTGAGTGTCCGTTTTGAGATTTTTGAAAACGTAATCTTTTTGTTATTTTAAAAAATTGTTTCTTAAAACAAAAAATTAGAAAATATGTTTGCTTTGAAATTTTGAAAAATATCATTTTGTAATATTTTATTCAATAAATTTAATTTAAAATAAATTATAAACAATTGTTAATAAATTATAAATTATTTAAAAAATTAATTAAAAAAATTATATTACATATCATATTACACATTCGTATTCAAATAAAACAAAACAAAAAAAATCAAATAAAAAAAGAATTCAAAACAAAGAAGATAGAATGGATGGGGTCTTGCATAGAGGGGAGGCGATGATGGTGGACGCGAGATGCAAGGGGAGCGACGGTGGGCGGTAGACGGCGGCTCACATGGCCGGTGGCGGGCACGGTCGACGGCGGTGGTCGCGATGGTAGTTGTTGATGCGGTTGACGGCGGTGGCGGAGGCAGTGCTGTGTTTTTGGGTTTGCCATTTTTGGGTATTTTGGAGAAAATAGAGGAGGAGAGAGAGAGAATGGATGGGGTCTGCCAGATTTGGGGGGAGAAGGGTGGGTCGATTGCGGCTTTCGGCGGTGGCGGGCGAGGTTGATGGCGGCTCTGGCTGCGTTGGAGATGGCGGGCGTAGTGTTTGGCCGAGGTTTGAGAGAGAGAGAGAAGAGAGGAAAGAGAGAAGAGATTCAAGAATGGAGGCTGGGTCTTGGGGGAGGGGGGGAGCGTCTGCCACTGCGTGAGAAGAAATACAGTTATTTTTCATGTTTTCATTTTTTACCCGTGTTTTGGCTGAAAATAGCCAAAACAAGTTTTTCTTGTTTTGGATTTCCTTTACAAAATTTTTATTTGTTTTAAAAAATGTATTTTTGAAAGTAACAATGAGAACACGTTTTGAGTGTTTTGAAAAATTAAAAAAAGAAAATGGCATAAAAACGACAAAGAGAACAGAGCCTTAGTTTTTAATACAAGATCAGAACTATAACGTGATTTCATATCATTGTACTGATTATTTTATTTTTGAAGAGACGAACTTATTAGAAAACTTTTATTTTTGGAGAGACGAACTTATTAGAAAACTTTGAAGTGAGAAGTCAGATTTAGATGAAATTGTGAATCTAGAAGAGTCTTCCTCGAAAACAAGAAGAGGATTCCACGATACACTTGTAGTAAATCTAGATTATGTACCCGAATTGGTCCGTCCATAATAGGCTTCAAATAGATCAGCTCCAAATCTGAATCCAAACTCTGATCTAGATCCAGATCTGCAACCATTATATCCAGTTGCAGGGAGAAAAATTACAAATCGACAGTTAAATCTAAGTGTGGAGGAAGTGGGCAGATGGAAGAGAAGCATGCTTGTGCATGCTAGCATATATATATATTTGTGGTATATACTACAGAAATGGTTGTTGAAAGACCAAAAGAAAAAGTGCCTGCGTGTTCCAACTTATGCAGAAGGAAACGAACTCTCAAAGTAAATTCTCTGGCAAATAAGCGATTTCCGATTTTGTGATTTTGTTTTAGAATCAATAACTCAACCCATAAAAATCTGACCCAATTTTACTATGCGAAATCAAATAAGTCCGGATTCAGCTAATAACGATTTTTGTATTATATCTGATTTCAAATTTCCTAACACCACCTGCCTGGAAGGAAACGTAAAAGTCTTCCGCTCAAACAAGAAGACTGGGAGGGAAAGGTATGTTGGCCGCCGAGAAGGCGAAGACTAATTTGTGCTCGAATTAAGGGAGAGGATAGAAAACAAAAACAGCCTTCGCAAGTTGCACAACTAGCTATCTTAGAAATATATGTAGGAAGATCGAATTTTATAAATTATATTCTGAAGACTTGAGTAGAAATTCATTTTAATACAACTGGGTGGCGTGGCATGGCAATTAATTAATTGAAGCCAACTCTTCTGGAACACAAAGACAATGTTGAAAACCTGAAATGATTTAATTTTTGAGTAAATTATTTTGTTTGTATTTAAATTTTTGTCGTCACAGTCACCAAATTTTAATTTTTGTTACAGTTTTTTTTTTTCTTTTAATTTTTATCTATTTTTGTTAACGAAAGCTCACATAATGTATATTAATAAAAACTTCAAAATTATATTGCCCAAAATTATTAATCACATAATGGAGAAGCAAGTTTTGTAATAATTCATTGTAGATTATAGAAAAGCATGCAATCAGGGCCATGTAATGCTTACATCCAGTTGATCGTGTCTGTGATTGCATGCTAAGACACAAACTAAAAATATATTTTCATGGCCCTGATGCTTTTTCAAGTATTGCCCAAAAATATATTGTATGTAATAAAATATGGGACGCAACAACATTTATATGAGATTCAGAAATGGAGGAAATTAATCCATTACCAGCATATGTGATATAGTCTCTTCCTGCTAAGATTTCCAATTTATACAAATACAACAACATATCAAGCCTTAACCCATATAGTAGGATTAAATAAAAATCTTAAGCTCCAAAACTTTACACTTTACACAAATACCTAAATAAAAATCTACTTTTCACGAAGGACAATGCTAATTAATCCAAATATTCCAATCTTCTAAAACATTCACAGCATGTATTCCAAAATCTTTATATATATTATCTAAGAAGCATGGTAACCTCTACAAAGGTCACATAGCAATGTATCCGACACCCACATTGAACATTGACACTCATCGCTCACTTCCAAGTGTGTGTTATGACATTTGTCCAAATGTGCCCTGATGTTTTTCATGGCCTTGATGCTAAGACACGTCCTGTCTCATAAGCAACAACATCTAATTCCAATTCAACAGGTTTTACAGAGAAAATTTAAAAATTGCCTTGGCTGTCCTATCTATGAAGAAAGTCATGATAATGTAGTGCTTCATTCGACAAACAAATTCCATGTGCTCCCTTGCCTACAAGCGTGAAAACACCAAATATGAGAGTAAACTATGAAAGTTGAACTGAACTTCCATTCTCCTCTCAAGTGAGGGGTAAAACCATTGCAGTTCGTATATATTAACATGTAAAAACAATAGACCAGATCCAATTTCAAGTGAATTAATGATGTAAGAGATGAAGGTGAGTAGAACACGAAATGAATGCCTCAAACTTCTGGTGAGTTGTCATCGGGCCGTGGATGGGGCGCATACACTGGCATGAAGGGCTAAGCTATACCAAAAGAAGCCTACAAAAGAAAAAAGTAAGCACTAGGATATAACCTAAACGAAAGTCCAAAAATTTTAAAAATGACACCTTAGATTATTACCCAAATATCATCCAAGAACTTACCATTAATTTTGAGTACGAGAACAATGTCAAATCGTGATATTGTCCTTGTGTAAATCCTTCACTGAATACTTGACTATCTTGAACAATGTTTTGCATCAAGGCATTGCCTTCGTTTACTTTTGAGGATCCCACCTAGATATCAAACGAAAGTAACAATCATTACAATTAGGAATTTGAGCACTACATTATCAGATAATGAAAAAAAAATTAGAGTATACCTTCGCTTTCTTGGAACTCTTTTCCAACGGCACCTTCTTCGCTTTCTTGGAACTCATTTCCAATGGACTATTCTTACGAAACTTCATAAGGGCTCCCTTTGTCTGCAAGCATCTTGGATCCAAAATTTGCACGCTTCAAGCTGTAGCTGCCTCTCTAGCATCAAGAAATTGTTCTTGTACACTATCTTCAACATGTATATTACTACCACAACTAGGCTTCGTATTAGATTTCCTCAATGCAGTCAATTGAGATTCCATCCACTCCATAGTTGCCTGGGTACTATCTTCATCATCTACAACCAAGTCTACAAGCTTTGCAAACACACTGCATAACTTATCGTATCTTAACTGACTAAGCGTACTAATCCAACCATTGTAATTAATCTTCACTCTCGTGTAGGATCTACTGACATCTCTCCTCCACCACCCTAAGATATACTTGTCAGGAAGTGATATGATACCATCTCGAATCAATACTGTGACCATATGTTTGCATATTATTCCCTTAAACTCAAACATATGACAGTTACAAACAAAATTGTATTTCTTTTTGTCAATATCAACTGAAAATTTTGTCTCCTTGAATCTTTCGTCAAATATGATATCTTCCAGCACCTTGTAGCTCATACTAAGCGATCATTCCTCGATAAACACAACCTCGCAACACATTTTCCCTGTGAACTCATTCTAAAACTCCTTGAATTTTGAGATTGTGTACACTTCTTGAAATTGTTTCTCTATATGATACCTCAATGCGCATGGGACCATCTGAGAAAATGACTTAACGTCTGCCTAAAACTCCTTTTCAACTTTAGACCTTAATGCACGCTCATATTATTCAACAAATTGCTTCATTGAAGTTTTTGAGTGTATATAAGCATCGAAAAATGCATTCATGCTTTCACTCTGTTGGGTTGTTGACATCCTTGCCCAAAAACTAGTTTTCAAGAAACATGGCACCCAATGAGCTCTTTGTGTGTATAGTCCAGACAACCAATCGTTGTCGTGCAGTGCATATTTCTCAATCATTGAACTCCAACCTTGCTCGAACACTTCAGGACTATGTGATTCGTAGACAACGTCATGTACATCCGATAGAATTGAAGCCTTGCAACTATGGTTCCCAAACTTTTTAGGCAACTTCTTTAGTATATGCCACAAACACCACCTGTGCTAGCTGTTAGGGAAAATTATCTTAATTGCAATTTGCATAGCCCTATCCTGGTTAGTGATTATTCTAATGGGAGGCTAATCCTCCATACACTGAAGCCATGATCTAAACAACCACACAAAAGTCTTGGTGTCCTCGTTCGATAGTAGACCACATCCAAATAGTGTCGACTGCTCGTGGTGATTTACACCAACAAATGGAGCAAATGGCATGTCGTACTTATTGGTCAGGTATGTGGTGTCGAATGTCAAAACATCACCAAATTCCTTATACGCTTGTCTACATCTATTATCAGCCCAAAATACATTCCTCAATCGACACTCTTCGTCCAAGTCGACATTGAAGTAGAAACCTGGACAAAGGGCTTACGTTTTAGAAAAATACGCTTAAATAGCAGTAGCATCTCTTTCCCAAGTCTTAACTTTCTCACCTAATCAATGTAATTTCTACAATCCTTTTCCACAAATGTCAAGTTCTCATACCTACCAGCCTTAACAACAGTTGAGTTATAACTTTTCTGTAACGAGATTCCAGCTATATCATTAACTTGTAGTTGTCGCTTCACTTGTTCGTTCAACTGTCTATTGCATTTATACAACCTAGATTTGCTTGGACTTGTTTCATGGTTATGCTCAAGATGGATCGTGCTTATTCACCATGTTCCTAAAACAACCAATATGACAGGGATCTTAGCTTTACACCCTATTCGAATTGTTGGTTGAGGCTTCAAATAAGTGCTAGCTTGATTAGTTCTTTTGCCTTCTCGGCTACATGATAAGTCACATATCTTATGACCCCATCCTCACCCTTATTCGAATTCCTTTTTTTATTGGAAAACCCACATGGTAAGCATATCGTTTGTAAAATTCATAAATTTCATTCTTATCATTGAATTTCATTCCAATCTTAGGGATAAGATCACTATATTCTCCTACTACTTCGTTATTTAATAGAAAACCCTCATTATCTTAGCAATTTTCCTCATTATCTTGGAAATTTGCCTCATTATCTTTGACTGATTCCGAAAGCACACTATGATTCACTATATCAAAACAAGGTACAAGCATAAGATAGTACAATGTTACCCATATAATTTGCATTGTCCACAAACATTTTGTTTTTCTTGTTTTAAATCACTAATTTTCTCATAAATAAGGCCTTATTACCTACCACATTTGAATAATTTACATTTTTCCTCTAATTCTATGTGATAAAGTTACCATTTAGGGAAAAATCATACATACCTATGTTACTTATTGGGCCTATTCTTCGTCTCCTAAATTAGAATTGATTGCCTGCAATAAAATTAAAAAAATTATAGAAAATCAATACTTTATTAGAAGTATAATATGGTACATTAATATATACAGAGAAATAGAAATAATGGAGACCAACGGATTGGGTTTTTGCACCCAACCAAGGGCTGCCACAACTGGGATAGATACAAAGAAGTCGCAACCCAAATGCGGACTGCCAGTCGCACCGGCCACCGTGGTCGGTGGTTTTCGACAATCATATGCAACCATTCGACACCCAAAGACCCATTGACCAACATACCCAAAAACTAACAAGATCTAACGGCCCAATCTCCCTAGATCTAACATTAAAGACTCGAACAAAGCTAAAAAACGCGTAGGTGTGCTGATAACTAAAATGTCTAAAAGACTTACCTCCCTCCTTGTAGACTTGAGCCAATGGAGACGTGAGAGTGCCTCAGAGTGAAAGAGACCGAGAGAGGGTCGGAGATGAAGTCGCACGGACAAAAGATGACGACCCTTATTCGTTCCGAGAAGAAGGCTAGAGAGAACAAGAGGGAGCAAGTGAGAGAGAATATAGTGAGAAGAGTGAGAGATTTTGCGATGGATAGGGTTAAACAAGAGAGAAAAGAGAGAGAGAGAGAGAGAGAGAGAGAGAGAGTGAGAGAGAAGAGAAAAGAGAGTGATAGATTGAGCGTCGAAGGGAGGGAAGGACTGAAATTAGAACAGGGGTATTTTTGTCAATTGGACTTGGACCATGGGTGAAATTGTAATTATGTTTTGGTGTGGCACTTCTTCGGGCACTGTTTCTGGCCGAATAACATAACTCACCTAAGAATAACACATTTTTTCTATTTTTAGTTATCAAAAACTATCATTTGTGCTAAATAAAAAAAATGAAGAAAGAAACTATTATTAACACTTATTTAAGATTAGTATACATATATGATAACATACAATTAATTTTTAATACAAGATGAGTGCCATAACGTGATTTCATATCTTTGCACTGATTATTTTGTCTTTGAAGAGACGAACTTATTAGAAAACTTTGAAGTAAGAAGTCAAATTTAGATGAAATTATGAATCTTGTAAAGTCTTCCTATAAAACAATAAGAAGATTCCACAATATACTTGTAGTAAATCTAGGTTAATTATATACCTGAATCGGTCCGTCCATAATAGGCTTTAGACCAGCTCCAAATCCGAATCCAAACCCTGAGCTAGATCTATATATATCTGCAACAATTATATGCAATTGCAGGGAGAAAAATTGCAAATCCACAGTTGAATCCATTTCTTCCAAGTGTGGAGGAAGCGGGCAGATGGGAGAGAAGCATGCTCGTGCATGCTAGCATATATATTTGTCGTATATACTACATAAATAGTTGTTGAAAGACCAAAAGAAAAAGTGCTTCCGTGTTCTGACTTATGCTGGAGGAAATGAACTCACAAAGTAAATTATCTTATCTGGCAAACAAGCGATTTTCGATTTTGTGATTTTGTTTTAGAACCAATAACTCAATCCATAAAAATCCGACCCAATTTTACTATGCGAAATCAAACAAGTCCGGATTCAGCTAGTAACGATTTTTGTATTATATCTTGTTTCAAATTTAATAACACCACGTGCCTGGAAGGAAAAGTAAAAGTCTTCCTCTCAAACAAGAAGACTGGGAGGGAAAGGAATGTTGGCCGCCGAGAAGGCGAAGCCTAATTTGTGCTCGAATTAAAGGAGAGGATAAAAAAACAAAAACAGCCTTCGCAAGTTGCACAACTAGCCATCTTAGAAATATGTAAGAAGATCGAACCTGGAACACTTTAATACAACTGGGTGGCATGACAATTAATTAATTGAAGCCAACTCTTCTGGAACACAAAGAGAATGTTGAAAACCTGAAATGATTTAATTTTTGAGTAAATTATTTTGTTTGTATTTAAATTTTTATCGTCACAGTCACCTAATTTTAATTTTTGTTACAGTTTATTTTTTCTTTTAATTTTTATCTATTTTTGTTAACGAAAGCTCACATAATGTATATTAATAAAAACTTCAAAAATTTAATTGTGGGTTTTTTTTATTAATTTTGATATTAAACGATTTTTGAGTTTATATTAATGAATATTAGGTCAGTTTTTGTTAAGAATAATTGATGAAAAATTAAAAACTTAACCGAATTATAAGGAAGCAAAAAATTTAGTAGCTCTGGTGGTAAAATTTAAAGTACAGTTTTGCTTACAAATATTCTAAAAGCATTTAATGTATTTTATTTTCAGTATTTAAATATTTTTATTAGTTAAAAATAGATACAATATATTTTAAAATATTTTACTAAGAAATAAATTACTTAAAATATTTAAAAAAAAAAGAGTGTTATTACCTTAACCAAAAAAAGCCACTCGTTAACAGAACTTTTTAATAAAAATTGCAACAATTGTAAATGTGAACTACATAAATTTACTTCACGGACAACAACTAGCTATTAAACTACATTTGTTTAAAAAAAAAGGACATCGACAGGCAAAGTAACAGCAAAATTGCAGTCAGAACAAAGCTGCTTGACTATTATAATTATTTCAGTCAAGCAGCCTAAATTATCGAGTCCGATAAAATTTGCTGTTTATCTGAGCCGTGAGCGACGACGACGACGTTGGCAGTTTTGCATGTATACACTTCAGTGACTTCACAAGCCCTTCCTCCTATAGGAAATTGAATTGATCGACCGGCGACCGGGCAGAATCAATCAATGGGCAGTCTTGAGCTGCAATCCGTATCCAGCAAACGTGGCCGGAAAGATGCCAAGCCGGTAGCTCCACAGAGCCTTTCAGAAGCCGTCGTCATCAAAATCCGTGAAGGTCCTGATCGACAGTCACAGAGGATCCAATCCATGTCTTTTGCTCATATTTGCAGGGTACCAGAAGATCTTCGCAAGCTCAAGGAAACTGCCTACACTCCTCGGCTCGTCTCCATTGGTCCTCTCCATAGAAAAGATGAGCACCTGGAAAACTCTCCCATGGAAGATATCAAAACGAGTTACGCGACATTACTCATTTACAGGGCGACCGAATCCAAGTCCGAGGAGGAAGCCATGGAAATACTAAATGAGTATAAGGAGGAAATGACGAAGTCCGTCGACCAGGCAAAGACGTACTATGCGGGAGAAGCGGCTCTGGCGCTGAACCAAGAGATGCTTTTGGTGGATGCTTGTTTTATACTTGAACTTCTCTACCGGCATGACGAAAAGAATGAACCATCCAACGCTCTGAATAATTCACCAAGAGTGGGTGGTTGTTTTTGTTGTAACAAGGACAGAACACGGATGCATGAAGGTCAACAACGTTGTTTTAATTGCTTCAACAAAATTTTTGGCAGTGGCCGCCTAGCCTACCGCACTGTTCAGCGAGATTTGTTGTTACTAGAGAACCAGATTCCGTTCTTCGTTATTAAGAAACTCTTCGAGCTCACAGAGGAGAAAACCAGAGCCCGACAAGCTCGACAAGACGTTTTTCTTATTAATTGCGTATTGTCTTTTTTCAGTGATCTACTCGTCACCCTACCAGAAGCCAATGGTGATGACAACAGTACTCCAGAGATATATCACATCCTCCATCTTCTTCACACGCATTACCGTCCGGCCAATCTGCCGAAGGCCGAGAGTTGCTACCAATTCATCCAATCTGCTTCAGACCTAGAATGCGCTGGTGTCAAGTTCGAGTCCTCGAATGCCAAAACCCAATCCCAGTCGCGCAACGCCAAAAGCCCGTTCCAGGTCAAATTTGACGCCCCCTCTGGCCTCAAAAGGTGGTGGTTCTCCAGAGCTTCTTTCGAAATTCCGACGCTGCATATCGACGACTCAACCGAGCTGTTCTTGAGAAACCTTATGGCCTTCGAGCAATGCTGCCCTAGCGTGTCGAGCTACATTACATCGTATGCGTTCATCATGGGCAGGCTGATCAACACTTCCAAGGACGTGGATGTGCTCCAAAAGGCTGGGATCATATGCAACTATTTGGGGTCCCATAAAGACGCTTCTGATCTGTTCAATAAACTGTGCTCCGAAATTGAAAATGGGGATTTTCACTTCGCCAAGGCATGCAGGGATGCTGCCGAATACAGCAGCCGGCGCTGGCCGCAAGCTGTGGCGTCTCTGAGGCGGAATAATTTTAATACGCCATGGGCGTACATAGGTTTCGGTGTTGCTTTCGTTCTTTTTCTCTCGGCACTCTCTGGTTTCGTCGGCAATGTACTTAATTATCATTGTTCTGGGAATAGATCTAGTGATTGAATATGGAATGGAAATGAGTATAATGAAATTTAAAATTATCCTTGGGGAGTGGGAGATGAAGAGTTATAAAAATGTATCTCCATATTTCATTTAACAATAGAAATGAATGAAATGAAATGATATTTGATGTGGTCATAGGTTCCGTGCATACAACATGCGCACAGGAGGGCCTGGTCATTGCTACATGTGCCGTGCAAGGACCAACTAATTAATTAGGAAATACTCGACATCAAGCATTTCACCATTAATTTGAGATTTATGCCCCAACCCGGGAAGGCCGACTCTTCGTCATAGTCTATCAACCTTAGCCTTTGGCTGCACCCGAGAAATCTTACATTGGGTCCCGAATGTTGGCCTATGTAGTCACTTCTTTCTCCCTTTCACTCCAAAACACTCACGTGTATTTTTAGAAGAGAGGAATTATATTTCTTTGTGGAATGATTTGATGAATTAGATTACACAACCTTTTATAAGGAAGGTTCTATAAAAAACTAAATACAGAACATTAATTCTTATCTTTACCTAGAGAATACAAGAGATTTTATTGTAATTCAAAAAACTTTCTCGATTTCATCTTTCAACGTGTTGGATTCATTGTGTTGAATTGTCTTGAATTTCCACGTGAAACCCTCCATCTTTTTCTCTTCTAAATTCATTTGCTACCCTTTGATTCTTGTGCATGTTTAATACCATCACTCTCCCCCCTTAAACATGCATCTTTAATATCTTGAAAAGTTTCATTCGTTTAGTCACTCCGAGCTTGCTTTGGAGATGCTTGAATGCTTTTATTTTTAAAGACTTCGTCAATATATTCAATACCTATTCAACAATCTTCACATGTTCTAGCTTGATCTCCTTTGACTTAACCTATTCTCGGATGGGCAATGCTACATGTACATAGATATTTACACACAACTTTACACACATAACGTAAGAACATTTGGATTGTGTTAAGGAGATGAAAAATTTGGAATTAGGATCAAGCATAGGTTGAAAATGGTATTGATCATTTTGAGGATATGGGTGATCACTGGTCAGGAGCTACAACGGAAAATTCTGTAAAAAAATACGTCGTACTTGGTAAGCATTGGGCATGTGATAAATGTAAATTAGGATAATTGATATGTGGTTGGGATATTCAGGTAATGATATTATCGATAAGTAAGGGTAATATCTATTGACTTGAGGAAAAACTCAATGGCTAAACTTAGGTTTAAGTAGAATCATTTGAAATGGGGTCCTAGGACGAGTATTGCCTTAATCATTTGATTAGTCGAAGTGCAAATTTTGATGACACAATTTTCTTAAAGGGGGGAAAATGTAATACCCTATGTTGGCATAATGTTGCCACGTAATTTAAATGAGTTCAAAATACCGAAAAATGAGTTTGATGATAAAAATAAATCGTCAAATCGATTGTAGGGAGTATCCTGGAGATTAGATGTCTAAAGAGAAGGGAATGTCAGTGACGAGCATCTTGAGGCAAGATTTGTGATGTGAAAAGAAATCGGATCGGAGATGATTTTTGGTATCTCTACGATTCAGGCTTAGAAACAGAATGATTGTAAGGCACTTTTTGGAAAGTCAACGGAACCTTAAGTATGTTCATATTTACCATAAGGAGTAACCCTTAAGTAGTTTCGGAAAGAAATAAAAGGATTTGTGATCAAAACACGATCTTACATATATTTGAACCTAAGTGTAATTTATTAATTTTGGTCAAAGGAGGCCGAAACAATGGTTTTTCTAAATTCGAGGGTGAGATGAAGGGTTTAAAACTTATAGGGCTTAGTGAAATTATTGGATAGCTCAAGGGTTTCAAATAAGGGGACAAAATGAAATTTGGAAAATTAATGACAAGGGGTCAAAGTGTAAATTTTTAAAATATAGCCATGGCCATTGCCGACCAAGACACTACCACCGCCGCCCAGCCTCCAACTTCCATCAGGAAGGATCCCCTCAAGGTCCATCCTGGACTCCAGGGCATGGGGAGTTGATTTGGGTAGGGTATGGGCCAAGAATGACTAAGATGTGACGTCGGTAAAGCAAGGTATGGGTGAGGATCACCAAAAAATTGGGGCAGATTTTCAAGACAAATCTCAGCTAAATCAGGACTGTTTGAGGCCATTAAATGATTGTGATGATGATAAAGGCTCGGATTTGACAAGGAATGACTCGTTTTGGCTCAAAATCGGGTATAAATAGGGCTTGGAGGGTTGGCCGAAAATGTAAAAAATTAAACTTTGAATTGCTTGAATTTGGGAGTGTGTTTGAGGGATTGGATAGAAGGATTTTGTTCCTCGTATCTTGGAGAGCATTTTTGGAGAACTTGAAGTATTTTGGAGAAAAATCGAGTAGTATTCGAAGTTTGGCCGAAAGTTGTAGCGGATGCTAGAGTCGAGGCTTTAAGCGGCTGATCGAGGGCCTTTCGGTGGGTTTTTTGGGCAAATGAGGGTACCATCGTGATCAACTTAAAGAGGGCTACCAGGTGGTGTGGTCGGGGAAAAATTTCGATTGCTAGCAGCAAGGGGCTCACTTGAGAAGACGACCATCGTGTACAAAGCACGTGCAGGTCTTCGTGCATAGGCATGTGGATAATGCGTGAGCGCATGTGGGGTTAAGGTATTTTTTGAAAATTTTTAAATATTTTTAGAAAAATATTTTATGAATTATGGTGAAGAAAAATTTGAAAAACCTTGAGAATGTATTTATTTTAGAATTTTTGAGGAGAAAATAGGAAGAAAATGAGGATAAATTATGAAAATTAGATATTGATATTTTTTTGAATGAATATGTGATAGGGCTTAATTGTTTATATATTTTTATTTAATTTTTATCTTAATCTTATGTTAATTTTCTTACATAAATATGTATTTATATAAATTTTACATTATTTTAATTTTATTTTGTAAGAATCCAGCAAAAGAAATAAATTCAAAGATTTGAGCGTAAAAAGAAAAAATATATATTATAAAGTTAATTTTAAAATTAATATTATAAATTAAAAAATAAATAAATATTTTATATAATTAATATTATAATATAATTAAAATTATTATATTTAATAGTATCTTAAATATTATATATATATTATATTATATTATATATTAAATTATAATATATATCTATATATATAATAAATGGTGGCACTGGCGTGAATGGAGAGAATCAAGACTAGGGCCACATATATATTATTATTAAATAGAGAAGGAATGTGGCTGGAATTGGAGGGTTAGGGCATCTACGCTTTATATATTTATATATATATAATAAGGATAATAAGGAGAGTAGAGGGCTATGGACGGCGCGCAGCGAATTGGAGAGAAGGCCGCGTACAGTGAAGCAATTAAGAGGCCGCGCACAGTGAGGAAAGGAAGAAGGGAACGCGACGCATGTCACACGGACGCCTTAAGTATGTTCATTGTGATTCAGATCTATTTTAGATCTGGCAGGGAGCATCCTCTTTTTTTTATTCAATTTTTTGTTATTATTTTTACTTTAATAATGTTTAGCTAATTTATTTTAACTAGGATTTGGATAGATTTTAATTCTGAGATTATGTGATTATTTGTTTAGTTTGATTCAAAACCTGATTATTATTTGCGTGAGAAATTTATATTGTTGCGTTTAATATTTTAAAATATTGGCTACCTTTTACTGATTCAATGATTTATGCATGACTAACTAAATAATTGTTATAAATTAGATTCATAAGCAATATAAATTACATGCTTGACTATGAGATTGAAAGATGATTAGCTCATGTATGGGAATTGAGCAAACTTAGTGAGTCAAATCCCCTTTTGAGATTAGAGATTTCTAAATAACTTAATGCTTATTTATTTCGTTAATATCTACTCAGAAATCTGACAGTGAAATTGAATTAATAAAGGATTAATATGACTTGAAAGCTTATTAATTAATTGAGAGAAATCCACCATCACATGCAAATAATTATAAAATACTGTAAAGGTATTTGTGGTTTTGAATCGAGTTGAATAGATAATTAAATAATCTAGATTAAATGAAATCTAAACCCTAGTGCATTCATTAATTAATCTTTCTCCCAAAGAATTCAGTTTTCTATTTATTCTTCTTTTTATTTATCTAATTAATTAATTAATTCAACTAATTAGGCTAATTAAAATTATTTTGGTATTGTGATCTAGTTCTTGTGGGATCGACACTCTTTTTATCACTATATGCATATTTGACTAGAGTGCACTTGCCCGAATTAATTGTGCATAAAATCATAAATCAAGTTTTTGGAGCCGTTGCCGGGGATTAGTTTATTACATATCGAAACTACATAAGTTATCCTTAGATTGAACATCTATATATTTTACTTTAGGATATAAATATTTTAATTTAATTTTATTTTATTTCATCTTTAATTTTTAATTGTTACTTCTTTTTTTATAGGTTTTCTTTTAAGGATTTAATTTTTTTTGTTTTTATTTATTTATGATTATTTTTATTTTACTTTACCTTGTAGGAAATTTTTTTTCTTTTTAATTTTTAATTCTTAACTTTTGGAGAAGATGGTAGCCAACAGTTATCAATAGGACAATGAGAGAGAAAATAAAACGGGAGTTAGAATTTATAATGTTGATTCTATCACTGCTTTATAAGAATTTATAAGAATTTGGGTAATTTGAGGGTTTCAACTACGAATGCTTCTTCTTATTTTCTTTCATGCGAGCTTTGTGGGCGAGGGGGACATGCTAGTGTAGATTGTCAAGTAGGAAATCCTTTTTCTTCTAGTTCTTTTGAACAAGCTAATTTTATTTCTTATGGTGGCAACATGTCAAATTTTAATCCCTACTCCAACACTTACAATCCAGGATGGAGGAGCCATCCTAATTTTTCTTAGAGTAATAATCAACAAAGAGTGCCCCTCAGCTTTCAACAACAACAACATCAAATTCCACAGGAGAAGAAGTCGAATTTGGAAGATATGATGTCAAAGTTTATCAATAGTACAGAGGCAAGAATGCAAAGCTTGGAAACTCAAATTGGACAACTTACCCGAGCAATTTCAAAAAAACCACAAGGGGGCTTGCCTAGCAATACTGAGAAGAATCCAAGGGAATCTGTAAAAGCCATCACTTTGCGAAGTGGAAAAGAATTGGAAAGTAAAGAAAAACATGAAGAACATTCAATAGAGGAAGAAAGCCGAGAGCTTAAAGCTAAAGAAGAGGATCATGAGTTATCAATGGGGAAAAAGGAAAGTTCTTCTTCACTTAATTTAAAATCTTACAAACCGCCTATTCCTTTTCCTAAAAGATTTTTGAAGGCTAACTTGGATAAACAATTTGCTAAATTTTTAAAAGTGTTTAAAAAGTTGCATATTAACATCCCTCTCCTTGATGCTATATCACAGATGCCAAGTTATGCCAAATTTTTGAAAGACATAATTGCAAACAAAAGAAAGTTGGAGGAATTTGAGATGGTGAAACTTAATGAAGAATGTTCTGCGATTCTACAAAATAAATTGCCTCCAAAACTTAAGGATCCAGGGAGCATTTTTATTCCTTGCACTATTGGAGGAATTAATTTTGATAAGGCTTTATGTGACCTCGGTGCAAGTATTAATTTGATGCCCTTTTCTGTTTTCAGGAAACTTGGATTAAAAGAACCAATACCCACCACTATTTCTCTTTAGTTGGCTGATAGAAGTATTAAATATCCAAAGGGAGTAGTGGAGGATGTTTTGGTAAAAGTAGATAATTTATTTTTTCCTGTTGACTTTATTGTTCTAGACATGGAAGAGGATCATGATATGCCCCTAATTTTAGGGAGACCTTTTCTCGCCACCAAGAGAGCTTTAATTGATGTCCAACAAGAAAAACTTAGCCTTAGAATTAATGATGAAGAAGTTGTGTTTGATGTGTTTAAGGCTATGAAACATTCAAATGGAAATGAAAATGAAGTCTTAAGGATAGATTGCATTGATGATTTGGTGGATAGGAAATTTCATGCATTAAGGTTAGATGACCCCATAGAAAATTGCATTGCTAACTCTTTTGATGTGAAGGATCAAATTTTAGATGAACAACAAAAGGAGGTTGTGGGCTATTTGGGAGAAAAGCAAAAATTCAATCCATCCAAAAGACACAAATTGCTACCTTTGGATGTTTCCTCTTCATCTTCTTCGAAAGCCAGACCATCAGTTAAGAAGCCTCCTATTCTTGAACTTAAACCTCTTCCTTCTCATTTAAAATATGTTTATTTGGGGGATTCATCTAGCTTACCTGTGATTATTTCTTTTTCTTTGATAGGTCTTAAGGAAGAAAAGTTGATGGGGGTGCTTATGGAGCACAAAAAGGCATTTGGATGGAGCATTGCTGATATTCATGGAATAAGTCCATCAATTTGCATGCACAAAATCTTGATGGAAGAAGGATTCAAGCCTATGGTGCAATCCCAAAGAAGGTTAAATCCTAATATGCAAGAGGTAGTAAAGAAAGAGGTGATAAAATGGCTTGATTCATGTATTTTCTTTCCTATCTCTGATTCTTCTTGTGTAAGTCATGTGCAAGTTGTGCCTCAAAAGGGTGGGATTATTGTGGTGAAAAATGAAAATAATGAATTAATTCCCATAAGAACAATAACGGGATGGAGGGTGTGTATTGATTATAGGAAATTAAATGATGTTACTAGAAAAGATCACTTTCCCCTCCCATTCATTGATCAAATGATTGATAAACTTGCGGGTCAAGAATTTTATTGTTTTCTTGATGGTTATTCTGGTTATCACCAAATTCCTATTGCTCCTGAAGACCAAGAGAAAACTACTTTTACATGCCCATATGGAACATTTGCATTTAGGAGAATGCCCTCTGGTTTGTGTAATGCTCCTGCAACATTTCAAAGGTGCATGATCTCTCTCTTTTCAGACTTCATTGATGATTTTATGGAAATTTTTATGGATGATTTCTCTGTTTTTAGATCTTCATTTGATGCATGCTTGCATAATTTATCTTTGGTGCTCAAAAGATGTGAGGAATCTAACCTTGTTATTAATTGGGAAAAGTGTCACTTTATGGTTTGAGAAGAGATTGTTTTGGGCCACAAAGTGTCATCTAAAGGCATTGAAGTGGATTGAGCTAAAATTGAATTAATTGAAGAACTTCCTCTTCCTAAATCAGTAAAAGAAGTTAGAGGTTTTTTGGGACATGCAAGTTTTTACAAGAGATTTATTAAGGACTTCTCTAAAATTGCCAAGCCTTTAACTAATCTTTTAGTAAAAGATGCACCTTTTCAAATCACTGATGATTGTATACATACATTTAATTGTTTGAAAGAGAAATTGATCCAAACTCTTATAATTTTGGCCCCCATGTGGAATTTCCCTTTTGAGATTATGTGTGATGCAAGTGACGATACTTTAGGTGTAGTTTTAGGACAAAGAATAGACAAGAAATTTCATACCATTTATTACGCAAGTAGAACTATGAATGATACACAAAAAAATTATTCAACAACTGAAAAGGAACTACTTGCTATAATGTTTGCTATTGAAAAATTTAGATCTTATTTGATATTGTCTAAAGTAATTGTTTGCACTGATCATTCTGCATTAAAGTATTTACTTGCTAAAAAAAATGCTAAACCTAGGTTGTTAAGATGGATTTTATTACTACAAGAATTTGACCTAGAAATTAAGGATAAAAAAGGCATTGAAAACTTGGTGGCTGATCACTTGTCAAGATTAGATGGGGAGCATGTGGAAAGCATGGCTAAACAATCTTTGCATGATGAATTCCCTGATGAAAAATTATGCTTTGTGCGAGATAATGATGAACCTTGGTATGCTGATTTTGCTAATTTTCTTGTAGGTAATGAGTTGCCCCCTGACATATCATTTCATCAAAAGAAGAAGTTTTTATCAGATGCAAGGTACTATCTTTGGGAGGAACCATACCTATACAAGATTTGTGGAGATGGCATGGTGAGGAGATGCATACCATAGGAGGAAATGCATAGCATACTCAATTTTTGTCATGACAAAGAAGTGGGTGGACATCATGGACCTTCTAAGACCTCGGCCAAGGTTTTTCAAAGTGGCTTTTATTGGCCTACCTTATTCAAGGATGCTTATGCCTATGTAAGTGCTTGTGATCGATGCTAGTGGACAGGTAATATCTCAAGGAAAAATGAGATGACTCTCAACAATATTCTTATTTGTGATATTTTTGATGTTTGGGGCATTGATTTCATGGGTCCTTTTCCCAAATCTTTCAATAATGAGTATATACTTGTTGTTGTTGATTATGTGAGTAAATGGGTGGAAGCTAGTGCATGTCCCACTAATGATGCAAGGGTTGTCATAAACTTTTTGAAGAAAAATATTTTCATTAGATTTGGTACTCCTAGAGCTATCATCAGTGATGAAGGTACACATTTTTGCAATAAACAATTTGAAAATTTATTGTTCTAAATATGGTGTTACCCATAAGATGGCTACCCCCTATCATCCTCAAACTAGTGGATAAATGGAAATTTCAAATAGGGAATTGAAAAATATTTTGGAAAAGACTGTGAGCTTGTCTAGAAAGGATTGGTCTTTAAAATTAGATGATACGCTTTGGGCTTACAAGAACAGCTTTCAAAACACCTATTGAAATATCTCCTTATCGACTAGTTTTTGGTAAGACTCATCACCTTCCTGTTGAGTTAGAGCATAAAGCATATTGGGCTATCAAATTGCTTAACTTTGATTTGCAAGTCGCAGGTGCACAATGAAAGATGACATTGAATGAGCTTGAAGAATGGCGGCATAAAGCTTATGAAAATTCTAGGCTTTATAAAGAAATAACCAAGGCATGGCATGATGCGCACATTAAAAAGGAGTTCAAAGTTGGAGAGAAGGTTCTTCTCTATAATTCTAGATTGAAGCTTTTTCCAGGCAAGCTAAGGTTAAGATGGAGTGGTTCATACACAGTAACTCAAGTTTTCCCTTATGGTGCAATTGAAGTCTCTCATGAAATTAAGGGAACTTTCAAAGTTAATGGGCAACGATTGAAGCCTTATGTCGATGGTGTACATATATCTTTCTCTAAATCCACCATTCACTTGAAGGATCATTGAGAATGACAACTTAGTCAATCTAATGACTATAAAAAAGAGCTTGATGGGAGGCAATCCATTTGAAATATTATTTATTTATTTATTTATTTTTCTTAATTTTTAGAATATTCTTGGATTGATTTCTTATTTCATTTTTTTTTATCTTTCTTTTTTTTAGGATTTGTTGAATCCAGAAGTCCGACCTCTCTTCTTCAAAAGAATAAGCCCAGCAATCTTGAAGCATTTCAAGAAGGTCTACATCAGGGGAGTATTGCTTTTCTTTTCCTCTTTTCTTATTTTTTAAACATTGGGGATAACGTTTAATTTAAGTGTGGGGGTGGGAAATTCAATAATTTTCCTCAATTTTTTTTAATTTCCAAAGAAAAAAAGAAAGAAATATATAATATGCATGAATGAAAAATGTTTTATTTTCATGTTTAGGCTAATTTCATGTTTTCTATATTAACTTTGGCTCAATGCATAGTTAAGTAAAAATTAGGCTTTGTTTTATTTGATTATTGATTCTAGATTTAACAGTGTTAAGGAAAATGAATTGATTATGCCAGATTATCATGATTGTTGAAATATATGCTTCTTGATAAAATTCAGGGGATTTTGTGATTATGCATAATTGATTATGTGAGAATAATATTGTGATTATTTCTTGAAACTAGGCTTAAACAAAGTTGAAGTAAAATGGGATGATGAAAAAAAAAAAAAAGAGCAAAAAGAAAAAAAAAATTGTTATTGCTATTTATCTACTCCTATGTTTTGAGCTGCTTAGTAGTAACTGATGGTTGACAGTGTGCTCTTGAATCATCCTTCACGTCAAACGATAGTTCAAAATATGAGTACGCAAATGCATTCTAAGCAATTATTTTGGGGAGTAATCGGGTGTCTTCATCACAAAATGTTGGCATTCGTGTAAAAAACCCAGTAATGCTTAGAAAAGAGTGATTTAAAAAAAAAAAAATCATCCCTGTTACTTCTTATGTTTGTACTAGTGGAGAGAAGTGATTGCAAGAAAGCTATTACATGATTTAATTGTGTTAGTTGCAAGGTTTCATGAATTAATTTTGAAGTATGCATGACATCAAAAGTGATAATTTTGCATAAATAATTCTTTCAATTGATGCTTTTGGATTTAGAGTTAATATGATAATATGGATGGTAACCAATTTTGAGATTAATTATGCATTGATATGTTATTGGAATTCTTGATTTTGGCATAGCGTGAAAATGAAATGTTTATTTTGTATTTCTTCTTTTCTTTGCTTGAGGACAAGCAAAAGGTTAAGTGTGGGGGTATTTGATAGGGCTTAATTGTTTACATATTTTTATTTAATTTTTATCTTAACCTTATACTAATTTTCTTACATAAATGTGTGTTTATATGGATTTTACATTATTTTAATCTTGTTTTGTAGGAATCCAGCAAAGGAAATAAATTCGAAGATTTGGGTATAAAAAGAAAAAAATATATATTATAAAGTTAATTTTAAAATTAATATTATAAATTAAAAAATAAATAAATATTTTATATAATTAATATTATAATATAATTAAAGTTATTATATTTAATAGTACTAGGGATAACCCGTGCCTGAAGGCACGGTGCAACTAAAAAAATCGAACATTGAATTTGAACGTGAAATAATCAAGTACTGAACTCAAACACGTACTAAACTGAAAGCCTAAACTTGCTTTATATCACTTATTTGAAGACAATGTATATAATTTTTAAACACAAAATAATCAAACAATGAATATAAACATGCATTAAACAGAAAATTATTTGATCATTTTTAATATCATGACTTTAGTGAAATAAAAAGGGTCAAAATTGTGGATACTCTATAAAAAATTTGACAGGGTATCCTTTAAAAATATGTTATAACAAATATATCAACCTGTGTACAAAACTTATATATTTCATAATTATAATCAAAGTTTGAGGTCGGAGAACATTGGTTCCCTATCGTGAGTGGTCGAGAACCCTTGTGTTCCCTAACCTTGGGTTCCCCGACCATGTGTGGTCGGGAACTCTTTGATTTTTATATTATTTTAATTTAAAAAATATTTTATTTTACTTAAAAATATAATTAATAAAATAAAAATAGAATTTAAAAAATAAATTTTTTTTTTAATATTTGCATTTTTAAGTAACTCAATAGGATAGATTAATCAATTTCACATGTCTTTAAGTGTCAAAGATTCAACATCTAAAGATAAAAAAATTAAATTTCGAATTAAGCTTCCTACTTTGATATCATTATTTGAATAAAGTTTTACACTAAAAACAATATTTGATCATCAATGATTTAAAAAAAAGATTTTTGTTTCTTTTAGAATTGAATCACCCATGTCAAATTCTTATACATTAAAACTTACATTGTTGGTATTTTTTTATTTAAAACTTACATGATATTTCAAAACTTACACTATTGATATTTAGAATACTTAAAAATTAAGTATTAAATACTTTTAAAATTAGAATATTTAGAATGATACTCTTTAAGAAAAAATAAAAAAAAAAATCATAATGCATGATACTCTTTATTTTACAATGGTCGAGTAGATAGACACAAATTATAAGTGTAATGTTTCTAATTTTAAATATCAATTAAGGTAATTTTATCTAAAAATATTTTTACTTTCTATTAATGTTTCTAATTTTAAATATTTTATCTAAACATATTATAAGTTTAATGTTTTTAATTTTACTTTAAACTTTAAATATCGATTAATGTTTCTAACTAAAAATATTTTATCTAAAAGGGGCTAACCCACAAAACCCATCCATCAACAATTTCAAAACAACACCAACCAAGAGTTTAATTCAACCAAACCAATACTTATTCTGCATTATCCCACATAATACAAATAATTTAAAAATAATTATTTCTATATCAACTAATTTGGAGGAGAAATCTATCAAACGCTCACACTTACGTTGCCTCTTTGTCTATCTCCCTTGCACCAAAAATGCCATTTTGGGCTTCTAGCATGCTCCTCGAGCTTTTGAATAATTTTTAAAATTTTCTTAATTTTTTGAAATTTTTTACACATTTCCCCCAATTTTTCTTCCTTTTTTTATTCATATTTTCTAATTTCTTATATTTTATTTTATTTTCTTTTTTTCCCTTTTTTTATTTTCTTTCTTTATTTTCTTTTCTCTTTCTCATCTTTTTCTTCCTCCTGCTTCTCTTTCATGCACAGCCAAACCACCTACGCCAGTTGCCTTTGGCCGCCAATCGTCAGCCTAGGCCCTTATTGACCATCCCCGCGGCCTTTCCCGCCACCGTCTGCCGCCCCTTAGCCACCATCGCCGATGATGGTCTTTGATCGCCATCATCAACCCTGCTATTTCTGACCGCCAAACATCGTCACATCCGACCGTCATCGGCTGGCCATCACCGTTGCCCAACCGCTAGTAATGCTATTACAATCGCTTTTAAGTTATATAACTTTTAAGTTAATTATCATTGCCAAATACTTTATTATAAAATGTCATATAACTTATGCAACTTATAAGCGATCAAATTGCTAAACCAAACGGACGCAGAGGGATGGTCTGAGCCCTCTAACATAGAACATAATAATGATAGGATTAATCTCTCCACATTAAAAGCTTTACCACCCATTATTAAATGCATGGCATTGGCTGCCCCAAGATAGTAATGAATCAATAATAGAATTTATTTTTTACTAACTCTTAAAAGTTTAGCACTCTCAATATAACTTCATTAAAAAAAAACACTTTTTTTTTAACTAAAAGCATTACTAAATAGAAATATTACTCGAGCATTTAAGGTTGATACACTTGTATTAATTAAACAAATATAATATAAAAATATAAGTCCTATATGTCTAAATAATATTTTTTTGGTTAATATTTTGAAAAGAAAAACAAAGGTGTTAATAAAAGAAACTATAAATATTAATAATTACCAAATTGAAATTACAACTCAATCCACATAGAATAAATATATACATATATATGCAATTTACCCAAAATATTCATCCCACTTCCCAATGAATTAAATTAATTGATGACTTACAAAAGACAAATTGCACATGGTCAGGGTGAGAGATACTATTTCATCACTCACAACTCTCTATTTTAGATCATTACAAAAATATTAAATTTTCAAATATAAACTAAAGTTCATATAGTTATGGGAGAGAGATACTCAGATACTCCTTTATCGTAGCAAAGCATCGGCAATAGTCTTTTTAATTAATCCAATTTCCTTAATTCAAACGCTGATTAATTACACTAATCAGTAATCATTAACCCAATACCAATATATTACGCAAATACCAAAAACGTGCCACCGCAAACAGAGAAAGAACTCCCCCACCCACAGCCCCCTCCGCTCGCTTGCTGTTTTGAAAGGGCTAAAATCCAAACAACAAATCGATGGATGGTTCCCATTCTTGGGCAAAAGTGGTGACCCCAAACCCAGGGGTCGGGCTGCTAGAGAGGGGCACCACGCTAGAGTTGTTAAAAGCAAGAGAAGAGGGTAAAATTGGAATAAAAAATACTTGTTCCTTTTCTTCTTCTCCAAAGCCCAAACCGATCAGTAGTACGTAGTCGTCACGTTAGTAGGCAAAGCCGTTTGCCCGATTTCTGGTCGATTTATGACTCCAAGATGACGACGACGATGACGCCGCCACTACCGCCACTGAACAGTTCTCCCTTCTAGCAACTGTTTTCCACTGCTATTTCCATTGCCCGTAATGCTTTCTTCTTTGTCCATTAGTATTTGCATGCACCTGCACTCCACGCTGCAAAACACTTTATTTGTGCCACGACAAACAAACACCACTCGACCCAAATCAACCCCAAAACAAAAAAGAAGAAAAGGTATTTTTAAATCTAATTTAAAATAGAGTTAATGTATACAAATACGATCGTTGGAGAAGGAGTGCTTGTGTTGTGAGGTTTGAGGGCGAGAGCAGAGAGAGATCTGGGCTTACTTGTACATGTAGACGGCGGCCTTTCCTGTCGACGTCTGCCACCCCCTAGCCACCATTAGACACCATCGCTGACTGAACGTCTTCGTCGTCCATTGCTGCAATCCTCTGTTGATTGCTTCCAGCGGTTGTTTTCATCCTCTGCCATTGAAGTAAGCTTCACAGCAAACCCAGATCTCAAATCAGGAGAGGCAGTATGGTCAATGGGGGGCGACGACGATGAGGCTGAGAGGCAGCGCGGTGGGGAGTGACGGCGATGGAGCGGATGCCGATAGGGCACGACAGGGCAGAGGGGCGATGGCGGCGATAGCGTGGGTGGGTGACTGTGAGAGATAGAAAGAGAGAGGGAGAGAGAGAGGCAGTGAGTGGGTGTGTTAGCGGGTTGAGCGTGTGTGCGTGTGTTAGCAGTTGGGTAAAGTGTGTGCATGAGGTGAGGGAGGATGGGATGGTTTTGGGGGGGAAAAAGAATTGATCTCAGCCATTAATCTCAACCATCTAAAAATGTTTCCCTCACATTTGTGTTAGACAATTCAAAAACAGCCTTATTATATAGATATATTAAATATTATATATATTATTTTATATATTATATTATATTATATATTAAATTATAATATATCTATATATAATAAATGGTAGTAGTTGCATGAATGGAGAGAATCAAGACTAGGGCCACATAAATATTATTATTAAATAGAGAAGTAATGTGGTTGGAATTGGGGGGTTAGGGCATCTACACTTTATATATATATATATATATATAATAAGCATAATAAGGAGAGTAGAGGGCTTTGGACGGTGCACAACGAATTGAAGAGAAGGCTGCGCACAGTGAAGCAATTGGGAGGCCGTGCACAGTGAGGAAAGGAAGAAGGGAACGCGGCGCATAGCACAGGGATGCCTTAAGCATATTCATTGTGACCCAAATCTGTTTCAGATCTGGGCAGGGAGCATCCTTTCTTCTTCATTCAATTTTATATTATTATTTTTACTTTAATAATGTCTAGCTAATTTATTTTAGCTAGGGTTTGGATGGATTTTAATTCTGGGATTATGTGATTATTTGTTTAGTTTGATTCAAAACCCAATTATTATTTGCGTGAGGAATTTATATTGTTGCGTTTAATGCTTTAAAAGATTGGTCACCTTTTAATGATTCAATGATTTATGCATGATTGACTAAAGGATTGTTATAAATTAGATTCATAGGCAATATAAATCACATGCTTGACTATGAGATTGAAAGATGATTAACTCATGTGTGGGAATTGAGGAAGCTTAGTGAGTCAAATCCCCTTCCGAGATTAGAGATTTCCAAAGAACTTAATGCTTATTTATTTCATTGATATCTGTTCAGAAATCTGACAGTGAAATTGAATTAATAAAGGATTAATATGACTTGAGAAAGTTTATTAATTAATTGAGGGAAATCCACCATCATGTGAAAATAGTTATAAAATACTATAAAGGTATTTGTGGTTTTGAATCGAGTTGAATAGATAATTAGATAATCCAGATTAAATGAAATCTAAACCCTAGTACATTCATTAATTAATCTTTCTCCCAAAGAATTCAGTTTTCTATTTATTCTTCTTTTTATTTATCCAATTAATTAATTAATTCAACTTAGGCTAATTCAAATTATTTTGGTATTGTGATCTAGTCCTCATGGGATCGACACTCTTTTTATCACTATATGCATATTTGACTAGGGTGCACTTGCCCGAATTAATTGTGTATAAAATCATAAATCAAGTTTTTGGCGCTGTTACCAGTGATTAGTTTATTACATATCAAAACTACATAAGTTAGCCTTAGATTGAACATCTATATATTCTACTTTAGGATTTAAATATTTTAATTTTATTTAATTTTATTTCATCTTTAATTTTTAATTTTTACTTTTTTTTTATAGGTTTTCTTTTAAGGATTTAATTTTTTTTATTTTCATTTATTTATGATTATTTTTATTTTACTTTACCTTGTAGGAATTTTTTTTATTTTTAATTTTTAATTCTTAACTTTTGGAGGAGATGACAGCCAACAGTTATCAATGGGATAATGAGAGAGCAAATAAAAAGAGAGTTGGAATTTATAATGTTGATTCTATCACTGCTTTATCTGTTTAAATTGCTGAATTAAATAAGAATTTGGGTAATTTGAGGGTTTCAACTATGAATGCTTCTTCTTATTCTTCCCATTTTCTTTCTTGCGAGCTTTGTGGGCGAGGGGGACATGCTAGTGTAGATTGTCAAGTAGGAAATCCTTTTTCTTCTAGTTCTTCTGAACAAGCTAATTTTATTTCTTATGGTGGCAACATGTCAAATTTTAATCCCTACTCCAACACTTACAATCCAGGATGGAGGAGCCATCCTAATATTTCTTGGAGTAATAATCAATAAAGAGTGCCCCCCCGGCTTTCAACAACAACAACATCAAATTCCATAGGAGAAGAAATCGAATTTGGAAGATATGATGGCAAAGTTTATCAATAGTACAAAGGCAAGAATGCAAAGCTTGGAAACTCAAATTGGATAACTTGCCCAAGCAATTTTAGAAAGACGACAAGGAGGCTTACCTAGCAATACTGAGAAGAATCCAAGGGAACATGTAAAAGCCATCACTTTGCGAAGTGGAAAAGAATTGGAAAGTAAAGAAAAACATGAAGAACATTCAAAAGAGGAAGAAAGACGAGAGCTTAAAGCTAAAGAAGAGGATTGTGAGTTATCAACGGAGAAAAAGGGAAGTTCTTCTTCACTTAATTTAAAATCTTACAAATCGCCCCTTCCTTTTCCTAAAATATTTTTGAAGGCTAACTTGGATAAACAATTTGCTAAATTTTTAGAGGTGTTTAAAAAGTTGCATATTAACATCCCTTTCCTTGATGCTATATCATAGATGATAAGTTATGCCAAATTTTTGAAAGACATAATTGCAAATAAAAGAAAGTTGGAGGAATTTGAGATGGTGAAACTTAATGAAGAATGTTATGCAATTCTACAAAATAAATTGTCTCCAAAACTTAAGGATCCAGGGAGCTTTTCTATTCCTTGCACTATTAGTGGAATTAATTTTGATAAGGCTTTATGTGACCTCGGTGCAAGTATTAATTTGATGCCCCTTTCTGTTTTCAGGAAACTTGGATTAAAAGAACCAACACCCACCACTATTTCTCTTTAGTTGGATGATAGAAGTATCAAATATCGAAGGGGAGTAGTGGAGGATGTTTTAGTAAAAGTAGATAAATTTATTTTTCTTGTTGACTTTATTGTTCTAGATATGGAAGAGTATCATGATATTCCCCTAATTTTAGGGAGACCTTTTCTTGCCACCGGGAGAGCTTTAATTGATGTCCAACAAGAAAAACTTGGCCTTAGAATTAATGATGAAGAAGTTGTGTTTGATGTGTTAAAGGCTATGAAACATTCAAATGGAAATGAAAATGAAGTCTTATGGATAGATTGCATTGATGATTTGGTGGATAGCAAATTTCATGCATTAAGGTTAGATGACCCCATAGAAAATTGCATTGCTAACTCTTTTGATGTGAAGGATCAAATTTTAGATGAACAACATAAGGAGGTTATGGGCTATTTGGGAGAAAAGAAAAAATTTAATCCATCCAAAAGACACAAATTGCTACCTTTGGATGTTTCCTCTTCCTCTTCTTCGAAAGCTAGACCATCAATTAAGAAGTCTCCTATTCTTGAACTTAAACCTCTTCCTTCTCATTTAAAATATGTTTATCTGGGGGATTCATATAGCTTACCTGTGATTTTTTCTTCTTCTTTGATAGGTCTTGAGGAAGAAAAGTTGATAAGGGTGCTTATGGAGCACTAAAAGGCATTTGGATGGAGCATTGCTGATATTCATGGAATAAGTCCATTAATTTGCATGCACAAAATCTTGATTAAGCATTGTATGGGATTCTCTTAGGCTGAGACATGTCAGAATATGTCTATTGTTCATGGTCTTTCATACATTCACGAAAATGTTTTAAACTCTCACTAATTAGATGTTTTAGCATCTAATTTGGACTATGTTCCTAAAATATTCAAACGTTCCAGGTGAAAGTAGTGGCGCCAAGGGAAAAGAGGTCGTCGAGATGTAGCCATCATTTATGGTGGGGGGATATTTTACTAAGGGCAAATTTACTATACTACCCTCAGAGATTACTAGCATGATGCCACCACGTGCGTGTCTTAGGAAGCGCCACGTGTCCTCCAAATCTTCATCCCATATTTGATTTTGAACGAGATTGACTCGGTCAACCGAGATTCTCTCCAATGTCTTTTTGAAAAGTTATCCTATCTTTTCAGAGTAAGCTCTACTCCATCTTTAAATAGAGGTCAACTTCTACAAGTATGGGTATCTGACTACAGAGTTATTTTCCATTTTGGGTATCTTCTTCTACTAACTTGAGCATCGAAATTCTCTTGGGGGATTAAAGCCCCGCCCTTGCAGGTACTTGCTTCGAGGCAGACCTCGGTGATCGGTCCAGTATCATCATTTGTCTCCCACTGTGGGGTCGGTTGCTATATCTTCTCTTGTTCGGCGAGTACCTTAAACGAGCTCAAGTTCCCCTCGTTATGGCGACAAGAAGAAATCCACTACGAGTTGCTAATACCCAACCTGTCCTAGATCAGAGTCAACACCAACCACCGGAGAGTGGACCCCTAGGGGCTCATCCCCCAGATCCCTCGCCATCACAAGATCGTGTGGCCCAGTTAGAGGGATAGGTCCAACGCTTGACGGAATTACTCAACACCTTTTTAGCCCAACAACAACCTCTGGAGGGGAGACAAGGGGAGCACTACAACCATGATAGTTGGCACCAGGGAGACCGCCACTCCAGTCATAGAGAATTCCAAGGTGGCGGATCCCCCCGTGTTGGGAAGGAGTCCTATCGGGACGAGAGATGAAGCGGACCCTCCAGGCGTGGAAAGTATGGGAGGCCGAGCTTAGAGGAGGAAGAGTCCTCTGGTCCTGATTATGCTCGAGCTGGAGGGGCTCAACGAGAAAGGGGTTTGCGGCATTTGGAGAGGGAGGTTGCAGAGTTGAGATTGAGGGAGGAAGAGCCACATGACATTGTTTCCAATCAGCCATTAAGTCAGGAGATCATGGCGATTATTCCATTCGAGCGCCTCCAAATCCCAGCCATCAAGCTATACGGAGGCACAACCGACCCTACTGACCACTTGAATCTCTTTACCTCTCACATGATGGTCCCGGTAGCACCTGATGCTATGTGGTGTAGAGTTTACCCGGCCACTTTAGAAGGACATGCACGAGCCTGGTATTCAAGCCTGGCACACCGGTCGATTGCTAACTTCAGATAGCTTCGGAACAAGTTCTTGGCATATTTTTCTCCCCTCCGAAGGCACCGAAGGTTAACCATGACCCTTGTGAATCTCAAGCAGAACTAAAGGGAGTCATTAATAGATTTTGTGGCTAGATTTAATATGGAGGCATTGAGCATTGAGAATCTCGATCAGAGTATTGCCATGGTGGCCTTTCAGAATGCCTTGAGGGTTAGCCCTTTTACCCAATCACTGGCCAAGAGGCCTCTCCAAACGTTCACGGAGATCCTGAGCCTAGCCACCAAGTACATTAATGCCGAGGATGTAATGCGGGCCAAGAGAATTGAATACTCGAACAAGAAAATGAAGAAAAATCAGAATAGGAAGTAGAAGTCGGAGGATAAACCAGGCCGACGGGGGGAAAGGTCAGGCCCCCGATGGAGTCTAGTCAGTTTCACTCTGCTTAATACCCCTCGGGCAGAGATCTTGGCTACAGTTGAGAATAAGGATTACTTGAAAAAACTGAGACCTATGAGGTCCCCGGCTAACAAAAGAAGTAAAGACAAGTATTGCCGATTCCATCAAGATCATGGACATGACACGGAGGAGTGCCATTAGCTGAAAGAGGAGATTCAAGAGCTCAGCAATCGAGGTTTCCTAAGGAGGTTTGTGGCTAAGGATACTGAGCCACAAAGGGGCAAACGTTGGAGGTCAAGGAGCCCTTCTCGTAGACGTGATAGATCCTAGGAAAGGCGCAGTACCAAAACTCTGCCTAGGAGAGAGAGTTGCCAGGGGGAGGGGAGTCCCCCACAACATTTAATTTTTCACACTTTGGCAGCTGGGATGGTGCCAGGCAAGAAGTCGGGAGAAAGCTCAGATCTGCATCGAAATGGTGGAGTCAAGAGGGCTCGACCAGGGGATGTTATCTCTTTTACGGATGATGACTTGCCCGGGTATCCGATTTCTAATGATCCGCTGGTCATCACAGCAAAGTTGGGAAAATGGGATCTTCGATGGATCCTCGTGGACCCAGGAGCTCCTTTGAGGTTTTATATTGACAGGCCTTCTTGGGCATGGGATATAAGATGGAACAGTTGAAGCCAACTCGTGTCCCTTAGATTGGGTTTGATGGGGAAGTGGTGTATGTGGACGGTATGTTTTAGCTCTCGTTAACTCTTGGAAAGAGGTCTCAGTTTGCCCAGGTTAGGTTAGACATTTGGGTAGCAGAGGTCCCCTTGGCCTACAATATGATCCTGGGGAGATCGGGGTTAAATACTCTACGAGCCGTGCCGAGTACTTACCACATGGTGCTTAAGTTCTCTACTGCTGCGGGGGTTGGCGAAGTCAGAGGGACACGAGTGCTACATGGCATCCATCAACACAGCTAAGGGTATCGTACAGGAGCAGTTAGAACCCCAGGAAGATTCAGGACTAGGACAGGGCCCCAAGGTAAGGGAGGTTGGAATCTCCTCTCCTGCCACTGTCAGTTTTTTGCTAGAAGGCCCAGAGAACCCGAATACTATTGAGCTGATGGATGAGCTCATAGAGGTACCATTAGACTCGGACCGACTTGATAGATGCATAAGGGTGAGCGCCCAATTGAAAGACCCTCTTCGGGCCCAGATTGTATCCCTTTTTCGCCAATATGCAGATATTTTTGCATGGTTGGTCCATGACATTCCTAGCATAGACTCAGAAGTGATGACGCACCGTTTGGGAGTGAAGCGGGGGTACTAACCTATCATACAAAAGAAGAGGAATTTTTCCCCAGATAGGGCAAGGGCTATAGAGGCCGAGGTGGAAAAAGTGATGGCAGCACGATATATTTGGGAGGTCGATTATCCAGAGTGGTTTGCCAATGTGGTTCTGGTCCCCAAGGGAGAAGGTAAGTGGAGGTTATGTATTGATTTCACTGACTTAAACAGGGCCTGTTCAAAAGATAGTTACCCACTTTCCCGGATCGATGCCCTAATTAATGGCACAATCGGATGCCACCTTATGAGTTTTTTAGATGCTTTTCAGGGATATCATCACATCCCGTTGCATAAAGAGGATCAAGAGAAGACGACATTCATTACCGATCGGGGCACCTATTGTTATACTGTTATGCCTTTTAGCTTGAAGAATGCAGGAGCTACATACGAACGACTTGTAAATAGGCTCTTGCAGGACCAGTTAGGACGCAACATGGAGGCCTATGTGGATGACATACTAGTAAAAAGCCTACTGGCAGAGGAGCATCCGGCAGACCTAGAAGAGTGTTTCAAAACCTTGCGCAGGTTCCAACTGAAGCTTAATCCCTCTAAGTGCGCTTTTGGTGTCTCTGCAGGGAAGTTCCTCGGGTACATTGTGCATCATCGTGGGATCGAGGTGAATCCTGAGAAGATTAAAGCGATACTAGAAATGTCGACCCCAAGAAGCATTAAGGAGGTCCAGCAGCTCACGGGAAGGATAACGGCTCTAGGGAGATTCCTCTCTTAGTCGGTAGAAAAGGGCCTTTCTTCAAAGCCCTATCCAAGACCAAGGAATTTATCTGGGATGTCAAGTGCCAGGAGGCCTTCAACGAGCTTAAGGCATGTCTGGCCTCACCACCAGTCCTCACCAAGCCAAGGATGGGCGAGCCGCTATACCTCTACTTGGCCGTAGCAGAGGAGGCAGTGAGCTCAGTACTGGTGCGCGAAGAGAATAAGAGGCAGAGGCCAGTATATTACACGAGCAAATGATTGTCTATGGCAGAGGCTCGGTATTCTCCCATGGAGAAATTAGCATTTGCCCTGGTCGTCTTAGCGAGGAAGTTGCGACCCTACTTCCAAGCGCACTCTATCATCATGCTTATTGACCAACCTCTAAGGTAGGTTCTAGGGAAGTCGGAGCTCTCAGGGAGAATGTTGAAGTGGTCAATGGAGTTAACAACATTCGACATTGAGTATAAGCCTCGTTCAGCTATTAAGGCTTAGGCCTTAGCAGACTTCATCGCCAAAGGATTTGGGTTTGGCAGATCATTAGAGGACAGCCTAGGACCAAGGATGTTGGCAGTGGATGGCAGCTCAAACCCTGGGGGTGGAGGAGCTGGGCTGATGATTAAGAGCCCCGAGGGTCAGTCTTGGTTATACGCTCTTCATTTTGAGTTTCGAGTGTTTAACAATGAGGTAGAGTATGAGGCCCTCATAGTAGTGTTGAGGCTCACCGCACAGCTTGGGGCATGGCATCTCAACGTACAGTCTGATTCTAACCTTATTGTTCAGCAGGTGAAGGGAGAATACGAGGTTAGGGAGGACCACATGTCCAAATATTTGGTTTTCATTCAGGAATTGATGAGTCATTTCCAATCTATGAAAATAGAGCATGTGCCTCGATCCTAGAATGTGGAAGCAGACACCTTGTCCCGAATCGCATCGGCCTCTTTCCTAACCAATTCCAGACAGATCTTTATCGAAACACTACCCTAGAGAAGCATTGATGAGATTGTGGAGCAACTATGTCTCGACTTAGAACCAAGTTGTTTGGACCCTTTTGTCAGTTATTTGAAAGACGACAAGCTACCAGAAAGTGACTTAGAGGCCCGTGAGCTAAAAAGGAGGGCTCAAAAGTTTATACTAATCAACGAGGAGTTATATAAGAGATCTTTCACTCAACCACTCTTGAAGTGCGTGGGGCCACGCGAAGCTAACTATATTTTAAGAGAGATCCATGAGGGAATATGTGGGAGTCACATAAGAGTCCAAACTCTTTATTAGAAAGCCCTTCGACAAGGGTACTACTGGCCGACTATGGTGTCTGATGCAAAACAACTGGTCAAGAAATGTGAAGGATGCCAATGGGTCTCCAACCTAATTCATGTTCCTAGTGCCATGCTCACCCACCTGGTTCAGCCGTGCCTCTTCGCCTAATGGGGGATTGATATTCTAGGTCCATTCCCGCCTGCCGCAGGTCAAGTAAAATTTTTGATCATAGCTATAGATTACTTCACCAAATGGATAAAGGCTGAGCCCTTAGCCTCCATCACTGCACAAAAAGTGAAGCAATTTTTATGGAAGAACATGGTTTGTCGATTTGGGATCCCACGGGTGATTGTTTCAGATAATGAGACCCAATTTACAGATCGGACGGTCAAGAAATGTTGTCAGGAGTTGGGGATCAAGCAACACTTCACCTCTGTAGCTCATCCACAGGCTAACGGACAGATTGAGCTTGCCAATAAGACTATGCTTCATGGATTAAAAGCCCGGGTTGACAAGGCGGATGAAAGTTGGGTGGATGAGTTACCGAGCATCCTTTGGTCTTATCAGACCATGAGGAGGGGGTCCACTGAGAAGACCCCATTCAGCTTATGTTACGGCTCAGAGGCCCTTATTCCGGTAGAGATTGGGATCCCAACTTTTAGAGTGGAGCATTTTGACCCAGAGTCCAGTGAGCAAGGCTTGAGGAATAATTTGGATACAGTGGAGGAGCTTCAGGATGAGGTAAGGGATCGCCAGGCAGTTTATAATCAACCGATCGAGAGGTACTACAATCGAAGGGTGAAAGCTCAAAGTTTTCTACCTAGCGATCTGGTCCTTCGACGAGCAAGTATTAGCAACCCCCGAGACTCTAACAAGTTATCGCCGACATGGGAAGGCCCTATCGGCTTACCAAGACCCTTAGTCCTAGGGCATACCAGCTCGAGACCATGGACAACACTCCCATAAGGAATACTTGGAATATTCAGAATTTGAGAAAATTTTATCAATAATGGGTTTACCCCAAGGAATTTGGAGCTGCGTATTTTTCCCAATAAAATCTCATTATGTTCTTTTTTGTTACATGTGTAGATTTTTATCCTACATAATATAAAAAAAAGAGGTGAAGGGGAAGGAACTGTTTTCCCTCGACCTCAGAAACCTCCAAAGAGATTTTTTGAGTCATTTCGTCATCAAAGATAGCGAGGACGAAGAAAAAGCAATGGGCCAGATATGGTCCTAGGGGACCACCCCTAAAGATAAAAAAAAGAAAAGCAAGGGACCAAATATGGCCCTAGGGGACCACCCCTAAAATAAAAAGGAAAGAAAGGCTAAGGGGGTGGGAACGACCCCCAAAGAAGTTGACCTTAGGGGTCTCGGAGAAGACTCCTAAGGCCTCACCTCCATATCGGAGTTAAAGAAGGCTAAAAATAATAAGGGCAGATGTGACCCAAGGGACCACCCCTAATAAAAAGGAACCAAGTAAAACGACATCCACCACCACGTCAACATGAGAGTTACGGTAGAGGTGCAAGAAATCAGATAACAGAGACCACCCAACTCAGACTATTGCAAAAAAGCATAACTCTGTGGCATTTTATTTAATAAAGGATAAAAGGTCTAGTACAACTCATGCTCATGGCAAGAAGATACATGCGAACCTAGAACTAACAACTAGGCTTCTTCTTCTTCGGACTCCTCAGATTCAATGGCGGAGTTTTGGGAGGATGATGCCCGATTGAGCTCTACGATCACGTCTTCCATGGATCTAACGGGGGAGAAATCGAAGTCGGGGTAGGCTTTTTACACTTCCTCCTTACAGCGAAGGAAGCCTTTCTTCTAGACACCCTGTAACTCCCGTCTGATAAACCTTTTTGTTGAGCCAAGTTGCTCCAATCAACCTATTGTGTATTTTGATGTTTAACAAAACATAATTTTAGTAAAACTATTTTTAGTATGTTTAAAACCCCTATTGGATTTTTGATACTCATTAAGTATTATAGTATTTTGTGTATCAAAACGAACCAAGAAATGCTATTTGATTCTAAGTAGAATATTAGCACACTATAAGAGAACATATAAGAAAATATTTTCCTTTTGGAAAACTAACTCCCGGTATTTTCATAGCTAGTATTCATTATTGTAAAAATGATTTTTAGTGAATTTTTCAAATAATGGAAAGTATGTTTTTGGAAGTGTTAAATTTGTCAAAATCGAAATTTGTTCTAAAATCCAAAATCTACTTTCTTATCTATTTGGATTTTGATTTTTTAGATATTTTTATTGAATCCAGATGGGGGGTACTTTGTTATTTACATTTATGTATTAAAGTAAATGGAAGGTAAAATATAAATAAAAGAAAATGTGGACATTTACTTAAACTAAAGAAATGTAAATATCTTGTAGTGAATTTATGCTATGTATTGTATTATCAAAGAAAATCTTATTTTTCTGAAATCTAGACTGAGAGTTGACTCCTGGTGAGGGACAGTCGACTGTAAGTCAATGGCAGTCGACTGTGGATGTGCATCAGTTGATATAGCCGAGCATTGTTTATGCAGAGTCGAGGTAGTCGAGAGTGGGTTTTGGCCAGTCGACTGTCGAGTTGACTGTAGGCCAATGAGAGTCGATTTTCTGTGAGAAAGTCGACTGTGGGTTGAGCAAGAGTCGACTGTCGGCAGCGAGAGTCGACTGTGGGTGTCGCGGAGTTGACTGTCAGTTAGAGCAGTCGACTGCCAAACTCCAACGGTTGAATTTTTGGAGCCGTTGCAGGTCGTTTTGGTAGCCTCAATATAAATATCAAAGGGAGAAATCTTGAGAAGACTGATGCTCTACCATTTCCTATCTTCCTAAAGCACACCCAAGCTCTCAAGCACTCAATCAAAGCAATCCAAGGCCCAAGGAGCTTCAAAGATCTATCCATTGGAGCCTCAAGGCAAAGAAGAAGTTTTCTTCTCATTGGTAACTTGTATCATTTCATTTTTCCTTGTATATTGCTCTTGTATTGATATCCATTGTAGTCCAAGTGTGTTGGACATAGGATTGATTTATTTGTATTAGATTTTGGATTGTGAGTGGCATCCTAGAGCCCAAGTAATCTAGGTGTATTATTGTGTTGTATTAGTTTCCGGGATGAGTTAAGGGGAAACCTCGGGGTGTACAAGTTTGCTAGGTGTTCTTGTGTGGAAACCTAGCGGTGATTTTAGTAGAACCTCAAGTGTCGGTTTGACCTTGAGAGAGTGGAATAGGTGTTGGATACATCGAACCATTATATATCTTGTGTTTATATTGTGATTGTTTGTGTATTTATATTGCTATCATCTCCAAACAACATATATATTTAACAAGTGTATTTTGTGTATAAGAAAATCTTAAGAGTTTTGAAATGGAAAGAATCGATTCAATAATTTTTTAATCACTCAATTCACCCCCCTCTTGAGTGGCCATTATGTTTGTCAAGGGACCAACACTTTTCACCTCGGGGAGCTGGTTGGGGTCTGCATATCTCTCCTCTAGCTCCTGAACGCACTATTGAGATCACCCCAACTCTCCCTCCATTGCATGGCGGCTAATCTCAAGGCTTCAGAGGCGTTCTTCTAGCTCCGCGGCTCGTTGATGTTGAGCCCTCAGATCCTCATCCCGTTGCTCAATGGTCCTATGGCACTCAGCAATGACATTATCCAACTCAAGCATTTTTTGTGAGTTCCTCGCCATTCGCCTCTGGAGATCATTCTGAGCGGCAATACTCTGTATGCAAATAGTAAAAATTAGAATATGGGGGGCCAAAAGTTCTCCATGATAAAGGACCAAGAGACTAACCTGAACCAAGCCCTAGCAGTAGCACGACTTCAAGGTCTTTCAAGTCAGATCTGGGGCCCCCTCCAAGTCCGCTTGAGTTGGTTGGCGCTGAATAAACTGAGTCGCCACCCAAGCCTCACTGCTGTGGACTGACTCATGGATGTTCCAGTTTGGTCAGTGAAGAGCCTGGGCGGGAATGGACACCTTCTCCTGGATCATGTCAGAAATGTGCTCGGTGCCTTGAGAGCCCCCTACCTCGGGTCAGGGCAAAGAAGAACGGGACCCAGAGGCCTTTGATTTTTTGTGCTGAGGTGGGAGCCAAGAGTCTTTGGTGTGTCTATTGGCATTTTTTTTGGCCCATTTGGGCTTTTCAGCGGCCTGCTTATCGGTCGCCCATCTTGGCTACAAAGCATGACAAAATAAGATCAAGTCTCAGGATAAAGAAGCACACATAAATTGGAGACATGAAGCGAAATGAGAGGATTAGAAAAATCAACCTGAGGGAATGTCGGCTGCTGGGTAGGGGTATCGACACACATCCCCGAGAAACAGAGGTTGCTTATTAATCAACCTGGCGGTATTGACGTGCTCCAGACCCATCAAAAGCTCAGCATCCCTCCTCTCTAAAGGGGACATTTCACGTGGAAAACTTGTAAAGGGAGGCCGACACCAAGCGGAGGGCACACCTATAGTAACGAAGGAAGATCCCATGAGGAAAAACTGATTTTTCCAACCTTTCAAAGAGGACGGGGTGTCTACGAGGAACTTACAGCTAGGGTATGCCATGAAGGAGTAGCGAAATTTGGACTTATCAACGCATATAAGGCGAAATAGTTTTAAGAAGAACTCAGCTTTAGGGACGATACCTCTCCCCCGATAACATATAATGAAGGAGACTAAGCTCCTCTACCCATTGGGCATTAGTTGAAAAGGACATAACCCTACAAGACAAAAGTTCTTACCTAGGTTGCCTTCGAAAGGAAATCGACACCTGGCTTCGAGAGAGGCTTCATAGATGGTAAAACTGCCAGGAGAGGATTGATGGGCTCTAAAGTTGAAGGGTGCAACGTACCAATAGCCCTTAATGGGGATATGATATTTTCGGACGAGTCCAGAGATCTCATCCTCAGACAAGGTAGAATAAGTAGGGGTTAAGTCATTAGTGAGACCACTACGCTCGAGCTCTAACTTTAAGTCAATATCGTTTTCAAAGTAGAAGGCATCAGGGTGGGGTCAGGAGGTCTTAGCGTCTCCTATTTTCATACTAGACTGGGAAGATGAGCTAGAGGAGCTAGAAGAGTCCGAGCTATTCTCACTCGAGTTGCTAGAGAAGGTCATGAGAATCAACTTACTAAAGCAACGTGACATGGGGAAGAAAGACAACAAAAAACCACAGAAAATAAGAGAAGGGAGGCAAAGGAATACCAGCTGATGAGAAGAATTTCAGAGATGAAAGGGAAATGCATGGGAGAACCCTTAGGAAGGAGTCGGTCCATACCTTGTTGAACTTAAAGGCGCTGCTCAGAGTCTCTCGTACCCCATAGGAAGCCTCCATGAAAAAAAAATCAGCCAAGAAAAACTAGTTAGAGGCAAGGGCCAAGAGATCCCCCCCCCCCCCCCCCCTTAAAAAAAGAGGAAGGGGAAAGCTGAACCCCTAGCAGTGCTGCGCGGCCAAGCTGTGCGGCTGAGCGGGGCTGAGGCGTCTCCGCTTGCAAGGCTGAGAGCGGTCTCAGCCAAGCAAAAAATAAAATAAAAATAAAAAATAAAAAATAATAATGAAAAGAAAGAAAAGAAGAAAAAAAGAAGAAGAGAGGGGGAGAGACCTCTTACCTTTTAATCCACTCCAAGAATGCTTTCACTCCAATAATGCTTAAGATGAGAGGACCATATTCACATCCCTTTTTATAGAGTTTTTTGAGATCCATGAGAAGGGTGAGGGGACTTTGAGTTGGGAAGCGAGCCAATAATTGAGATCATTAATCCTATTTTTTGCAAAACTCTTTTTTGCAGGAAAACAGAAAAACTTAGAGGACTACTCCTTTAGCTGCCCAAGCTCCTCACCCTCATAGCTCAAGGAGTTGGGGGGGCAAGCTGTGAGGGGATATTTTACTAAGGGAAAATTTACTATACTACCCTCAGAGATTACCAGCCTAGTGTCGCCACGTGCCTATATTAGGAAGCGCCACATGTCTTCCAGATCTTCATCCCATATTTGATTTTGAACAAGATTGACTCGGTCAACCGAGATTCTCTCCAACGTCTTTTTTAAAGGTTATCTTATCTCTTCAGAGTAAGCTCTACGCCATCTTTAAATAGAGATCAACTTCTACAAGTATGGATATTTGACTATTGAGTTACTTTTCATTTTGGGTATCTTCTTCTACTGACTTGAGCGTCGGAGTTCTCCCGAGGAATTAAAGCCCCGCCCTTGTAGGTACTTGCTTCGAGGCTAACCTTGATGATCGATCCAATATCATCAATTTACGTTTTGAAAGTTTAATAGATCTTTGACCATGTTTTGTTATATTCAAATATTATGTATTATTTTGATAATATCATCATGTTAAACATTGATACGTTACTTGATTATAAATGAGGGAGGTTTCGATCTTGCTTCTGCATATGTGATGATTACCTATTTTACCTTTTTCATTTTAAGTTTGATATGCTGAAAAGGTTTGTTTATTCTCGTATGCATTGAAAACGTGCATTGAAATGTCATTTTATATAATGCATCATTACATATGGTTTTAGACAAGGTATTTCCATAACTTGATTTAAGATATCATATAAGGCTAAATGTTTTTCATCATAAAAAAAATATATCATTCTTTTCCTTTTTAATGATGACAAAACCCGCGATTTGAGTTTTGTCTTCCTCAAGGGTGGAGCCACCTTTAGCCCAATGGGGGCATTGCCCCCACTGGGCCAAGATTTTTTTTTAAAATTTTTTTTTATAAGAATTTACTATTAAAAGTAAAAAAATTATATTATATTTTTTACTAAAAATAAAATAAATAAATATTGAAGAAAGTAAGTATATAATGGCCTAGTAGTAACTATCACAACATTTTTTACAATTTGCTCATAATTTTATTTTTTTTTACAATAATGATGTAAATAAAATTAAGTATTGAAGAAAATTATGAAGCAAAGAATGTAAGTATAGAGAAAATTTATACCGAAGACAATAAACAAATTAACAAAGCAAGAATTGAGCAAATTGATGTTGCACAAATTTTTATAGATTCCAGGTTAAGAACTACAATAATGGATTACAATGTTAATTTTCAGAATCAAATTAAAAGAGTCTACTTGCAAAGAGGTCTGTGTCAGTCTCAAAATCAAGACAATTCATTCTAGCTTGGTTCAATGAATTTAGTGATTGGTTGGAATATAATATAAGCAAATATGTCACATTTTACTTATACTGTTATCTTTTTAAAACAAATAATAGGAAACAAGGAGATAATGATTCTTTTATAAAAGAATGGTTTAATAATTAAAAAAAAAATTTAAGTTCATGTTAAAGATGTTAATAGTGCACACAATTAACTTGAAAACAACTATGAAACTTTAATGAATCAAAAGCAAAATATTGAGATAATTTTCTTTAAACAGTTAGAACAAATACTGTGTGATTATCGAATTCGTCTAAATGCATCAATTAATTGTATTCGATTTCTTCTACGGCAAGAATTAGTCTTTCGTGAACATAACGAGTTTAAATATTCAAATAATCAATGTAATTTTCTTAAATAATTACAATTTATAGTGTGAAAAACTGTAAAACATAATTATAAAAAAAATTTATTTTAATATTATTATTATTATTATTATCTTACTTTTAAAATTTCACGTTTTATACAAAATTCTGGACTCCGCCCCTGCTCTTCCCCCTACTCTTTATTAGTGTAATCTTCGTCCTTGTCCTCCTTCTCGTCTACCTTTTCCTTATCTTTTTTCCCTCTGTTTGTGCCGTGAATGAGACCAGAGCCGGTCTTGGGGTTTTTAAGGCCCAGGGCAAATTTTATCAAATGTGCCCCTTTATATAAATTAAATAAAAAAAATTAATTAATTAATTTTATTAAAATTATAAAAATTTACAAAAAATAAGAAATAATACTTTGGGGCTTCATTAAAACCTTGTTTGGGAAAAATTCAATCAGACAAAACCTCAAATGAAGGAAAAAGAATACCCCGCATTGTAAACATTGCATTAAAAAACAAAAACTACATATTTGACTCTACATGCTTTCTCCTGAATTTTCATAAACATTTCTTGATTTGATCAATCTTCCTTTCATCCTCCACAATTAAACAAAGCAAAAACAATCATCAAATGTACCTACAAAATAAAAATAGCAATGAAATTTCAACCACAAAACATCATTTAAAATGTCTTCTTGTTGCATTTTTATATGCAAAATCATCAATTATACTATCATATTTAATGTTTTCTAACATATCCTTTTCAATGCATAATATCGCTAATCCATTTAGTCTATCTTGAGTCATGGTGGTCCGCAAGTAAGATTTTAATAATTTTAATTTAGAAAAACTTCTTTTAGCAGATGCCACAGTCACAGGTATAGTCAATAATACCCTATAAGCAATCATTACATTAGGAAACATATCCACACTCTTTACAAACTCAAGAATTTTAATGGATGTCCATGGTTTATCTGTTTCATATGCTTCTTTTGGTAACATCACTTGCAACACCTGTAATTCTGAAAATAAGTCCCTTGCATCAACATCAGAAACATCACCATGTTTTAAAGCATTTTCAAGATTCACACAAAAGCTTTTCAATTCATCATCATGAAATGAAGTCAACTTTATAGCATCAAATAAGAACCCAAAAATAGATTCAAAACAATGCAATTGTTCAAACCTACTCTTCAATTCACCAAGAGCAATATCCACTATAACAATAAAATAATCAGTTCTAAATGATTCTTCAGCTGATTGTTGTTCCCTATCACTATTGGAAACCTCATCAAAATACCTTTTTCTACAAACTTGACGTTTTTTTGGAAATACAGGCTCAATTCCCATAGCAAGGGAAATTTCTTTAGCATCAATCATGGAAGAAATAAACCCATTTATTCTATAGTTTTCAAAAAATAAAACAAGTCCTAATTGTCTTACATCAGCATCATGACGCATGTCTTCAGATTGTAACTTTTTACTAACTATGTTAATCTTATATAAAATGTCATGCCAAATAACCAAACTTAATATAAATTCAAAACTTGAAAGCTCTCCTGATGCTAAACTTTGAGCATCCTTACTCAATTTGGCATCTTCACTAATTTCTATTAATTTAAATAAAGCTTCTCTGATTTGGGAAACTTGAGATTTTATTGCTTTGACACTTTCAATGTGACTTTCCCAACGTGTAGTTGACAATGATTTCAAAGTCAAACCATCTATGTAATCAAGTAACACATTCCATCGCTTTGTTGAATTAGAGAATACCGTATATATGCATTGACATGCTCCAAAAAAAGATTTTGCTTTAACACTTGAGTTGGCCATATTACAAACTATTAAGTTGAGACAATGAGAACCACATGGCATGTAAAATGCTCTAGGATTTATATCAAGTAATCTTTTTTGTACACCTAAATTTTTTCCTTTCATATTAGAGCCATTATCATAACCTTGTCCCCTCACATCATCAATATTAAGTGTAAGGGACTCAATTATATTTTGCAATTCATTAAAAATTCCTAATCCAGATGTATCTTCCACATTTAAAAACTCTAGAAAGTACTCTTCTATATTTATTGGAGTACTTGAAACATCGACACACCTCAATATTAAAGTCATTTGTTCTTTGTGACTTGCATCAGGAGTACAATCAAGAATGACTGAAAAATATTTAGTCGTTTTTATTTTTTCAATGATTGCATGTTTAGCATTTGATGCTAAAATAGCTATCAACTCATTTTGAATTTTATGATTAAGATAATGATAATGAATCTTTTTATCTTGAATGAGTCGAAAATGGTGTTGCATTACTGGATCAAACTCTGCAATCATTTCAAGTATGCCTAAAAAGTTACCATTACCATCTTCATAAATTTTTTCATTTATTCCACGAAAAGCCAAATTATGTGTAGCAAGACATTTCACAACAGCAATGATTCTGACAATAACATTTTTCCAGTGTAGTGTATCTTTCTTGATTAACTCTTGTAATTCTGTATCAATTGTTTGATTTATTTTCAATCTGATTTGCAATTCAATACAAGACCTCAAGTTAGTGAGATGTTCAATACTGCTTTCATGTTGTTTAAGCTTCTCACCAAGATGTTTCCAATCTCTAGTTCCTTCACTAGTTAACTGACTTCTAGAATTCATTGTTTTAAACAACTTACAACAGAAACAAAACACTTTATCCAACTCCTTCGAGTACACTAGCCATTTTCGATCCTTAGTTTCTCCATTTGGTAACATACGAAGATAATAATTTAAAGAAAAATGTCTATTGTGTTCATCCATAGGGAATTTGAGATTAGTTTCTCTTATGGGACCTTTTTCTACAAGTAAATCTCTCATTTTTGCATCAAGATTATCCCAAACTCGTGGATCATAAATGTTCAAATCAAATCTTGTTTCGGGACATTCATTTTCATGGCAAGGTTCATCAATATTTTCATTTTCATCTTGAACACCAATTTCTTCATTCCCTTCATTCTCATTTTCTACTAATTCTTCCAATTGAATTGGTTGTTCACATTCATTTGGTAAATCTTCATCTAAATTTTCAAGTGAAGTATTGATTTGTTTAACAAAATATTTATTCAAATATCCTCTTAAACTTTGAGTAATTTCTTCTTCTTTTTTCTTTCTTTGTCTCTTATGATTTCCGGAAAGTTATTTTTTAGGAAACATTTTTTAATTTTTATAATAAACACAACACAATAAAAAAAATAAAACTAATTAACAAAGAACAACAAAACCTGGATTTTGAGCATATTTTCTTCCACTTGAAACTTCCAATTATAAAGAACAAGAATCCTAATCAAGTTTTCTGTTGAATCAAATTATAAAGAAGAATAAGTCAAATGCATTCAAAATAATTCAAATATAAACAATAAACATAAGTTCAATAATACAGTCAAATAAATATAAACATAAATTTCACAATACATTCAAACAAACCTATGAATTAAATTAATAAATCTGTAAGTAAATAAAAGAATAGTGAATTGTCAATAACTAGTGTTCATAATTTATAATTTTCAAGTCAAAGTCAAAATTTCAAATTAGCTATTAACTTTAAGATATTCACATGCCTTAATACAATATGCCATATTATTGATATGAATAATTTTGCAAGCCCCAATTTTGATATTTATAGACTAAATAAAAGAAAAATTTAAAGACTATTTCCTTATATACTTGAGGTTAATAACACTTAAAGAAACCAAATCCAAATAAAAACCAAACAGAAACCACACTAATTTTAACAAAAATAACATAAAAACCTGCTTCATACTATACTACAGCATCGAATATATAGTTCCAATAATCCAATGGAATGAAAACAGTATGAATAATATATTCCAATGTACACACATGATATAATATACAATAATATATTATATACACATATACAATAATATATTATATAATATATTCCAATGTACACACATATAGTTCCAATGTGTATACAATAATATATTATATACACATTACACTTACACAATCACAAAACACACACTGCACACGCATATAATATACACAGTCATGCTCACGGAACACACACACACATACAATATACATAGTCGCAGAACACACACACACATACAATATACATAGTCGCAGAACACACACACATACTTCAGTATAACAGTAATAAATATATATATATATATTAATATATATATATATAAAGAACAAAACATATACAGATGAAAATACTCACACTAAAATGAAGCAGCAATTTAATCGAGTGTCGGCAGCGAAGGAGAAATAACCAGAAAAATGAAGAAGAATAACCAGAAAAATGAAGAAGAAGAAGAAGAAGAAGAAGAAGAAGAAGAAGAAGAGAGGGAAAATGGGCATTGGGCAGAGCTCCAACTTTTGATTGCGTGAGAGGGCGGCATTGGCAGAGCAATTTCTGTTATTTTTTTTTTATACACATATATATTCATAAAGTTATAAAGAAATTTGGGTCCCTCTCAATTATGGGCCCTGGGCTGTAGCCCTGGTGGCCCTGGCCCAAGGCTGGCCCTGAATGAGACAAAAGCATATTAGATTTAAAGTCACCATATGGAATAAATTTATTTTATATCATGTGAATGTGTGGTTACTGCCATCACTTGAGTTTGTATCTTTCATGTTCTTGAAGGTGGAAAATTCGATGGAAGTAGGTGCTTTTGAGCAATGAAGCACGGAAATGACTAGAAGATGTCATTTCCTAGTTTATGAATTGTTTTCGAAACGGAAAATGTTTCTTGTTTTGAAATTATTTATATTTATTTAAAAAACTCTTCTTTTTTTTATTTTCATTTCATATTGAAAATATTTTCCGTTTCTATTTTTCGGGTAACCCAACTTTTCAGCTTGAGGCAGCTCCATTGCTCTTGTCCTTTCGTTTTGTTCTTCTTTTATTATTATTATTATCATTGGAAGGTTACCTTTATTAAAACATGGGTCTAACTTCTTGTTGGTTGTTATACCTACGAAGGAATTTCATCTTTTGGTACAAATTTTATAGGCCGTCAAACATGACCAAATTAGCGGCCTTCCAGTTACCATGGGTCTAATTGGCCCGTGGACTACTCTATAGCTTTAAGCCCTATGTGTTTAGGATATAATATATAGTTGATATGTAGTGAGTGTGGGATCTTGTTGTAGAGCCTTCGAAGATTGTAAACCTGTTGGTTGTAAAATTAATTAGAGTTAACAAAAACTATTGCACGTGTGTAGGCTTTGACGCTATGTGTGAGAATACCAAAATTAATCAGTTAATTGCATAATTAAAAATTGAATAACCTCATTGCCAATTGGATTGCCATCGAAAACAAAATAGAATGAGGAAGAGGGAAAGAAAGAGACCACTACCTTCTTCACAGCTTCTCGGTCTAGAATGAGAGAAAGAATAAAAAGAGGTGAGAAAAAAAAAGAAAAAGAAAAAAGATTGACATATAATAACACTTTTATTATTTTAAAATTTTTAGTTAAGATAAACTAATAGTATAGGAAAATTATGACGAGGAACTAAAATACATGGGCAGTTGTTATATTTTTTTAAATGTTATGGATAGTACTTTTATTTACCCTAAACCTAAGAATAACACAATTTTTCTATTTTTAGTTATCAAAAACTATCATTTGTGCTAAATAAAAAAATAAAGAAAGAAACTATTATTAACACTTATTTAAGATTAGTATACATATATGATAACATACAATTAATTTTTAATACAAGATCAGTGCTAAAACGTGATTTCATACCTTGCACTGATTATTTTGTCTTTGGAGAGATGAACTTATTAGAAAACTTTAAAGTGAGAAATCAAATTTAGAAGAAATTATGAATCTAGTAGAGTTTTCCTCTAAAACAACAAGAAGATTCCACGATACACTTATAGTAAATCTGGGTTATGTACCCGGATCGGTTCGTCCATAACAGGCTTCAGACCTGCTCCAAATCTGAATCCAAATCCTGATCTAGATCTAGATCTGCAACTATTATATGAAGTTGCAGGGAGAAAAATTGCAAATCCACAATTGAATCCACTTCCTCCAAGTGTGGAGGAAGTGGGAACATGGGAAAGAATCATACTCGTGCATGCTAGCGTATGTATTTGTGGTATATACTGCAGAAATGGTTGTTGAAAGACCGAAAGAAAAAGTACTTGCGTGTTCCGACTTATGCAGAAGGAAACGAACTCTTAAAGTAAATTCTCTAGCAAACAAGCGATTTTTGATTTTGTGATTTTGTTTTCGAACCAATAACTCAACCTATAAAAATTCGACCCAATTTTACTGTGTGAAATCAAATAAGTTCCGATTTAGCTAATAGCGATTTTTATATTATATCTGGTTTCAAATTTCCTAACACCACCTATGTAATACCCACATAATAATGTCATATAATTTAGATGAGTTTAAAATACTAAAAATTGACTTGATAGTAAAAATAAATTGACAAATCGACCACAGGGAGTGCCCTAAAACTTTGATGTCTAAGAAAAATGATATAGCATTGACGAGCATTCTATGATATGATTTATGGTATTAAAAGAAATAGAAACCGACATTGTTTTCGGTACAACTATGATTTAGGTTGAAAAACTAAATTGTCGTATGGGACTTTCAAAAATTCAACAGAACCCTAAGGGGACTCCGATTTTGTGTAAGGAATAATTCTGAAATAGTTTCGAGATGAAGCAAAGGTCTTGTGAGGGCACAGAGCTAAAATCGTCCTTATCGAGCAACCTTGGAATTATTAATTATGAATTTTTAGTATTTGAATCTTAATGAAATTTACGTCTGAGGGTGTAATTGTAATTGTGAAATGCTCAAAGTGGGATTTAGAATTAATATAGGGATTTATATATAATTTTCATGATTTTAATAAATTATACATATATATTATGCATAGTATATTATATAAATTATATGTATATATATGTGTGTGAGTGTGTGCGTGGTGGGCAAGGATTTTACAATAAATATAATATAATGTTACGGGCATTTTTCAAATCACCTTAGGCTATTGTACGGACTGCTGCGGGCTAGGAATGGTCCTATGATAAGGCTCAATCTCTCGAAACCCAATGGGCTCAAGGCCGAAACCATCTCTGCGAGGTCTCATAATTATTAAAGCGCGAGCTCTGATCACGATAGCAAACGAGCTCCTGGCAATGACTCTAGCTCGCTAGTCAACCCAATCAGCTGGTGAATGAGACCATGAAGCAGAATAGCCAGATCTGATGTCTATTTGTCCTTATCTATGGAAAGCCAAACCCCATATGGTGCAGAACTTTTACTCCTTGTTTTATGGAGATAATAAGGGCATTTTGTCCCTCATGAGGTGACCTCGCCACTTTTAACCTTGTGTAAATTGTCGATACCCCGCACTATAAATAGGGGGTCGGAATCAATTGTACATATATGATAAAAAAATACATATTGTTACTCTGCCAAAATAATCAGAGGACAGTTGTGGACTGGGCATCATTCTGGCCGAACCTCGTAAAAAACTCTTGCGTATTGTTTGTTGATAGTGTTATTATTTTCTTCCCCTTGTATTCGTGATTACTGGATTAATACTGGTCAATGAATCTTGGTTGACCATTTTTGAACGTCGACATTTTGGCGCTAGAAGGAAGGCTTGTTTTGATCAACGTTAATGGCAAGGGGGAGACACACAAGAAGTTTTGAAGTGGTGGTCAATCAACCTGGAGATCATGCTAGTCGACTGCCAACAATTCCGCCTGTAGAGGGCGCGGTCGTGACCACTACAGCTATTTTTGTTCCCCCATTGACTGGAATAACCTTGAAAATCCCCTTGTGGGTTCCTTGTTAATCGACTACCCCTATTCCAGGGATAGAGGTGGCCTCGGCCTAGCAGCAACGTTAAGAGGCACTGGAGAATACAGTCAGGTAGCTCGCGGATGTGGTTAGGACGTTAGCCCAAACGTAAGTTCAAGTCATCCAAAATCGGGTGGAGGTCGCTCCACTTGAAGGCGACTCATAACCTTGGGATGAAAGACCCGTTCCAGATGAAAGGGAAGGTAGAAGAACATCACGATAGGGTGGGTCTGCACATTCCTCGAATTCGCGGTCTGGGAGATTGGAAGAACGATGATCTCGGAGAAAGGGACTGGAGGCGCACCCTACAAACCAGAGAGCGAGAGAAAATTGTTATGAAGATCGCTGTGATGAGGCCCATGAAGGGAGCCATCGACATGGAGATCCATTCCTAGGGGAGAGCTCGGCCAGGATCAACCCAGGTCACGCCACTCATTGTAACCAGCCAGGGAATAGGAGATGACATCAGCTTAGGGCTCACTGCTCGCCAGATTGAGGTAACAGATGGGAAAGGCGGTCACCCCCCGGGCAATCTTTGGATCAAAACCAAACTGTAGAGGAGTTATTGCAAAGGGTCCGACAATTGGAGGTGCGACATGGAGCTCATGATCGGAAGGGAGGCCACGATGAAAGGACCTCATTCTGAAGAGAAGTAGAACAAGAGCCTCTCCCCCACAAATTTAAGGTCCCGAACATTCCTCAGTACAACGGACATGATGACCCCTATGACCATCTGGATGCCTTTAACATCCAAATGAACCTGCAGACTTCAAGTTCGCTAGCTAAATGCTGGCCGGGCATTCCCCACGACCTTGGGGGATATACCTCAGACATGGTTAGGAAGTCTACCCCTCCCCCGATAGTATTTGTTGCTGAGAAGAGTGCCAGGAAAGGTTCATCAACCAATACAGGTCGCTCCGAAGGCAGCTCACTCCGATGTGTTATCTCGCCATAGTTTTCTAGTGATCTAGTGAATTCTTGAAGGAATACATAGAGAGGTTCAGGAGCAAGGTCAATAATGTCGAGAACTCCTCAGACGAGAGTATTTTGACCGCGATATCCGCTAGACTTCGTAAAGATGAAAAACTCTATGAGAGCATTTATAAGTCCCTTGTAAGGGACCTAGGCGAGTTTTATGAGCGAGCTGTAAAAGAGATCAAATGGGAGGAAACTTTTGGCTCAAAGAAGCCCAATAACCAAAAGGATGGAGAAGGGGGTAATAACCAGAGCAAGAAGCGGGGCAATAGCTACCATGATAAAGGGAGGCAAGGCCGAAATCCTAATGGTCAAGTCTTTAAAAAAGTAAGGAACGACGACCTCCACACCAGGGTCGCTATGAGCACTATAGTGTTCTATCGGACACGCAAGACAGGATTTTCACTGTAAAGAAGAAAATGGAAAATTTCGGGAGGCCCGATCCCATACGAACCCTAGATAGGTTCAGGAATAAGGACAAATTCTGCGCTTACCATAACGAGACATAACACAACACCTCTGAGTGTTGGGCATTGAAAGATGCGATCGAATAGCTGATTAGGAAAGGTTGCTTACATGACTATGTGGTATGACTGAGAGATCAACAACCCCAGCATCCAGTCCAACCTGAACCTCACCAAGGTCTTGAGTAGGATTGGACACCTGCGGTAAGAACTATCTTCACTATTCACGGTGGGCCTCATATTGTAGGAACCTCTAATAGGTCGCACAGACGTTATGTACAGGAGGCCGATCACCTCCTACTTGCCGGGAATGATGAACAGGGAATCCCGTCAAAGAAAGCTAGAGCAACCCCTAGTGACATCATTTTTTTATAAGAAGATACGAGAGAGGTGCACTGGCCCCACAATGACGCTCTCGTTGTCCAAACTCGAATTGAAAACGTTGAAGTGCAGAGGGTTATGGTTGACATAGGCAGCTCGGTAAATGTGATGTATAGGGGATGCTTCGACCAAATGGGCTTAGGGTTAGACCAATTAAGGGCGTCCCCAGAACCACTTTATGGATTTACTAGAGATGCGGTGATCCCCACAGGATGCATCAATCTCCCACTTACTATTGGGGACTCAGATGGCCAAGCTACTATGATGGCGAACTTCTTAATCATTGATTGCCCTTCGGCATATAACGTTGTCATGGGGAGACTTGCTACGAATGACTTGAACCTGGTCATCTCGACCAAAGCGTTGATCGCCAAATTCCCAACTCTGAATAAGAGGCATTGAAAATGGGATTCAAAGAAAAAAAAGTCAACATTGTCTCACGAGGTGACTCACGGGGTGTGAGTGAGAAAGGAGTCAATCACGATTTGGATCCACGTGAGGTGGATTGCGATCGAATTGTAGGCCTTGTAGGCAAACTAGAAGATGTTGTGGTTAGTAACACGGATGCCGAGAGGTGTCTCAAGTTGGGTAAGGACCTTGTTCTTAAGGTAAAGACTCAACTGACTGACTTTATCAAAACAAACCAGGATATGTTCGCCTAGAATCATGAAGACATGGTGGGGTAAACCCAAAAGTGGTGATACATCGACTCAACATAGATTCCGATCACAAGCCAGTTCGTCAAAAGAGAAGGCCTATGACTGCAAAGCGTTATGCAGCCCTGAAAGAATAAGTGGGCAAACTGCTAGCAAACGGGTTCATCAGAGAAGCGCATTCCCCAGCCTGGGTAGCTAATCCAGTTTTGGTAAAAAAAAAGAATGGGAAGTGGAGCACCTGTGTGGATTTTATCGATTTGAATATAGCATCCCCAAAAGACAGTTTTCCTCTACCCAGAATAGACCAACTCGTGGATGCAATGGCTGGTCACCAACTTCTCAGTTTCATGGACGCTTACTTAGGGTACAACCAAATTCCTATGAAACTAGAGCAACCTACTAGCGCCTTGTTAACATGATGTTCAAGGATTTGATTGGGAGAACCATGGAGGTCTATGTGGATGATATGTTGGTGAAGTCCCAGCAAGTTGATGACCATGTTCGCGACCAGGACGAAATGTTCCAGATCTTGAGGAAATATCATATGAAGCTAAATCCACTCAAGTGCACATTTGGCGTAGCTTCTCGGAAGTTCTTGGGCTTCATGGTAAATGAGAGAGGGATCAAGGAAAACCCAGAAAAGATCCGAGCTCTGCTCGACATGAGGTTGCCAACCAAGATAAAAGATGTGCAGAGCCTTAACAGTTAGATTACCACCCTCAGTAGGTTTGTCTCCAAGGCCTCCGATAAATGTATTACATTCTTTAATATGTTAAAGCAGACCAAAAACTTCCAGTGGATGGAAGAATGCGAGGTCACCTTTCAACAACTAAAAGAATATATGGGGTGGGCCCCACTTATGTCAAAGCCTAAAGAATGAGAGAAGCTGATCATCTACTTAGGAGTGTCGCAATACGTCATCAGTGCCACACTAGTGCGAGAAGAAGACAGGGTACAACATTTGGTATATTATGTAAGCCACAGATTGTTAGATGTGGAAACCAAATATACCCCAATGGAAAAGCTCGCCTACTGCTTAGTGGTGGCATCGAGGAAGCTACGTCCTTACTTTCAAGCCCATCAGATTGATGTGTTGACAAAATATCTGCTAACACGAGTCCTGTAGAAGTTTGACTCGTCAAGCCGATTACTCAAGTGAGTCATCGAGCTCGCTTAGTTCAACATAGAGTACAAATCGAGGTCAGCCATAAAAGGACAAGTGCTAGCAGATTTTATTACAGAGTTCACAGGACTTGCAAAAGAGGAGCCTGAGTCTTCAAGAAGTTTGCCCTGGGAGCTGTATGTGGATGGATCTTCTAGTGAGCATGGAGCTGGAGCTAGGGTTCTGCTGATAAGCTTGGAAGGGCTTAAAATTCCATACGCATTGAGATTTGGGTTTAAAACGACCAACAATGAAGCACAGTATGAGGCACTATTAGTAGGGCTATGCTTGGCAAGAGAAAAGGTAGGACTACTAACGGTCCTTAGTGATTCTCAACTCGTGGTATGTCAAATATGAGGTGAATATCAGGCAAAAGGCCCGAAGATGGTGGCCTACCTCCAAAGAGTTTGGGATTTAATGCGCACCTTTGAGGCGTGCGAGGTAAGCCAGGTGCCATGGAATCAGAATTCTCATTCCGATGCTCTAGCTCGCTTGGCTTCATCTTGAGATGTGGATTCCTTAGGAGCCATATTGGTGGAGTTCATAGCAGTACCAATCATGGAGGGTCAACAAAAAGCTTTAGCTATCACAATGGCCCTAGGATCGTGGATGAAACCCATCATCGATTATTTACAAGAAGAAAAATTGCCAAGTGATAGAGTAGAAGCGCGTTATGTGCGAGCTTGGGCGTCCAGATACTGCCTTTATGATAATATGCTCAACAAAAGGGGATTCATCACCCCATTGTTAAGATGCCTCGATGACCCTGATTGTCAGAAGGTACTCGTGGAAATCCATGCAGGTCATTGTGGAAACCACGTTGGGGGGGGGGGCCCTTGGCTCAAAAAGCGCTTCGCCAGGGTTTTTATTGGCCCACAATGAAACAAGATGCTATGAACCTAGTAAAGAGATGTGACACGTGCCAAAGATTCACAAAGGTCCCAAGAGCTCCACCAGCCTATCTGCAGCAGATGAGCAGCTTGTGGCCTTTCGCCATTTGGGGCATGGATATGATTGGCTCACTCCTGACAGCTTACGGTAGATGCAAGCACTCTATAGTAGCAGTTGATTACTTCACTAAATGGGCAGAAGCGAATGAGCTCGCACTGATATCCATGATAAAGGTGGAGAAGTTCATTTAGAGTAATATCATTTGCAAATTCAGAGTTCCACAATAGATAATCATGGACAGTGGGACCTAGTTCATGTAATGCCTCCTCACCCCAAATAATACAGTAGGTTTACACCTAGTTGTCCAAGAGGCGTTAGGAAACCCTAGCAGCGAAAATAATGGATCGAACCTGCCGAATATTTGTAGGGTTCCCATGCAAGATAAATATACACAAATCTTCCATTAAAATAACATGTAAGTCCAGCATAACAAAAATAGGTACAAATCTCCAAATAGTTACAGCACTTTTGAATAGAATTACATAAAATGATAAAATAATGTTTAAACGTCCATTGATTTTTTTACATGTGCCTCGCTTGCTTCCTTAGTCCCTAGCACACCAAACATACTTGGAATGCGAAATGTTCCAGGGGCCTCAACCCAAGTCAGATTACAAGAATCCAAGTGAGATGGTTTTAAGAAAAGAATAGCTCATGTATGTAAATGCAAGTATGCAAAAATGAAACCCCTTTGTGGAAGCCATGCCAGGGTGTTGCAATCACCCCCGCGCATGCCATGCTGACCTCAAACACACATATGTGACTCTGCGAGTCACTCATGGCGGCCACTAGTTTGCCACAAACAACCACATGCCATAAAGTGATGAAATAAGTAAAATTTCATGCCAAACAAAGGAAGTAAGTGAGCATGTCCACATATAACACTAATGAATCAACGGATGATCAATATGAAGCACAAATAATGCAAGAAACCACTCACACTTTCTGTATTTCTTGTCGGTCCACTGATTTTACAAAATTAAGCCCTTTTAAGTTGCAGTTTCATATAGTACGGGTCACCAAACTAAAGTATTTTTACATAGGATTGTAGGAAATCATTTAAGGAGAAAACCATAAAAATTTTAGTGCAAAATTTCTAGCCACGTACCCTCATGCGCCACCAAAAGGGTGGCCACATGTAGCTATGGCAGGCATGTGTGTCATATGCGCCGAGCCCCTGGTTCTCACGGATTCTGTTTTTGATGTTTAAAATGGCCATAACTCTCTCATTTTAACTCCGATTCGACTTCCATTTGAACCTACGGACTCCCCTTTCAATGTAATATGATTCTATGGAAAGAAAAGTGGCTTACCTTTTTGGTTTCTCCTTCATTTTTGGTGATTTCTCAATCTGGTCTCTCTACTTTAGCTTCCTTTGCTTTCTTTCTTTGGATTCTTCTCTCCTTTGCTTTTCTCTCCTACTTTTTCTCTACTTGGCCCTCCTCTCTAACACTTTTATAGTCCTTTATCCCCAAGTTTCAAGATTGCACTTATCTTCTTAGGTTGGCTATTTTCTTCCCTAGCAATAATGGCTATCTTTGAAATTCTACCATTTGATTCTTTCTTCATTTGAAAGCTTTTCATTCACCCAATCTCTTGCCTCCAATTGCCCTTCACGTGGCTTCCAAAGCAAACCTTCTTATCCCTTTCTTTTGGTGAACCAATAGAATTCCTCCAAGTTTTTCTTACTTTGAATTAAGGGTGGAAGTAATTATGGTTATCTCAAACTTTAAAACTTTTAAGTTAAACCCTCCAATACAATTTCACCAAATCAAGGCTTCTTAAACAAGCATTTATCATGACAATTATTCTTATTATTGGAGAAGTTACCCTTTATTTTGCATTTAAGTCCTTAAAACCATTTTCATTTGCATGCAAATCCAAAACTTCCATTAGAACACATTTTATCACATCATCAATCCTTTACATTATATCCAACCTCTACATTAAATTTTTAGGGTATTACAGTTCACCAGCGAGCAATTCATCCAGTTCTGCTTATCGATCATGGACCATCCTCAAGCTAATGGCTAAGTTGAGGCTGTTAACAAGATAATTAAGCAAATTTTGAAGACAAAGCTAGAAGATAGAAAGGGGACCTGGGTGGATGAACTGCAAACGGTACTTTGGCCATATTGAACAACAGCTCGGACCACCATAGGGGAAACTCTTTTCTCTATAGTCTATGGATATGAGGCGATGATCCCTATGGAGAATGAGGTGATCAGTCAATGAAGAACCACCTTCAACCCCGAGGATAATAACTAGTTATTAGCTACAAATCTTGATCTACTCGATGAAGCAAGGGAGTTAGCTCGCATGAGGGTGGCTATCTATCAACAACGGATCACAAGGTATTACAATCAAAAAGTTTAAGTTTAGTGCTATAATGTTGGTGATCTCGTGTTGCGCCTTATTCTTCCCGAAGCTCGGAAGGCTAGCAATGGGGCACTAGGCCCGAACTGGGAAGGACCTTATAGTATCAAAGAAAATATGGGCAACAGAGCATATCACCTGGAAGATATGAATGAAGCCATTTTTCCACGAGCTTGGAACACGGAATATCTCAGAGCATATTTTCGATAAGCAACATCTTTTCTTTACATGATGTTTGACTGATGTTATGCTTATGCTGACATTTCTTTGTTAATGAATTGAATTTATTATCATTGCTGTGAACACTTATTATTTTCGCTTTTCGTTAAATGATAAGTGGTAAGAAATAATTCTAATTTGGGGTCAAAGGGCTAGGATATACGAGCTAGGGCCCATTCAACTTGGCTTACGTGCCATGGTTTGTGGCTTATATGAGCATTCATCTTAACCTTTACCCTAGGTCGTGGTCGGCAAACTGGAGCCCATTCATCTTGACGACAGTGTCATGGTTTGGCACCTATTAAGTCACCATCTCGGTTAAAAACTTATGAGTCATGATTCACTAGCTGGGGTCCTCTCATCTTGACCTCACTAAGCCCCCAAAAGTCATGGTACGTTAGCTGGGTTTAAATTGCGATCTACCTGGAGGTATAGCTTAACGGTAAAATGCGATTTAATTTAACTACAGTATGTTAGCTTAGATTTGATCTCATGATCATAACCTATTGGACATATGGTTTGAACTAATGAAATCTTACTTAACGTATTATCCAAAGTTGTTTAGTTTTGAGACTTATTAGTTACGAGCCAAAGGTGTTCTTGAATTAACTAAAGTTAAACTCATGCGCGATCTTTGTGTTCAGCTTTCAGCTTACAGCAAATGAGGAAGCAACAAATTTTGATTCAATAAGAAAAGTGTATTGCTTTGAAAAATCTAAGTACAAGAATAAAACAAGAAAAAGAAAATATCCTAATGACCTGGAGAAGTCGAGCTTGGAGCAGCTGCATCTTGGGGAACTGGATTGCTGGATTCTTCAGTAGAGAGGTCGACCATGATCTGATCGGGTTTGGGCTTGGGCTCGGTAGTGACGACTCTAGAGTTCGCGGCATCGGCAACATATTTCTTCACCTCATCCACCGCTTATTCACCAAAGCAGGAAAAGTAGAGATCAGGATACGCTTTCCACAAAGTGAAAACAAATGCACTGCAAATATCAGACTCGACCTCTTCACGCTCCTTTAAGACCCGAACCCCAACGTCGACCTTTAATTGCTCGAGATCACCTAAGCGTTGCAGCCAGCTTCGCCTCAGCCTTATTCAACTTCGAAGTCGCTTGGGAGAAGGTTGACTCGTACATCCACTTCTAGCGGGCTAACTCGTCTTCAGCCTCCATTTTGGCTCTCTTCACTTCTCTTACTTGACCCTCCAGGCCCTCAACCTTGCCCCAGTATTTCTTGGACTCATTCATCAAGAAAGCTAGACTCTTCTCCATCTTTTTCTTGTCCTTCCTGAGCACCCCGATGGTGGCCTCGAGCTGTACTTTTTCCTTGACTACTCGGGCTCTCTTCTTTCTTCTTGAAGACACCCAGGGAAGCTTATGAAACTTGGAAGGTCAGTACATGAGAAGAAGATGAAACAAGAAATACAAAGTTGAGCGAAGAATCATACCAAAAGACTGTGGCGAGCGACAAAATCGCAGAGCGCATCACCCGACACCTCATTTTTGTCCAAATCCTTGGCATAGTTACCAAGGACCCTATCCAAGCTGTCAAGAATGGAGGCAAAGTATATCCCATGGCCCGCGACCTTAGAAGCGCTCGACTCATCAACAACAACTACCTTTTTTCTTTTGTCTGCCCGAGCCTATTGAATGGCCTGCAAAGTCGGAGGAGCTTTTCTTTTGCTCCCAGCACTAGGAGACTCCTCGCGAACCATAGACTTACAGTGACTCGCAGTAGCTATGGCCACCCCACGCTATGAGGAGGTTTCTGTAGGAACAGAATTTGAAGAAGTTGTGCCATTCGGGGCAGGGACGAGATCAGGTAGAGCGACAAAGTCGCGACTCTCACTGGCCACCTTGGCATGCGGCTCTATCCTTTGGATTTTGGCAGGAGAGGATAAGGCGCGGACGACCTCAAGTAAGCTCAAGATCGTAAAAGTTTTGGGTCTTTCGAGCTGGAGCTTCATTGCTTCTGATAACGTTGGCAAAGCCGCAACTGTGACTTCTTGACGAGCTTTGCTTTCCCTGACTGGACTTTCGTTGAAGTCGACTACGTCAAAGGCTGACCCTATGTCCTTTTAGCTCTGAACTCCTATGTCCTCTTCTCTGATATCTTTGACGCTAAGAGGAGCGAGCTGGTAATTATGGAGAAAACAGTCAGAGAGCTCGCAGTCATCCTCGTTTGTTTTTGCCTCCAAAGCTTCTTGAAGTCCTTGTGCCTCGGAGATGGTTAGCTGGGCTTCCCACTAGCAACGTTTGCAAAATCGAGAAGGGATTCGTAAATAAGGAGTGATGACAAATAAATGGACGTGACAAACGCAAAACTAAAGGACTACTTACTCGGTACGAGGACAAAGTTACCGAGGTCGTTGAGCGAGGAACATGAAAGGTAAAACCACTGGGACTTATAGTCCCCTACATTAGACTTGCCCATGGCCTTCCCTTGAGGCAAGAGTTTCTTACAGTTTGAAGAACGAGCTGCCATATAATACAGCCCATCCTTCGTACCTTTGAAAGAATAAAGGTACCTAGAGATCTTAGGGTTGGAAGAAGAAGTTTGTTCTTTTTGAAAATTATGGCTAAGGAGGTTATTTGGGCGTAAGAATTGGGTGTCAACTGGAAATGGGCGAGTTTTAGGTCGTTTAAAATGGCTATGAGGTAGGGATGAAGCGGAAACCTAAGTCTGAACCCTAGGTGTTGAGGGTTGAAGGCCACATATCCTACAGGAGGAAAAATTGCGTGGTCACCAGGAGAAGGCACCATGAGACTTGTGCCACAGGGAAGTCTATATTCCGAGGCGCATGACCTCAGTTTGTTAATCATGATTTTTGAGGGGTAGCATTTGAAGACCTCGCGAGTTGCACCTTCCTCGACAGCTCGTTGGGTGACTATAGGATCGGTATGCTGAGGAACCCTCTCAGTAACCTCAGAACTAGACCATATTACATCCTGCACAGTTCGCAACAGCATTCCCCCATTGTGCTCTGAAGAGCTAGATGTGTCATCATCTGCTACCTTGTAGTTGCGGCGTTTCTGACTTAATATAGGCATTTATGATGAAAAGACAAAAAGAAAAAAGTATCAGGTCGCTAAGAACAGACCGACCCTCGTGAACCGATGTTCTAGGGGATACCTTCTACCTATTAGGTCTAGCGCTTCGCAACAGGGTATGACTTAAAACAGAGTGGACTGAGTTTCTAAGCTGATTAAACCTCCTAAAATAAATGAAAGCTAACCCTGCAAGACACACAACCATTTCCAGGAGGTGAGATATGGAAACGAAGTCGATAGAAAGAATGGAAGCAAGAATGAAATAAACTAAAGGACTATGAGGAACTTACTGTTCTTGATCGATTGCTGCAAAAAGCTGAGAAGAAGAACCAGTAAGAAAGGGATGGTGAAGGGTGGAGAAGCTTCATAATTGGCGGCAATGGAGTCTTGGAGTCGGGAGGAAGAAGAAGGTTGCAGAAGTAGGGGATATTTTTAAAATGACATGATAAAGGGGGGGAAAGAATTCCCTCATGCTTTTATAGTTTGGGACACTCCACCGTTGGATGAAGAGACCGATGAGGTACCCTAGATCCAATGGTGGTGTGTGAGAGCATGGGGCCCACGGACATAATGATTGAGCGGTTATGGGGAAAGTGTACATTAAAGGCGCCTCAGACATGACATGCAACGTGGAATGATGTAATTTGAAACGATTGGGCAGAAGTTCAAAAGGTGGATTGACAGCTAGCATAACCCAATTTGGTTTACACATGTCAGCTCGCGCTCCAAAGATCGCATCACGAGCTCAGGGGCTAGTGTTACGGGCATTTTTCGAATAGCCTTGGGTTATTGTACGAACTGCTGCGGGTTGGGAATGGTCCGATGATAAGACCAAACCTCTTGAAGACCAATGGGCTCAAGGCCGAAGCCATCTCTACGAGGTTGCATAATTGCTAATGCGTGAGCTCTGATCACGATAGCAAGCGAGCTCTTGGCAATGACTCTAGCTCGTTAGTCAACCCGATTAGCTTGCGAATGAGACTACTAAGCAGAATTAGTGGATCTGATGTCTATCTATCCTTATCTGTGGAAAGCTAGACTCCACATGGTGCAGAACTTTTACTCCCTTTTTTATGGAGATAATAAGGGCACTTTGTCCCTCACGAGATGACTCCACCACTTTTAACTTTGTGTAAATTATCGATACCCCGCACTATAAATAGGAGGTCGGAACTAATTTACAGACATGATAAAAAAAATACATACTGTTACTTTGCCAAAATAATTGGAGGACAGTCGTGGACTAGGCATCATTCTAGCCGAACCACGTAAAAAACTCTTGCGTATTGTTTGTTGATAGTGTTATTGTTTTCTTCCCCTTGTATTCGTGATTACTGGATCAATACGGGCCAACAAATCTCGGTTTACCATTTCTGAACGTTAACATTTTAACTCTAGAAGGAGGGCTTGTTCTGATCAACATCAATGGCAAGGAGGAGACACACAAGAAGTTATGAAGTGGTGGTCAATCAACCTGGAGATCATACTAGTTGGACGCTAAAAAATTTCACCTATAGGGGGCACGGTCGTGACTGCTGCAGCTGTTTCCATTCCCCCATTGTCTGGAACAACCTCGGGAATCCCCTCGCGGGTTCATTCCGAGCGAACCACATAAAAAAACTCTTTCGTATTGTTTGTTGATGGTGTTATTGTTTTGTTTGTCTCATATTTGTGATTATTGGATCAGTACAGGCCAACGAATCTCAGTCGACCATTTTTGAACGTCGATATATAATATATATATATATATATAAGAGTGGTGGCCAAGGTGCTTCACGGCCAAGTGATAGCTATAATATATAATATACATATAAATGCTTGGAGTCCAAGCCTAGATAGGTATAAATTGGCTTAGGCAAAGGGGAAATATAGGGAGAGAATAGAGAGAAGAAGAAGAAGGGAAAGAAAAAGAATGGAAAAATGAGAAAAATAAGTAGAAAAGTTTTGAGAAATTGCATAGATATTCTTAGAATTAATTTGGGGCTAGAAGAGTATGATCGAGGCAATAAAATTATTCGAGCACGCATTTCGAGATCAAAGCATGCATATTGAGGAAGTCTGAGAGGCTAACTTATGGTGAGTAATATTTTCTAGATAACTATTTTGGGAATTATTGTGGAGAAAAAGTTTAGAAAATTATTTAAGAAATATTTATTTTGTAATTTTTGAGGAAAAAGAAATTATGGAAGTTAGAGAAAGAAATAAGAGAAAAATTTGGAAAATTTCTAGAAATTTTAGAAAATTTGGAATATTGTTTTATGAATTATTATGAAGAAAAATTTGGAAAAAAAACCTTAATGAGGTATTTATTTTCAAATTTTCGAAGAGAAAATAGGAAGAAAATTATGCAAAATTGGAAAAAATAGATATTGATATTCTTTTAAATGAATATGATGTGTAGGGATCGTGAGGCTCAAGGTTGAGCATTAGTGTGATTACTTGAGCTTTGACACGAAAATTGAGGCTGGGCATTCTAAATTACGTTCAAGGTAAGTGTTCTTATAAAAAAACTTGTTTATTTGTGATTAGTTTACTATCAAAACTTAGCTTGTTTATACAAATGATTTGATTTGTGAAGTGGTTTTGTACCCCAAACTTGTGAGCGTTCTTACCCTAAAAACTTGGTATATTTGTTCTCCCTAATCGTGTTATGATTTCAAGGAAATGACTTTATTGCATGTGAATAGTTTAACCTGTGGAAGGTTGTTTCCATATGGGAGGTTTCTCCCAAATTGTTTTATGCATGTGCATTGAATTTCGTGCATTATAAATTCATGTTTTGAAATGTTGAGTTTGTATGATGCATATTTAAGTGTTATCCATGTGGGATGTAGGTTGTCAACCTGTGTGTGGCACTTAAGTGATAGCACTCGTGATGCGTGCTAAGGAATAATGTTATGTGACCCACTTGGGACGGGACTAAGACGAACTTCACCCTACGGTACTCAAGTGGCGGAGCTAAGAGTGGACACCACCCATTTGTTAGCTCAAGTGGCAAGAGCTGAGAGTGGACACCACCCCAGATGCCTTTGATAAATTATAGTATTTTTTCTTTTAATTTTTATCTATTTTTGTTATCGAAAGCTCACTGAGGAGGCTGTCAGCTCTTAAGATAGCTCAAAGTGGTAGTATGCTATGGAGGAAGAAATTACCTCTTTAATAACCAACAACACCTGGGAATTGGTCCCAAGACCACAGAAACAAAAGCTGGTGAAGTGTAAGTGGCTGTTCAAAATCAAAGAAGGTATGTTACCCACTGATCCCTTAAGGTTTAAAGCTAGATTAGTAGTTAAAGGGTTTACTCAAAGGGAGGGCATTAATTATAATGAAATATTTTCTCTTGTTGTTAAATTTAAAACCATTCGTATGATGCTTGCAATAATTGTTTAGTATGACTTAGAACTAGAATAGCTAGATGTTAAAATTATTTTCTTGCATGGAGATTTAGAAGAACTTATTTATATAGAACAGCCTATTGGCTATGTTAACAAAAACATCCTGATTATGTTTGTTTGCTAAAAAAGTCATTGTATGGTTTAAAGCAATCCCTACATCAATGGTACAAGAAATTTGATAATTTTGTAATTGGGATTGGTTTTGTTAGGAGTGAATATGATAACTGTCTTTACTTTATTCTCTTAGATATCCCTGTATATTTGTTGCTGTATGTTGATGACATTTTGTTGATTAGCAAATCTAAGTCCAAGATAAATGAATTAAAATCAATGTTGAACACAAACTTTGATATGAAAGACTTAGGTTATGCTAGGAAAGTTTTAGGGATAGTAATTGAAAGAAATAGAAATAAAAATTGTCTAAAAATTCACCAGCATGATTATTTACCAAATGTTGTATAGAAATTTGGCATGTCAAATTGTAAACCAGTAAATACACCTTTAGGAGGTCACTTTGTTTTATCTAAAGCTCAATGCCCAACATCAGATCCTGAAAAATTGAAAATGGAGTTTATTCCTTATGCTAATGTAATTGGACCCATCATATATTCCATGATTAGTACCAGGCCAGACCTTGCATTTTCAATCTCTTTGCTTAGTAGATTTATGTCTAACCCTAGGAAACCTCATTGGTAAGCCTTAAAATTTTTGTTAAGATATATTAATGGCTCTTTGAATGTTGGTTTAAATTACATGAAAAAATCTTATGCACTTGATTTGGTAGGGTTTGTAGATTTTGACATTGCAGGAGACTGAGGTTCAAAGAAGTCCACTACAGCTTATTATTTTACCCTAAGTGGTAATTGTATCAGCTAGAAGTCTCAGTTGCAGCCTTTAGTTGCACTGTCTTCCACTAAGACTGAGTATGTGGCTATGATGGATGCCTTTATGGAAGCCATTTGGCTTCAAGGACTCTTGAAAGAAATTCAAATGCTACCATGTAAGGTGGTGGTATTTTCTGATAGCCAAAGTGTTATTCATTTGTGTAAGAACCTTGTATACCATGAAAGAAAAAAGCATGTGAATGTTAAATACCACTATGTAAGGGACCAAGTAGCCAACAGAAGCGTAATTATTCAAAAGGTCCCTACAAAAAACAACCCAGTTGATATGGGAACAAAAATTGTGACTGCAGCCAAGTTTAAACACTGTTTGGGCTTGCTGCGTGTCACGGTTGGTTGAAGGAACAATTAACATGAGTAATGAAGGCAAAGGTTGTAGCATGCTACATTGATGGAGAATTGTCCCTTAATGATTGAAGCTTCAAGGTGGAGATTGTTGTATTAATGTGAAGCTTCAAAATGGGTGCGTTTAATAGAGGGGCAGGACGGTCATTTTGGAAACCCTCATGGCTGCCCAAAATGGCAGCGTTTTGGGCCTTGAGTGGATGGCAACCCCCCTGGTGTTTCACTTTGTGTTCTTCATCTTGTCTTTTAGCCTGCCTCTTCCCCGATTGTTGATGTTGCATGTTGTGCCTTTATACGATGCAATCAGCACCGTTAGTGTCCCCTTTATATCATCTACAGTCTCCTTGAGATGTGCAACACATAGCCTCTGATTATCTGCTTCATTTAGGGTTTGTTCGATCATTCTCTAGTTTTCATTCTTTCTGTATAGTTGATACACATGTTTTTCTCTCTAGGGTGTAAGCCTATAATCTGTAGCTTATGGTTATGAGGCTGATTTAACTGGAGAGTCAATTTGTATAGTGAGATTAGAGAGTGATTTTTGGGTAAACTGAGGCTGTAATAAGATTTTCTCCCGATAATGCAGTGAGCTCTCTTTGCCAGAGCTCAACGTGGATGTAACCCTCTTTAATGGGTGAACCACAGTAAAATCGTTTGTGTTCTTTTATATTTTTGTTTCTGTTTATTTGCATGCTTGATTCATCTAAGCCTCTGTGAATGTTTGCTGGCTCTATTTTGCTTATTGTGTTTGAGTAGTGTTCGAGAGTTGTCTTGGCTCAACAATTATTGTCCGGCCAATCTGCCGAAGGCTGAGAGTTGCTACCAATTCATCCAATTTGCTTCAAACCTAGAATACGTTGGTGTCATGTTCGAGTCCTAGAATGCCAAAACCCTGTTCCAGGTCAAATTTGACGCCCCCTCCAGCCTTAAAAGGAGGTGGTTCCCCAGACCTTCTTTCGAAATTTCGATGCTGCGCATCGATGACTCAACTAAGCTATTCTTGAGAAACCTTATGGCCTTTGAGCAATGCTACCCTAGCTTGTCGAGATACATTACATCGTATGCATTCATCATGGACAGGCTGATCAACACTTCCAAGGACGTGGATGTGCTCCAAAAGGCTCGGATCATATGCAACTATTTGGGGTCCCATAAAGACGCTTCTAATTTGTTCAATAAATTGTGCTGCGAAATTAAACTTGGGGATTTTCACTTTGCCAAAGCATGCAGGGATGCTGCAAAATACAGTAGCCAGCAGTGGTTGTAAGCTATGGTGTCTTTGAAATGGAATAATTTTAATACGCCATGGGGGTACATAGGTTTTGGTGTTGCTCTCATTTTTTTTCTCTCAACACTCACAGGTTTCATCAATGTACTTATGCTTTTTTTGAAATCGATTGATTGAATATGGAATGGAAATGAGTATAATAAAATTTAAAATTATCCTTCATGAGTGGGAGATGAAGAGTAATAAAAATGTATCTCCATATCTATTTCATTTAACAATAGAAATGAATGAAATGAAATGATATTTGATGTGGTCATAGGCTCCCTGCATACAACATGCGCACAGAGGGGCCTAGTCATTGCTACATGTGTCGTGCAAGGACCAACTAATTAGGAAATACTCACCATCAAGCATTTCACCATTTGAGATTTATACGCTAACCTGGGAAGGCCGACTCTTCGTCATAGTCTATCAACCTTAGCCTTCGGTTGCACTCAAGAAATCTTACATTGGATCCCGAATATTGGCCTATGTTGTCACTTATTTCTCCCTTCCACTCCAAAACACTCATGTATTTTTAGAAGAGAGGAATTATATTTCTTGGTGGAATGATTTGATGAACTAGATTACACAACCTTTTATAAGGAAGGTTCTATCAAAAACTAAATACAAAACATTACTTCTTTTCTTACCTTTACTTGGAGAATACAAGAGATTTTATTGGAATTCAAAAAACCTTCTCGATTTCATCTTTCAACATGTTGGATTCATTGTGTTGAATTGTCTTGAATTTCCACGTGAAACTCTCCATTTTCTTCTCTTCCAAATTCATTTGCTACCCTTGATTGTTGTGAACGTTTAATTAATAACATCACTCTCCCCCCTTAAACTTGCAACTTCAATATCTTGAAGTTTCATTCGTTCAATCACTTTGAGCTTTCTTTGGAGATGCTTGAATATGATTTTGTTTTTAATAACTTCATCAATATATTCAATACCTGCTCAACAATCATCACATGTTCCAGCTTGATCTCCTTTGACTTGACCTATTCTCGAATACAATGAAATCGAGTGTCAATATTCTTCAACCTTTCATGATGAATTAGGTTTGCAATAGCCAACTTGTTGTCCACATACAACCTCGTCGAGCCAGCCTATTCCAATTTCAACTCTTTTAGCAATCTTTTTAACCAAATTACATGACAATCACATGATGTAGTTATAATACACCCAGCCTCGCATGTTGATAGAATGACCATGGATTATTTTTCCCATGTTCACGTAAATACAGTTCCTTCAAAGTATAGAACATGTATCTCGTCGTGCTCTTTTGGTCACTGGGGCTTCGAACCCAGTCACTATAGTTGTATTCGATTAACTCCAAGTTTCCTGAACCACAGAATAGGCCATGCCAGATTATCCCCTTAATATATTGAAGCACTTTTTTGTCTCCATCAGGTAAGAGCCATTTGGCTCCTCTATAAATTAACCTACCAAGCCGACTTCAAACAAAATATTTGACCTTGTGTAAGTTAGATACCACAAACTACCAATCAGGCTTTTGTAGCATCTTGAATTTACTGACTTTCCCTCTCTCTTCTTTGGTTATCCTAACTTCACATTCCACTAGAGTATCTGTTGGATGGCACTCTGCCATGTTAAAACCTTCCAAGATTTTCTAGGTATATGTCGTTTGGGATACAAATATTCCACCATTTCCCTGTACGTTTTGGCTCAAACCCTAAGAAGTGTACCATGAGCCCTAAATCTGTTATCTCGAACTCCTTTTCCATTGATCTTTTGAACTCATGGGTTATGGTTGGATTATTATTTCCAAATTAAGAAGACTAAGTCATCCACATACAAGCAGACTAGCAATATTTCACCAATTTGTTGTTAATTTGTCTTTATATATAGGGTATGTTCATATAGGAACTTTGAGAATCTTGATTGCATGAAGTAGGTATTGATCCTTGCATTCCATGCTCACAATGCTTGCTTCATCCCATAAAGAGCTTTCCTCAATCGACACACCTTGTCTTCTTGTCCTTCTTATTTGAATCCGGGAGGTGGATTCACATAGGCCTCTTCTTAGAGGTACCCATTTAAGAAGGCTAACTTCGTGTCCATGTGGTACAACTTCCACTTCCTCTAAGCTTCCATCGAGATAATTAATATGACTGTGTCTAGGTGGGCTATTAGAGCAAATATTTTGTCATAGTTAACTTCATGCTTTTGTTTGTAACCTTTTGCCAACAATCTTGCTTTATCTTTGTTAACCTTTATCTTTGTTTTGAACACCCATTTGACATCAATAACCTGTGTCCTTTAGGTAATTCAACCAATTCCCAAGATTGGTTTTTATTTATTAACCAAATTTGTTCCTCCATGGCTCTTCTCCATTTCTCATTTCAAGATGCTTCCTCAAATGTTAATGGATCATAATCTGCAAGCAAACAAAACTTAGATAATTCATCATCTTCCTCAATTCTCAGGGTAAAGTTGTAGATGTCTTGTAAGTCTTTGTTTTTCTCATGGCTGGATTGCTCAATTCTCCAACCTTGGGATGGACTTCGAGGTGATCCTCGACTTGGGGTGGAGACTCTTCATCTTCCTTTTCCGCCACAACCTGCTTTCCCTTCTCGTCAGTCCAACATCGAAATGGCTTTTCATCATACTCAACATTTATTGTGTTATGAAATTGGATAAAAAATAAACCACAATCAAACCATCAATCACACACGCAAACAAAAACTAATTTTACGTGGAAACCCAAATTGAGAATAATCATACGTAGAGAGAATAAAATATCACTAAACAAACATTGCTACAACAAAAGTGATATTGCCACACCAAAATATCACTAAAATGATATTGTTGCAACTAGTTCCAAAGCATTAGGTGATATAAATGTATAGCAATAGCACCACAACCCAAGAGGGGAGTAAATTAGGTTATTTTAAAATTTTGGTCAAACTTGAACTCCTTTTTGTAGAATAATGAGATTTTAATGTAATGTAGGATGATTTTGAAAGATGCCTGGAATAATGAAAATAAAAGCAATAGAGGGACACAAGCGTTTTATAGTGGTTTAATTTAAACCAATCTTAATCCACTCCCCTATCTCCTCACTAAGGATTTTGAAACAATCCATTAAATCTATTCCTACTTGATCTCAAGTAAGCCCTCTAGCATTAAGCCAAGAAAATACAAACTTCCTACTCAAACATGTAGGTCATCTAGCAATGTAAGCTAGGATAACAAAGAATGATACAAGAAGAGAAGATCTGAAGGTATAGACTCTTAGTTACAATATCTCTCAAGTCATACACAAGGCTTAAATAAAAATGATGCATATGATAATCAAAGCCTTTTAAGAAAAAAATGAGTAAAACAATTGAGTAAAAAAATATGAGTCACTTGTAAGCTTGTACGTAACATAATCACTTGGATGTCTTGAATGATCCACAAGACCTCTAATCACAGTGTTTGGCAAGGGATTTCAAAAATATTATTGTTGGTGATAGAAAGCCAGAATTTGAGGACTTGACGAACTAGTAATTGGAAGTCTTTGCAATAGAAACGGTCAACAGATTCAAAGAATCGATCGACAAGTTACTTTAAAAATTCAGACAATGGTCGACAACTTGGTACATAATGGTCAATAGCTTTGGATAAAGCCGACAGATGCTGATGCAGATGAGGTCGATAGAAAGCTATCGAGAGCTTGTTTTTGAATGGTTGACAGCCACATGAAGGCTGGTCAACAGCTTGGATTAAGAACCACCAAAACAGCCGACAGTTGGTTCTTTGAATTCTTAAAACATTTTGCTCCGTCTTCTCTAATACTAAAAATCGATTTTGAAACTCCTTCAAGAGACTTTTTGAGAAATATAAAACTTTATTTTTCCAATCTCCATTAAGTTCTATTACAACTTCTCTTTTTCTCATCTTTTGTCATTCTTTTTCTACAAGCCAATCACAACAGCAGAAGGAGTAGGCTTCACCATTGACAATGGCGAACGTTCTAACAATGCTTGCTGATCCAGTCACCTCCAATTTTGTGATGCTTCAAATTCTATCGATCAGTGATGATTTAACATCCAATCTTCACGTCTATTCATCTTCAATGTCTTGCTGACTCCTATTTTCCAACGGCTTACAGAGCGACCTCCAATGCTTGCAAGTGACCAAGTCTAGACTAGTTTTCCTTCTTCGTCGAGGCCAAGAAGCATAGTTACATTAAGGTGTTCATTATGGCTTTGATACCACTTGTTGGAGTATGTTGTCACTCATTTCTCCCTTTCACTTCAAAACACTTGTGTATATTTCTAGAAAAGAGGACTTCCATTTCTTAGTAGAATGATTTGATAAATCAGGATTACACAACCTTTATTGGGAAGGGTCTACCAAATATTAAATATAGAACATTAAATCTTTTATTATCTTTACTTCAAGAATACAAGAGATATTATAGGAATTCAAAAAACCTTGGTTTTATCGTTCAATGCTAGATTCATATTACTAAATTGACTTAATTTCCACTTGAAACTCTCCATCTTCTCATCTTCCAAATTCATTTGCTATCCCTTGATTCTTGTGTGAGTTCAATTCCATCACCGAATAGGATACCCTTTAGAAATGCTCGAGGCGCTCACCCCAGCATTTCTTAGATGCCAACCCTTGGAAGTGCTCGCCTATGGACAAACTTCCAATCTTTCACATGCTTGAAGGTGCTCACCTTAGACATACTTTCGATTCCAACCTTCTAAATGCTTGAAGGTGCTCTCCCTTGAGCATACTCACAAGCTTTGCTACACACTATTGAGCTTTACCTTTAAACATCCCAAACAACACTTCACTCCCGATTTCCACGTTGGCATTGTTCGCTCCATACTTCAACAAACTACCAACTAATAAATTAGCTCCACCGACAATGACTAACAAATTGGGATCACTAATCACTATAAAAAAATTGGCATTTAGCAGCAGTTTTCAAAACTATTGCTAAATCAGCCATTGAAGAGCATTTAGCGGCGGTTTTCAGCGACTGCTAGAGCAAGCGCCGCTAATTATATTTTTTGAGATGGTTTTTATAATATTTAGAGGCAGTTTCAAACTGCTACAAAAATTAAAAAAAAAATTGAATTTTTAATTTTAGCAGCAATTTTAAAACCATTGCAAAAATTAAAAACAATTAAATTTTTAATTGCCAGGCGCACGCGCAAGCATGGGCAGCCCACCTCTAGCCTTGCTCGCACCCGCGTGCCAGCGTTGGCTCGTGTGCGTGCTTGGCCCTTACGCACCAAGTGGCGATGCTAGAAATTAAATTCTAGCCTTCCCCTCCCCTAGTTTCGAACCTAGGATCTCTCCTACGCGCGCGCGCGCCAACCGTTTGATCTGCGAAACTTCCTTGACATATATGCCCGTTTATAAATTATATACTAATCTAATCACTATTTTTCAGAATTATAGTTTATATTTTCTAATATATATTAAAAATATTTATTAATTGATTATTTTTTAAAAGAGTAATGGAATATGTAAGACCCGCTTTCGAATATTCCCGCTTAGCATGGGATATTCAAAAGAAGGACATTACAAAGATGATATAGAACAAAACTGAATTCAATTAACAACTCATTTCATTTTTGATAGTAGAAATTAAATTAAGGTTCAATTATATTTCCAATATCTCATAACCCTAGGCTCGATGGCCATACAAAATAATAAGAGGCTTAGATGCCACTAAACATAATAAATTCTCATCACTATAAATCTCACCAAATTATTAACTAGGATCTTTGAAGTTAGGACGCATCTCTGTACACCACTATTCCTGGACTATAGTCTTACTAGACTCGCCCCCAATAATAGTCCTCCCTTTACTTGGAATGACAAAGAAGATCAAGTAAGCCACAAGCCTCAGTAAGTTCGAGAACAAAGAACAATATATAGGATTCAAGAACATGATAACACCAAGAGTAATCAAGGACTCCATAATTATATACAAGATTCATGATTAAAGAATTTATCAATTCAACTTAATATATTATGTCACCATATATCACTATACAAATATGCATAAAAATTTAATATCATTATCAATTCTCACAGGCTCGCAAGCCATCAATCAATACATGCAAGAGTGCATCATTCCATTATCAATATCAATCTCCCTGGCTCTCAAACCATCAATCAATGCATGCAAAAGTGCATAATTTTCATAGAACTTCACAAATAAATATGGAGCCAACCTGCAGGGCTATGACCACCTTGTCCTGCGCCAGGTGCTCTAAGGTACACTTTCTCCCTTCGTGCAAAATAATAGATGCTCAAAACATATATATATGTAACATGTACATGTATGCATTTTCCAACAATATGTATTTAAATTATTGTTTCCGCGATATTCATACTTTCAACATCATTTACCCATACCGGCTATTTTTCCATCATCAGATAAATTCAATATATCTTACTTTATAAAGTTTAACACATTCAAGATGTAATTTATGACACATAAATGCTTGATGTTTTTATTGAAACCAAATAGGGGTACTTTCTTATTTACATTTATGTATTCAAGGAAATGAAAGGTAAAATATAAATTGAAGAAAATGAAAACATTTACTTAAATTAATGGAATGTAAATGGATAGGGTGTGAGCAGAGAGCTCGAAATCAAAGGCTTATGGGAAGAGCTCGGGATGAGCTCGAGGTCATGAGGCGAACAAGAGTTCTCTGAATGAGCTCGCAGTCAAGGGGTTGGGCAAGAGCTCATGGCCAAGAGCTTGAGAAATGAACTCAAGGGAAAAAGCTCCCAGCTAAGGCTCATGGCAAAAGAACATATAGGCAGGAGCTCGTTACAAAGAGCTCGCGATTAAGCTTATGGTCAGAGCACATAGACACGAGCTCGCGGAAAGAACTGGAGGGAAGAGCTCGGAAAGAGTTCGCTGAAACATAAATGCAATTGTATGTGCATATATATATATATAGGTGGGTTAACCGAACAGATCATGGCACTCGAACTGTAACGCCCCGTTTTTCCAAAACGAACATTACCTCGAGATTTCGGGAATATATATATATATTTTTTTTCAACATCAAACACACAACATAAGACTCTCGATACACATACCTTCCCGACAATCCTGATCGTACCTTCTTAGCTTATCAAAATATAATAATTAATAGACTCAGACAGATATTATCAATAACATCAGCGGAAGCAAGATCGAAACCTCAATGATATATAACCGACAATTCCTTTTACAATAATCACATCGATGTTTCACATGAAGATATCAAAATATTACATAACTTCTGAACATCGTAATCATAGACAAAAACCTACGAAAACTAAACATAGCAGCTACATCTCGATGACATTCTTTCCCTTGGCGCCACTACATTCACCTGGAACGTTTGAATATTCCAGGGACATAGTCCAAATTAGATGCTGAATCATCTAAGTGAGAGTTCAAAAATATTTTCATATAGATATGCAAAATCATGTATAAAACCGATAAATCCCGACATGCCCCAGCCTAAGAGAATCTCACATAGCACTTAGCCCTAACCGGGGAAAATGCAATCTCTCTAAAGGCAACACGACCACACCGACCCATTGGCAAACCGATCATGCTTAAGAGGGGCAACCTCGACATATGAACCCGAGAAATCACCCCATTGTCATTATCAGGCTTTATGCTCCTACTCAAAAGCATTCCAAAACCCAATGCAACCCTAGCCCCAAGAGTGTCACATAAGCACTATCCCCGAAATCCACGACACCTCGACCTTAAAGCTATTGCTCAAAGGAACCTGGGGTGGTGTCAATTCTCAACCCTGCCACTTGAGCCAACAATCGAGGTGGTGTCCACTCTCAACCCCGTCATTTGAGTACCGTGGGGTGAAGTCCGTCTCAGCCCCGTCCCAAGTGGGTCACATAGCATTAACCCTTGGCACGCATTTCGAGTGCTAACACTCGAGAGCTACATCACAGGTTAACAACCCACGTCCCACATGGACAACACAACATGCCAATGCTGACAAATCATAACATGCATCAAATCAACATCTCAATGTATGCAATTTACCGTACGAAATATAACACAGGTGTAAGTAATCATTTGTAAAACCATCAATAAAACTAGCCATGAGGATGAACACTCACAGTAAACCATTCATATGCCACAAACGAATTTTTTTTTTTATAGAACCACTCACCTTGGGCTAAATTCAAGATTCTTCGAAATGTGTGCCTGATCGACCTGGATTCTCGTGCCAGGCACTTTATAGTTCAAATTCGAGCTTCAACGATACCCTAGACATCATATGCATTCAAAGAGAAATTAATATCTATTTTTCCAATTTTCTCATTATTTTTCTCTAATTTCTTCCCATTTTTCTCTCGATAATTTCAAGTAAATACCTCTTCAAGCATTTTTTCTAAATTTTTCTCAAAAAAAAATTCATAAAACAATATTTATAAGCCTATGGAATTTTCTGAAAATTTTCCAGATTTTTCTCCTATTTTCTCAAATTTCCATAATTACTTTTCCTTGATAAAATTTATTTATCATTGATTTCGTTCGAATCTACTTCAAGAAAAATCACCAAAACTCATAAAATAAATTTCTTATCCTTATGGAATTTTTTCAGAATTTTCTAAAAATCCCTCATATTTATTTTCCATTTACATTTCCTTTCAAAAATCAACAATAATTATTTTCTCAAGAAATTTCCAAGATAAAAATTCATCAAAATAAACTATTCATTTTTCTTGAATTTTTGGATATTTTTTAAGAATTTTATTTCCTTTATTTTTATTTTTTCTGTAATTTTCTTTATTTTCAATATTTAAAAAATACAGAAAATACAATCGGTTATCTTCTCCAGCGACGGCAATTGGCGACCTGCTCCGATGGCTGATCCGATGACACCACCTTGAAGCCCTCCTCAAGTCGATCACAATGGCACCCTCACATGGCCCAAAAACTCTTCGAAAATAACCCGATTTGACGATTTACAGTCCGGCTCCGGCGAAGTTTTGCGTTTTCCGGCGAGCCAAATTGACCTTTGATTTGAACTCCGATTGACAAGAAAATTTCCAGATTAGTTACCCATAACCTCGCGACCAAAAGCCCCTTATTAGATCCCTCGATCGATCACCCTACAACCCGATTTCACCTTCACTCGATATATGTATATATATATACGGTCGAATGCAAAAACACCCCTATACCACTCCAAAAACTCTCAAAATCTCCAGAATTGCTTCTCACAACCTAGGGAACAAAAGCCCCTTATCAAAACGCTCCAATTCCTTCCCAAACTCTCGATCTAAGTTTATGAACTTTGATGAAAATTTTCAACCGAAACTTGGCTATTTATAGCCAAATCCGAGCCTCTCTCAACCAATCACAAGGGGTAACGTGAGCTAGAGACCCTCCCCTTCACGTCCATGCCAGTTCGGCCATGCCTTGGTTGCTGATTTGACAGCAACGGCGGCAGCAGCCATGCCTCATGCCGAAATCTGATTTTTTTTTTTTAATGATAACTATAATATCTTTTGTAAAAAATAATAATAATAACTATAATCTAATATATCATTTCTTTTAAATATCTAAATTCTAAGGCGCTCCCTACCGACAATTCACTTTTCGGTATTTCAAACTTGCCCAAATTATGCGATGACCTCACACAGATATGGGGTATTACATTCTCCCCCTCTTAAAGAAATTTCGTCCTCGAAATTTTGCACTTGACAGATTACGTCACTGATATTGATACAACTTTCAATTTAAATGCCCTAAATACCTCAATTAAAAATCTATTATCTCAATTTGCTTCTACTAAACGCCTATTGCTGACGTATTTCTTATAGAATTTCTTGTTGCAGCTCATTTATAGGTAGTTACACATCTTCCCAAAATGACCTATATCACTTTATATTACCGCAATTTTTCTTGTGGCAATCATTTCGTTTTTGTCTTCAAAAGATCCAAATTAATTTTATCAAATTCTTTTCAGACATATTATGTCGCTCAATTTTTTTAATCTTCTAATCGACACCCTATATTCTGCTTTTAACTCTTTCAGGTAACGGGGTTGACAATAGATTCCTGGTAGGCAACACTTGATTCATACAGTCATTTACCTCATGACTTTCATCGTCTTAACATAATCTGCATGCTCTTAATATCTACTTCTGGTGTTATAGACCTCAAGTCTTAACCGTATCCTTGGACCTAGTTTCCAAGTTTACTTCCAAGCTAATGCATATGCTATGAATGCATCAAAATCAACCTGAATTAAATTGACATACCTTTGGTCATTATCGGATGGGTCTCTTCGTCATCTCTCATCAAGCCAGGGTAGACCTTTTCATTTTCTTTTTCTAGGCAATAGACTCGTCCGGTACGAGGTCCTGGCGTCATGTATATCTTCCCGGGTTGATCCATCTTTTGTCTTTTCGGACATTCACTAGCGTAATGACCGAGTTGATTGCACGAGTAGCATGTGATCCCCGTTCGATTCCTAGTTGGAGGTACATCTTTCTTCCTAGGGCAGTCCTTCTCCTTATGTCCTTTTTCGTCGCATGAAAAACACGTGATATGCCCTTGCGAACAATTTCTTCCTAGGTGTTCTTTATTGCATCGAGGACACGGTTTGCTATCTTTGAAATTTTTCCCTCCTGACTTATGCTCCGTGGCTTTCGAATCTCTTTTCTTTTCATCAGTTCTTATCAGTCCTACACGCAGTAAGTTCATCTCGGTGGTCAGAGCCCTGTCCAGTGCCTCATTGTAAGTGTTGATGGTACATGAGCTGAGAGCTTGTTGTAGATCCACCTTCAATCCACCCACAAATTTTTGTGCCTTCTGCCTCTCGTCAGATTCGTACATAGGCACGTACTTGATTAGTTGGGTAAACTTGACATCGTATTGAGTTACTGACATCTCATCAATCTGCCTCAACTTCATGAATTCCCAAGTCTTCTTTTCTTTCCAACTTTAGGGAAAGTACTTAGCATTGAAAGCTTCCTTGAATGCTTCCCAGGTTATCGGTTGAGCTCGTCTCGGCCTTGGATCCTGCGCTGCTTGCCTAGGTATCCTTTGTAGGGCCCGCTGGGCTGATTGCCACCATCGTGCAGCTTCTTCCTCTAACATGAATGTAGCGTAGTTAACCTTGTTTTCGTCACTACACTGCAGATGTTGGAGCAACTTCTCAGTTTGCTCTATCCAGTACTCAGCTGTACTGGGGTCATCTCCCGCTTTTCCTTTAAACACCGAGGGTCTTTACCAGCAATACTGATCCAGCACATGGGGGGTGCGCCTGGGCGGCTCGTTCCTTGTTACATGTGTCAGCACGCCCTCTAAGATTTGCTCTATTCGATCAAGCCTACTTTCACTAGGACCTGATTGCTCTTCTTGTCGTCTACTGCTCGCGGCGCGATTTGTCGAACGGCTACGGTGATTACTCGTAGCGGAATTCGTAGAGCGACTACGGCGACTACTCGTGGCACGGCTCACAGAACGACCCCGATGACTACTACTACCACTTTCCTCATCTCGTTCATTGAGATCCATGATTCTTCGAGTTTTCACCATCTGAAAAAGGAAAACACCGACACTTTCTTAGAGGTAACCTCAATCATTAGAATCCTTAGACTCTATTCTCAATAACACTAACCGAACCATCCTAGGTTTCTCATTTCCCTAGGATCCATGGTAAATACCAAATCATTCTAATACTCGAACCTCAATGATTCACATCACCTATTTGCAAACCTATCTTGATAGCTAGATTACGTAACCATTACTGACTCAGTCATTCTCAATCCCTATCAGTACCCCTGAGTCTCCAATCGAGGTTTTAGCTAGTTTGCTCTGATACCAAATGTAACGCCTCATTTTTCCAGAACGAGCATTACCTCAAGATTTCGGGAATATTTTTTTCTTTTTTTCAACATCAAACACACAACATAAGTCTCTCGATACACATACCTTCCCAACAATCCCGATCATACCTTCTTAGCATATCAAAATATAATAATTAATAGACTCAGACAGGTATTATCAATAACATCAGCGGAAGCAAGATCGAAACCTCAATGATATATAACCGACAATTCCTTTTACAATAATCACATCGATGTTTCACATGAAGATATCAAAATATTACATAATCTCTAAACATCGTAATCATAGACAAAAACCTACGAAAACTAAACATAGCAGCTACTTCTCGATGACATTCTTTCCCTTGGCACCACTGCATTCACCTGGAACGTTTGAATATTCCAGGGACATAGTCCAAATTAGATGCTGAATCATCTAAGTGAGAGTTCAAAAATATTTTCATGCAGATATGAAAAATCATGTATAAAACCGATAAATCCCGACATGCCCCAGCCTAAGAGAATCCCACATAGCACTTAGCCCTAATCGGGGAAAATGCAATCTCTCTAAAGGCGACACGACCACACCGACCCATTGGCAAACCGATCCTGCTTAAGAGCGGCAACCTCGACATGTGAACCCGAGAAATCACCCCATTGTCATTATCAGCCTTTACGCTCCTACTCAAAAGCATTCCAAAACCCAACGCAACCCTAGCCCCAAGAGTGTCACATTAGCACTATCCCCGAAATCCACGACACCTCGGCCTTAATGCTATTACTCAAAGGAACCTGGGGTGGTGTCCATTCTCAGCCCCACCACTTGAGCCAACAATCGAGGTGGTGTCCACTCTCAGCCCCGCCACTTGAGTACCGTAGGGTGAAGTCCGTCTCAGCCCCGTCCCAAGTGGGTCACATAGCATTAACCCTTGGCACGCATTCCGAGTGCTAACACTCGAGAGTTACGTCACAGGTTAACAACCCACGTCCCACATGGACAACGCAACATGCCAATGCCAAAAAATCATAACATACATCAAATCAACATCTCAATGTATGCAATTTACCGTATAAAATATAACACAGGTGTAAGTAATCATTTGTAAAACCATCAATAAACCTAGCCATGAGGATGAACACTCACAGTAAACCATTCATATGCCATAAACGATTTTTTTTTTTTTTATATAGAACCACTCACCTTGGGCTAAATTCAAGATTCCTCAAAATGCGTGCCCGATCAACCTCGATTCTCGTGCCAGGCGCTCTATAGTTCAAATTCGAGATTCAACAATACACTAGACATCATATGCATTCAAAGGGAAATTAATATCTATTTTCTCAATTTTTTAATTATTTTTCTCTAATTTCTTCCCATTTTTCTCTCAATAATTTGAAGTAAATACCTCTTCAAGCATTTTTTCTAAATTTTTCTCCACAAAAATTCATAAAACAATATTTATAAGCCTATGAAATTTTATGGAAATTTTCCAGATTTTTCTCCTATTTTCTCAAATTTCCATAATTACTTTTCCTTGAGAAAATTTATTTCTCATTTATTTCGTTCGAATATACTTCAAAAAAAATCACTAAAACTCATAAAATAAATTCCTTATCCTTCTGGAATTTTTTCAGAATTTTCTAAAAATCCCTCATATTTATTTTCCATTTACATTTCCTTCCAAACATCAAAAATAATTATTTTCTCAAGAAATTTACAAGATAAAAATTCACCAAAATAAACTATTCATTTTTCTTGAATTTATGAATATTTCAAGAATTTTATTTCCTTTATTTCTATTTTTCCTTAAATTTTCTTTATTTTCAGTATTTAAAAAATACAGAAAATACCTCCGGTCATATTCTCCGACGACGGCGACCGGTGACCTGCTCCGATGGCTGATCCGATGACACCACCTTGAAGCCCTCCTCGATTCGATCACAATGGCACCCTCGCATGGCCGAAAAACTCGCCGGAAATAACCCGATTTGATGATTTACAGTCCGGCTCCGGCTAAGCTTTACGTTTTCCGGCGAGCCAAATTGACATTCAATTCGAACTCCGATTGACACGAAAATTTTCAGATTAGTTACTCATAACCTCGCGACCAAAAGCCCCTTATTAGATCCCTCAATCGATCACTCTACAACCCGATTTCACCTTCACTCGATATATGTATATATATATACGGCCGAATGCAAAAACACCCCTATACCACTCCAAAAACTCTCAAAATCTCCAGAATTGCTTCTCACAACCTAGGGAACAAAAGCCCCTTATCAAAATGCTCTAATTCCTTCCCAAACTCTCAATCTAAGTTTATGAACTTTGATGAAAATCTTCAACCGAAACTTGGCTATTTATAGCCAAATCCGAGCCTCTCTCAACCAATCACAAGGGGTAACGTGAGCTAGAGACCCTCTCCTTCACGTCCATGCCAGTTCGGCCATGCCCTGGTTGTTGATTTGACAGCAATGGAAGGCAGCGGCCATGCCTCACGCCAAAATCTGATTTTTTTATTTTTAATGATAACTATAATATCTTTTATAAAAAATAATAATAATAACTATAATCTAATATATCATTTCTTTTAAATATCTAAATTCTAAGGCGCTCCCTACCGACAATTCACTTTTTGGTATTTTAAACTTGCCCAAATTACGCGATGACCTCACACAGATATGGGGTATTACACGAACAACTGTTTAAGCATAAATATGTGGTGCAATGGCTAGGCAAGGCATGGCTCTAATAAGTTTTACAAATCAGTGAGGGGTAACAGCTTGTTACGCATGTTTGTAAATGTGTAAGTCTCATATATGGGCGAGCAACATATATTTTCAATTAAACTTTTGCTGTTTGTGCAAGACCTCCAAATACCTCAATGAAATCATGCGAATGGTGACTTAGCATTTTACATTCAAACACAACACATATATTTATATATATATATATAAGAGGCATTTGAATCAGCGAGCTCATTCGGATATGATATACACACATTGGATGCATTTAACACTGCTTCTTTGGATGCAGAACAAGTAGAGGTTCTTATCCTCACCTAGCTATATAAAATATTATTCACGAAGAAAACTTGGGGTGAAAATAAACCCCATTTCGAGACCGCAAGGAGACCCACAAAGAGATATAGAAACAAATAGTTGAACATAGTGAGCTAAAATGAACACAACGAGCCAACATGAACACATCAATCATATCAGTAGAAGAAGATATAGGCTTGCTTGCATGAGGATATAAGAAGATATATAAAAGAACTTGCAGGAATGAAGAGAGAATGAACAAAAGGAGCTTGCAACAGAAAGTTAAAGAAGAAAGTAAAAATCAAGGAAGCTTACATTGAAATACAAAATATATATATAAGAGAGCTCGCACTGAAAATAAGTGAAAGTGCGAGAAGAATTTGCAGAACAATAAAGGAGATAGTAGAATACCAAGATAATGAAATACAGAGCATATAAGAGAGCTTGCACTAAAAATAAAGAGGAAGTGCAAAAAGAACTTGCCTAATGATTTCGCTATGCAAAAAAATCCTCCCTTCCTAAAGCTGCTATCAACGCAGACGAAAATACGATCATTCAGGAGGGAAATGAGAGATAAGAAGAAGAAGTCTCAGATGGGAAAGGAGAGTACGCACAAAAAAAAGGTCGTCGATGCAAGCACAACACGAAGAGGGAAATGCACGGTCTGCACCTGCGATTTGGTCGCAATGGCCTAATTGTCCTTTACCTTTACAATGGTCAAAAGGAAGACCAATGGCACTATTGAAATTTGCTAGATAATTTAATTTATTATGATTCTTTTTTAAAGATTTAAAATTTCAATTCTCAATCGGGCTCAACCCAGGCCGTGGGCTATTCTATGTCCCAACTCGCTAACCCAAATAAATTCTCATCATCCAAGCCCATTCATAATATAATTAAAATTCCAAACATATCTCAATGACCCAATCTATTTGGACCTACCCCACATTTTGAATCCCAATTAGATGAGCTACCAAATTCTTATTTCCACTTATACTTTGTTCCAAAAAAAAAAAAAAAAAATTCAATTCTCAATTAATTAAAGCAAACATTTTGACCCCAAAATAAAATACCCAAAAACGCCTAGACCCCCTAACGGGTCATTATAGAATAAATTAAAAATAAATTAATTGATCTAAATTAAATAAATTAATTGATTAAAAAATAAAAAAAGATTTTATATATATTTTAAAAATTATTAGAATTTTTTATATTAAAATTTTGTTAAATTTATTTTTAAGATTTTATATTTCTTTTATTAATTTAATTTTTAATTATTTTCTTAAGAAAAATTTTATTTTTTAATGAATTTTGGGGTGGTTTATAAAAACCACCGCAAATGTTAATTTAATTTTAATTTTGAATTATTTAAGTTTTTTAAATTTAGCAACGGTTACTCAAAAATCGCTGCTAAATTTAATTTTTTAATGAATTTTGCGGCTATTTTTGAAAACTAATGCAAATGTTAATTTAATTTTAATTTTAAATTATTTAAATTTTTGAAATTAGCGTCGGCTTCTCAAAAATCGTCGCTAAATTTAATTTTTTAATGAATTTTGCAACGGTTTTTGAAAATCGTCGCAAATCTTATTTTAATTTTAATTATTTAATTATTTTTAAATTTAGTGGTAGTTTCACAAAAATTGCCACTAAATTTAATTTAAT